>NC_058131.1:583758362-583861361 GCF_016433145.1 Gracilinanus agilis
CTCTCTCTCTCTCTCTCTCTCTCTCTCTCTCTCTCTCTCTTTCTCTCTCTCTCTTTCTCTCTCTCTTTCTCTCTCTCTCTCTGTTTCTCCTCCTCCCTTGCCTGTAATGAGGGATTTTAATAATACTTGCACTCCCTGTTATAAGAGAAAAGTTCTGATAGTCTTAAGGCACTGTAATTGTGAATTATTGTTGTTATTATTATTGTTACTGAGTTAAATAGATTATCCAATTTTACTCAATAAGCATTTATTTAGCTCCTAATATATACAAAGTTCTATACTGGTATGGTATATGAGGAGATACGTTCTCAAATGATTTTATATAATATGAATTTTACTAACTATACTAAGGAATAACTATAATTCCAATTAAATTCAACAAATATTTAGGAATGGTGCCTGTTTATTCAATAACTCAGAAATGGGATATGGAATATTAAGTTTATCAAGCAGCTAGGGACAATAATAATGGCTAGCATTTAGCACTTTAAGATTTGGAAAATACTTTAAACATTATCTCATTTCACTTTCACAACCACTTTTTGGGTCCTCCACTTTACAGTTGGGGAAACTGAGGATGAGAGAGGTTAAAAGAATTGCCCAGGATCACATAGCAAATAAGTGTCTGAGACAGGATTGAAATTCAGATCTTCCCATCTTCAAATCCAATGCTCCATCCACTGTGCTACCTATTAGTGAAACAAAAATAATATAAATCTAGAAAGGGAGGTTGGATCTTGGAGGGTTTTATATTACAGATTAATGCCTTTGCAAGAGGGAGCTACTGAAGGTTTTTGATCACAAGGAATGACTTCTGCCCCTGGAACATTGTTTTGGTAGTTATGTGAAAGATAGATTGGAGAGGAGGAAGGCAAGAGACAGGGAGTCTAATGAGAAAACTGCTATAAGGTTAGATGCATTATGCTTCTGAACCAGAATTGGGGCCAGGGAAGGAAGGGGTCAGATATGAGAGATGTATAGTATAATCAGAACTTGGCAACTCATTGATTGGGCGAGAATGTAAAATGACTCTGGGAGGAATGTGGGAGAACAGTGATACCTTCAATGGAAATACAGAAGTCTGGAGGACATAAAATAATATATGATGAATGCAAATCTAAAGAAGCATGCTGTGTGAGATCAGAGGAGAGGCAGAGGATTAAAAGAGGCTCCAAAGAGAAAATCATTTTTGAGTTGGATTTAAGAGAATGGATATGAATTCGATGTATGTATAGGCAAAGGGAATTTTAGGCATAAGGGAATAGCATGAGCAAAAACATATAGGTGGGAAAAAGTGGCTATGGAAAATGTGCAATGAATACTCCAATATGGCTCAAGTAGGATCTGGCAGAAAGGAAATTCGTATGAGATAAGGCTAGAAATGTGAGGTTCAGAAGACTGCAGAAGACCTTGAATATCAGACAGAGGAATCTGACCTATTTAAAATAGTCAGGAGTCACTAAGCAGTCTTAAAACAGAAGAGTAATACGATATGGCCACATATTGATGCATGAAGATCATGACAACTGCCTGAAGGATAAATGGGAAGAAAAGATTGGTGCCATTCATTCATGTGAATAAAAATCAGTGATCAGTATTGTAGTACTCATTAGCAATAATGAGGACCTGTGCTAAGATGGTGGCAATACAAACAGAGAAAAGGCCATGAAGAGAAATTGTGACAGTAGAATTTATAGCAGGGCAGCTAGATGGTAGAGTGGATAGAGTCCCAAGCCTGAAGTCAGGAAGACTCATCTTCCTGAGTTCAGATCTGAACTCTCAGATACTTAGTAGCTTTGTGGCCCTGGGCGAGTCACTAAACTCTGTTTGCCTCAGTTCCTTACCTAGAAAATAAGCCAGAAAAAAGGCAAACTACTCCAGTAGCTTTGCCAAGAAAACTTCGAATGGGGTCATGAAGACATGACTGAACAAACAACAAAGAATTTATAGCATTGGGTAATTGATTGGATATGAGTGGTCAGAAAAGGAATAGCCCAAGATAAAATCATGGTTTCAAACATTAGAGACAGGGTGAATGGTGGTACCGCTAAGAGAAATAGTAAGTTTAAAATGAGGAGCAGATCCTGGAGGAAGAGATGGGGGAATAGAAAGCTGGATTACAAATCTATTCTATGTATGACCAATAACTAATTTCTAGTTGAGTTTGAATCACAAGTTACCATCATCATTGAATTATAATTTTTTCTTGTATACTTCTAATGCTTTTATGGAAAATATTATAAGCTAAAATTTACCTACTTGATTTCAACTCGTGAACTGAAAAATAATGTAATAATAATATTGTATTATAAAATAAAAATAATGTAATAATAAAAAAATAATAAAAATAAATTTTAAATAAATAAAAATAATGTAAAATAATGTATTATAAAATAAAAATAATGTAAAATAATATTGTATTATAAATTAAGATAATGTAATAATAATAATAATACATTTTTTTTAGTTTTCCTTTTCCCTAAGAGAAAGCATACTGGGAAAAACACCAAAAAAAGGCTTCCTTTCTGACTTTGAAGAGTGGATAGTCATGACCATGACCACAGCATAAGCTGATTTCTAAGGTCCTTTTCAACTCTAAAGTGGTAATTTGCCTTTTGGTCAACAATATTATGGCTGGTCCAAATGGAGTCCATGGTTTCCATTCTGCTCCTACACTAAAGCATATTGCTGCTCAAGAAAGCTCTTCTTTAGAACAGAAGAACATAAGATGACAGGTCAGTGAACGAGTTTTGAAATCCATTAGTTTTTTTTACTGTTATGTGCCAAATTGGGACTGGAAAAATTATGATTATTGCTTTAGGAAGAGGTAAAATAAAACCTGGAAGAAAGTGTGGCAATATATGAATTATTATATAATTTGAATATTTTTCTATTGGGTCTGAGAGAAACAAAATGTAAATGTTGGAGAAAGGGAGAAGAGGAAAGTGACATAATCTCTAGGTGGTCTACTGAGGAGCTTTAGGGGAGAAGGGAGCTGTTACAACAATCCAGTAAAGTGAAAGATGTGGTCAGAGCAATGGGAGATCAACTTTCTTTCAAAAGAATTCTGTATCCTGTCTATTACTACCGAGTTGCCATGGCAAACAAACAAACAAACAAACAAACAAAAAACCTATTACAAACTAATGCACCTTGACTAATTACTAACATTTCATTGGTCAGATACAAGAAGCTGAACCAGAAGAAAAAGGGGATATTTAAAGATCAGGTTGAAAAGCAAGGGAATAAGAGAGGAAAGTGAGGACGGGAGATGAGAATGATGGATAGGATAGGAGGAAGTACAAAACATTGTAGCACTCCCAAACATTTTAAGAGGAAAAAGATAACTTTTCATTGTCTCTTTATTGTTGTATCAGGCTGTGGGGATATTTTGCTACCTATAATAAATCTCTGTTTTTTCTGGCTTTGTCAATTGGCACTTTTCCCCCAATTTGTTAAAAATTTGGTGGTGCTTTTTTCCCCCATTTCCTGAACAGATATTTCCCAGAATTCTCATCTCAGGGCCTTCTTGTGGAAAAAAAAATTTCCATATCTACAAACTGAACCTTCAAGGAATTCCTGAAATAATTTCCCTCCACATTGACCCCTACATGTTGCTATTATGTCCAAAATAGAGAGCATTTCTTTGTTCCTACTTTTGAGAAAAAAAGTCTCACAAGATACCAAATCCCAGCTGCAAAGCTGGAGATCTTGGCTGAAGAGTTATAGTCTCTCCTGGGAAAGAGGTAGCTCTTTTTTGCAGATGCAAATAGCTACTTTTTTGCAGCATTTGATACCAGCCTCCCAATGCCACCTCAGAAAGCTACTGAAAAATAATTTGGCTTTGTTCCCTCTGGCTGGTTTTTATCTCCAGGAAGAAATGGTTGCCTTTAGGTTTCTCTGTGTTTTATTATAGTGACTCTTTGTGTCATTGGGAAATTGGAGAAGGAAAATCACATGACTGTAACTCATTTTGATTTGTTTTTTTCCGCCTCCTGCTATTAAGCTAAGGCTATCAGAAAGTCCCTGGGATTATGGCACTTGTCCAGTTTCTTGGGGACGCTTATCTTCATCACCACTCTTGGCATAGTTGACACTATGAGTAGTTCATCCACTGTAAGTAAACAAGGGCTTTCCAAGCAGCAATGTTTTGGTGAAGGAGTGGTATAGGTACCATCATTCCATTTGAATCAGACATGAGACTATTATCCAAAAAGCATATTTGTCACTTTAAAGTTGAAAATTATCTCGAACCTCATCTAGAATTATCTTTTTATACTACAAATGAGGAAGCTGAGGCCCACAAAAGGGAAGTCATTTGTCCTAAGACACACTAATTAATATCAGAACCCAAACTAGAGCCACCAATTCCCTTAATTACCTGTCCAGGCTCTTTCCATTATACCAGTCTCCCACTTCTAGTCTTCCTAAATGATTGTACATGCATAAGAAATTTATTTATTGGATTCCTTTCATTCTTTTTTTAAACATTTATTAATATTTATTTTTTAGAAAAGTTAACATGGTTACATATTTCATGCTCTTACTTTCCCCTTCACCCCCCTCTTTTCATTCTTTAGCACAGAAATGGACAGTTTGAATTCCCCATGCCTTCGACTGGAAATAGGCAGATTTACTATCATCATATTTTTATTCAAATCTGTCCCTGGATCTAGGATCTCATTGACATGGGGATATCCCAGTGATTCTGATTATAACCATCAATACTTCCTTATCCTCTTCAACCCTTGCCAACATCCTCCCTGAGTCTGCCAAAGTACTCTATTCTGGGAGACTTCCTTTCAATCTTTTGAAGATATTGTAAGTGGAACATCTTCCATACAATCAACACATTCCCCCTTTTCACTCGGACATTTCTTTGATGACATCCTTTACTTATCCTTGTAATTCCTGATTTAAAATGTGTTGCAGTTTGTATATACCTACCACGAATTCTCCATTGCACCTTGGGTGATATTTTATTTTCATCCTCTGGAGATATGCTCCATGAATCACAGCCATATGATAACACCAGAACAATGTTGATATTAAAGATTTAGGTCTTTGTTTTAGTGAGAAGGTTGAGGTCCTGTCAAGATCTGTTTTTAGCTATTGCCCTGTCATCACCCTTTTCCAAACAAGTATGTTCATTTACTTGTCTTCTGCTGCGGGCTATGACTTCTCTATGGCCTGCAATTAATTTCTGCTCTAAAAGGGATCATAAAATCTCTTGGTTGAGTCACTTCAAGGTCCATGTCATAGTTTCCTGGTTTCCTGTCCTTTGTATGGACTCTGTTACCTAACTCTACAGATTCCTGAATCATTGCTAAGCCCTGACCTCTGGTTAGTGTATTGTTCTAACCTTGACCTTGGGCTTTATTCTAGCTTCTGGTGAGGGTGTGTTCCCCTACAAAGTTCTTGCCTATCTGAACTTTATATGACTTGCACAGACTCTATACTAGTCTTTTCTGGAAATTTCTTCTACACCTGGAGCTCTTTCATCACAAAATGTCCTTCCACTAGGCTGGTTTCCTTTCCCCATTGGTGAGTTCTTTCCAGTGCCTCCATTTTGAGAATGGACCTAGACTATCTCATTCCCATCTTTTTTTTTTTGCCACCATAACTTTCCTGGTGGTGGGCACTTTCTTTACCCCTTCACCTACCCTTTTAACTGCCTTTTGTGATTTCCTTCTCCAGTTAGAATGTAATCTCCATAATGGCAGGAGCTATTTTTTTCTTTTTACTTAGCATGATTCCTGCTATATAATAAGGATTTAATAAATGCTTGTTGCTTTACCTTGCCTCTTCCTCTGACCTTCAACATTCCTATGTACTTTTCTGGATAGAGATCTCAATTCACTTTGATCTTTAGAGTCAGTGTACTCCATGATCGCACTTGGCATCAAGCTAATTCTCAATAAGCCTCTGCCTTGATTCACCTAGTCCTGGATTCTTGCCTTGAGTTGATATGGCATGAATTTCAGTAAGATTATCAGAGCCCAGCAAAATAGATTTTGGGATCATACTTAGGTTTGCAGTCCCTATTTTTGTCTAGCCTTGTTTTGTTAGTTTGTACAAGTTAGATAATCCAATGGGAACAAAAAAATACAAAATTAGAAAAGAAGGCTTTTTTTTTCTTTTCTTAAAAAAAATACCTTACCTTAACATAGAATCAGTACTAAGTATTGGTTCTATGGCAGAAGAGTAGGAAGGGTGAGGCAATTGAGTTAAGTGACTTGCCCAGGGTTATAGAGCTAGGAAGTATCTGAGACCAAATTTGAATGCAGGACCTCCTATTTCCAGGCCTAGCTCTCTTTCCATGGAGCCATCTAACTGCCCCTAAGAAGGCTCCTTCAAAGAAAAAAAATTGTCCATATGTTTCTACTCTACTCCTGCTCAAATTTTAGAAAAGTAGAATTTCCATCTGAGTCACATACAAGGTCTTATTCAGCTGGATATTCTATCGCTGACAGAGGATCCAAGAGAATCATGGAAGATTGTGGTTTTTTTTCCCTTTGATGTTAATTTCAGAAGTAAGCTAGAGATTAAATAAAATTTATTTCTATAAAATATTTAGCATTGTTCTCTCTTGTAGAACCTGAAAAACAGGGATCAGTGGTTGAAAGTTATAAGGAAGATAGATTTCAACTCAATATAAGGAAAAACTTCTTCTTGTTTAGAGTTGTTTGATAAAAATAGTAATGGGATAGTATAGTGCTTTATAGTGTTTTAAGATTTAGGAAGTACTTTACATATATAATTTCATGTTATCCTCATAGCAACATTTTGAGATAGATACTATTTTGCTATCCCATTTTCCAGATGAGGAAATTGAGGCTGAGAGAGATCAAATGACTTGTCCAGGATCATATACTAGTAAATACATAAGACAGGATTTGAACTCAAATTTTTCTCTCTCCAAGCCCAACATCCTATCCATTGTATCCCCTAGAGAGGTGATGAGTTCCCTGTCATTGATGATCAAATGAGACAGTGTATAGTGCTTAGTAAACCTTTAAGGGGCATGTAAATATTAGTTATTATTATTAGATGCATAATCCTTATTTGGCTTCACTATTGAGTTTTTGACCAAAATTCAGAAAGTACACAAAGTAAAGATCAAAAGATTACCCTCTAGGCAAAGATAGTAATAGAAAGTGAAAGGGCATTAATGGATATAGATTTCTTTTCTTATAATAACCTTGAGTTTTGAGGCTAATTTTTAATCACATCAAAAGTGGAAGAAATTCTTACTTAATAACATTTTCTTCTCAAAGGAAATAAAAAGCTTCAGGGCTTTCATCATGGGTCTTGGGAAATTTCCCTTATAAGTACCTTTTTTCCATTTAGGAAAGCATAGCTATATTACTAGATTCCTGAATGCCAGAATTTGGGGATATTCCTGGAAGCCTTGAAAAAGATGAGTCAAACAACAAGAAAAAAAGATATATTTTGGACAAATAAAAGGATGTACTCCTTTAAGGAACAGGTGGTAGATTTGTAGCATATACTACCTCATGAAGGTAGAAAAATAGAAATTAGATATGTAGAAGAAGAAAAGAAATAATTTCACAAAATGCTTTTCTGAATTGAGAGATGATAGATTCAAAATGGGTCAAAAGTTTTATATTTTAAATTCAAGTCTTGGTTTAAGATGCCTACCACAAGTTGAGGGCTTGGCTGTATATGCAGTGATTTAGAATTATAGATCAAGAAGGGACCCCAAAATCTATCTAACCCAATACCCTTATTTTACAGATAAGGAAAATGGGATCCAAGGGGGTTATATAATTCCCTGCCTGTATATGAAGTAAAAGGTGGGAATTGAATCTGGGTCCTTTGACTCCCAAGTCATTAACCTTCCCATATAACACTCTTGTAGAAGATGGCACAAAGTTTGGGTTTTCAAAATATTGTTGTTCCCATTTTTAGCATTTCCAGTCAACAAGAATGTTACTAATTTGATTCATTCTGTCTTGGTTCCTAATATAAATAATGTAGAAAGCAGATTTCTGGCCCAGGGTTTTACCTTCAAAATTTGAAAATGTCTGTATACATCTAAAATATATTCAATTGATGTGGCAAAATTGGGACATTAATGCATTGCTGGTGGAGTTGTGAACTGATCCAACCATTCTAGATGGCAATTTGGAATTATGCCCAAAGAGCGCTAAAAGACTGCCTGCCCTTCAATCCAACCATACCATTGCTGGCTTTGTACCCCAAATACATCATAGATAAACAGACTTGTAAAAATATTTATAGCTGCGCTTTTTGTGGTGGCAAAAAACTGGAAAATGAGGGTATGCCCTTCAATTGGGGAATGGCTGAACAAATCGTGGTATATGCTGGTGATGGAATACTATTGTGCTCAAAGGAATAATAACCTGGAGGAATTCCATGTGAACTGGAAAGACCTCCAGGAATTGATGCAGAGTGAAAGGAGCAGAGCCAGAAGAACACTGTACACAGAGACTGATACACTGTGGTACAATCGAATGTAATGGACTTCTGTACTAGCAGCAATGCAATGACCCAGGATAATTCTGAGGGATTTATGGAAAAGAACGCTACCCACATTCAGAGGAAGAACTACAGGAGAGGAAACACAGAAGAAGAAAAACAGCTGCTCGAACACATGGTTTGACACGGACATGATTGGGTATGTAGACTCGAAACAATCACACCAATGCAACTATCAATAATATGGAAATAGGTCTTGCTTGATGACACATGTTAAAACCAGTGGAAATGCGTGTCGGCTATGGGGGAGGGGGTTAAGAGGGAAGTAAAAACATGAATCATGTAACCATGGAAAATTTTTCTAAAAAATAGAATGCTAATAAATAAAAAATATTCAATTATTTAGTCAATGAGCACTTACCACACCTATGCTACCAGGAGAACAATGTGCTAGCCATGAAGGGAGTTACTACCTAGGCAAGTCTTATATATTGTTATCTTAACCAGTCACCATAACACTGTAACACCATCTAACATGACGTTGAAAAACTATGTGGTAACATCGTTATATTAGCAACATTGACAACAGGACAACTACAGAACTACTTGCTTTCTGAAACTTTGTTTTGCCAAATATCTCGTATTCATGGAACTAATTCATAACATTAAGTGGCATATCATTACATAAAATTTGGTCCTTGCTCTCAGGAAAGTAGCACATGTGTCTTGTTTGGGAGCCAGTCTTCATTCTTTTTTCCCTGCTAAATTATATGGATAGTAGAAAAGATAGATAATAAGTCTTGATTATAGAAAAGAGATTGTTCTTCTGCTACTTTTCATGCTAATTCTGAATCAAAAAGAAAAAAGCTAAAAATCTAAAATTTGGTTAATATCACAACTCTACAATATCATGGATACCTCTGGCCACACAGTAGAGAGAGAGCATTAGATTTATTTGCTCCTTGTGATTTTATATTTGAAGGAATAGATGTTGCCAATCTCCTACTTTCTTTCCCCATGCTGAATTATAGAGGCAATGTTCTTCTTTAATGCTCTGTAATTCATCTGCCATTGAATTGTATTTTGAAACATTAGTTATCCTTTCATCTTTGAGCACGTAGGTGCATATACATTTAGAAATGCTGGATGAACACATCAATTTATGTTCTCAGACTATGTGAGTGGCAGAAGAGGAAAATATGTACTTCCATGTCTATGTACATATACATGCAATCTACATATATTCAAATTTTTATAGATGTACATATGTAATATATATTTAATTTTGAAAACTGTCCTTTCTTAGAAAGAAAGGCTTGAGTGTAGTCAAATTTTAACATTTATCAGTAGCTGAAAATGTCTTAGAGCAGCTAGGATGGCAGTGGACACAGCAGCTAAAGAAAATAATACCTAAACAATAGCAGATTACAAAGCCAAGACTTATACAGCCATGAAGGTCAACCTGTGGCTTCATTTTACCAGACTAGTAAGAGAATTCCAAAGATTAGGACACTTCCTTTCTAGAAAGAAAAGAAGTTTTGGAGTGGTAAAGAGAATCAGATCCTTTTGACTTTAGAAGGCAAGAAGGAAGATCATTCCAAAGCAAATGGAGCTTTTGCAGACTGAATTAAAAATAAGGTCTATATCCATTCATTTATTTTATTTTATTTTTTAAAACTTATACCTTCCATCTTAGAATTAATACTGAGTATTAGTTCCAAGACGGAAGAACAGTAAGAGCTAGGCAATAGGATTAAATGACTTGCCCAGGGTCACACAGCTAGGAAGTGTCTGTAGGCAGACTTGAATCTAGGACCTCCTGTATCTAGGCCTGGCTCTCTATCCACTAAGTCACCTAGCTGTCCTTTCCATTAAAATATTAAGCATTTTCATGCACTATTTGGCCTGCTAGGTTCTGGAGATGAAGGTAATTCAAGCAGCACCACCACCACCATCACCTTCCAAAAAACAAGTTAAAATCGAGCTTGGAAGAAAATATATGTAAAGTGTTCCTTCCAGTTCACAAGGCAGTGAAAAGCAGCCAGTCGGTGAGGTGCATTGTAATAATTTAACCTAAAGCCTCAAAGACCTAGATAATTAAGGTGAAGTCCACATCCAACTAAGCAAGTGGTCCTCTCTGTGCCAAATAGAGGTGGAAAAAAGGTACTTGAGTCACAGCTGTCACTATGAGAAACCCAAACTGCAAAGGGCAGAGATGGATCTGCAAAAGGGCGAGCTAATTACTACCCAGCTGCACGCACTAGATCTGTGGTTGGCAATTTTTTAATGGGCCACGCCAAGGTTTTGACCCCTTTCCTTCTGGCATGTGGAGTGGGGGAAGGGAGGGTGTATGCTGACCTTGAGCCAGCCCGCAACTCACCAGGAAGAGGAGGCAGAGGAGAAGTTAAATCACATGTTAGCTGCCAATTCTTGCAGAGAGCTGGGGCATAGGAGGAGTAATCAGTTCAAGTGCCAATGAAAATCAACCCATGTGATGATACCTTTGGCACACTTGCGGTGGGCTGCCAACCCCTACCCTATTCTAGATGTTTGTTCTTGTTACTAGCATCACCACGGCTGCTGGGAAAAACAGAAGCTTCTCTCTTCCTCCATCTGGACATTTCTGCAGTATTAACTTGTCTGCTCTGATGGCCCAGGGATCCTATAATGGATGAGTATCAAAAAGATCGTAGAAATAAGGAAGAGATAAGTTGATTGTTGGTAGGTGTAGCTTATTTCCTTATCAAAGGCTGGGCCTTTGAGCCATTCCTCACTCACTCCCCCAGGGATTAGAAAATGGTCCAAATTCCATTGAGTATAAGCGTTTTAATATCAGTGTCTGTTAAATTTCTCTTACAATATCTTTTGGCTATCTCGGTCAGCTTTAGGATATTGGTTTGAAGAAGGGTCATAAATTTTGTTTGCAATTTTGTTCTTTGGCTTTTACACTTCAGTATGCCCCCAAAAGCTATGCTTCTGCAAGTGCTCACACTTGATATTCAGGTGAGGGAGAGAAAAGAGAGGGAGCATGGAGCCAAAGAAGGATTCCCTACCTAAGAGATGGCTATCCCACCTTGAGACAGTGATCCTGGACTGGAAAGAGCCCATTCCCAACAGAAAGGTTGCATTTCACTGTATAACACAGCATAGTAGTGGAAAGGATACTGAATGTGTCATCAAGATAAGCAGGCTTCAATATGGTTTCTGTATCTTATTATCTGTATGACCTTAGCCAAATCCCTGAATTTCTTGGGATTTCAGTTTTCTCATTGTAAAATGATGTTTAGATTAATTTTTGTTTAGCTATTTCAGTCATGTCCAACTCTGTGTCCTCATTCAAGGTTTTCTTGGTAAAGATACTAGAATGGTTTGCCATTTCCTTCTCTGGTTCATTTTATAGATGAGGAAACTGAGGCAGACCAGACTAAGTGATTTGCCCAAGGTCACACAGTTAGTGTCTGAGGCCAGATTTGAACTCAGGTCTATCCTGATGTCAGGCCTGGTGCTCTATCCACTGCCCCACCTAACTGCCCTAAGGTAGATTAGGGAGATCTCTAAAGGCTTTTCAAGCTCTTAAATCTTATGAATATTCTATCCATAAGCAGAGAAAAGTGTATACATATTTTTGTGGGAACACCAGGCAGTTCTTAGTAGAGAAGGATTCAACTGCACAAATCTGAGTCATGAAGTCAACATTGCTTCTCATGTAGATATTTCCTGATTTCCTGAGAAGTTTGGAAATGTTGGAGTAGGAAATCAGTCACCCAAAACTGTAGCAACCAAGTCTGCTCTTATGGTAATTGTCCACTCAGGCCTCCCTTCTCATCACTTCCCATCTCCTATCATGCTACTTACACATCTGATGCCCTCATCCCAAAAGCTAATGTACCTCTTGGTGAAAATTGGTGAAAATTAACATCCCTCCCCAATTAAAAATGCTTTCTTTGGTTCTTATATATAGAAGACTCAATTTTGCTAAGAGGAATTTTTTATCAAGCAACTTCTTTGTGAATTTTCTTTGTTTTCTTTTTTTTTTTTTATCCAGCTGATCTCATATGTCACCCATTTGTTCAGTGAGAGGTCTTTTAAATAGACTTTGAGTTTTGATCAAAGTGTATTTTTCTCTTGTTTTCTATGCTTTACTCCCAAAGTCAAGGAATTTTCCAGTTCTGATCCTCTGACATTTTGGTTCCCTTCTCTATCAGGATTTTTCTACCCTTGGCTTTTCCCACTGAGAACACTTCAAATACATTTCCACACCTGATGCAGTAGCACTCACGCTTGATGCTATTTCTCTCATTATCTTGGCTTCTGGCTCTTTCTCCAGAGAGCATATTTTAGTTTCTCTCCTGATGGCTGAATAAAAAAGATCACTTTGGAGTAGGTAAGGAACTCTAGGCAAGCCTTCCTTAGTAAGTGGAAAAAATGATATATTGGTTGTTTTAAGTATAGAGACTGGAGCTGTGATTTCATTGATATAGGGAACTTCCAGGTAAGGAAACTTCCTCTACCAGTGTGGGTCAGAACCTTCTCTGAAACTTAGTCTTGCAGCACTGAGAGAATGAGTGATTTTCTCTGAGTCACACAGCCACTAGTTGTCAGAGGTGATACTTGAACCCAGGTTCTCCCAACTTCAAAGTCAGCTTTCTATTTTCCTGTGGTCTGTGTTTAATTCCATTGGTGTGTAAAGCCATCAAAAGATCATGTTTACACGGTTCTTTTTCCAGTGAACTTCTCTCTAAAAGAAATAGGTTTATAATATGCCCTGATATGAAGCCTGATAAAGATCCTATTATTATTGTTTCTTCCTTATGCAACAATATGTACTTGATGAATAACAGCTACTGTCTCCCTCTTCAAGAACCCCCATGGTTGAAAATTGGGATCTTAATAGGTTTTGCCTGTACCATAATAGCCTCTTGGTTTTGGACCAGTGAAATCTCTGTTTCTATTTGTATTTATTATGATCATCTTATTTCTATTTATTCCCTGGCTCACGTTACCATCTTCTTTTATTTTTCCTTCTCTTTCAGGCTTTTTTTCACCCTTTCTAAAGAAAATAACTTAAATCAATGTCCATCAATGGACACTGCTATGTCTAAAGGATCACTGCACTGTACAATATACCACATTAAATCTCCAAGGATCCCTGTAGAGGATCTAATATCTAGATGATGAAATTAAGACTGTAAAGGTAGAAACTTGAACTCAAATCTTGAGGAAATTCAGTGGTCTTGCCACTGATAATAAAAATTCAAGTTTCTATAGTGTATTGCAAAGGCCTTTCCTTTCTATAATGTGGAGATTAAAATTAATATGCAAAAACTAAGTATTATATTTTATAGAGTTTTATTAATAATAAACTAACATAAAAAACTAGAATAAAAAGGTGCTAAACTAACTTTAGCCATGCTCATGAAGAAGAGAGAGCGACGGAGGCAGAGCCTCAGAACTTATACAAATGGGACCTTGCAATGTGGTGGAGAGATTAAAAGGAATTTTGGGAAATACTAAGGGACTTCTGGGGAATGAAGTCCAAGGGTTCAAAATCCCCATTTATACAACAGGCAGTCAGCAAAAAAGCATTTATTAAATGCCACTGTGTGCTAGGCACTGTGATAAGCACTGGGTATACAAAGAAAGGCAAATGACAATACACACCCTTGAGGAGTTCACACACAACCATAGAAGATAGTACAAGTTTTATTATCCTTATTTTGTAGATGGGGAAAGTGAGGCTCAGACAGGAAAAGTATTATACAAATAATGGGCAGAGGAAATAACATTCGAATACAGATCTTTGGATTTAAGTCCGTGTTAGTGGAAATTTGGGGTTCATTTGAGCCTTAAATATTTAGATATATGACAAACTTCCTGTGGACATTTAGGGGACTTTGAAACTACATTTCCCATGATTCAATGGGATTCCTGTCTTACGTGGTGACGTGAGCCAACATAAAGCATAGCTTAAATAGAGAGGACTTGATTGGGACACTCTCTTTGGTAGGAGGCAGCCAGGTGGGAAGAAGGTATGGCAGGCAATTTGAATTAAATAATAGCAGGTGCATGGCCTTCTTTATTTTACCAACATGACTTTAATTAAAATATTAATACTTCTATTTACATCTGTCTATATCCATTTTAATTGTAACAAGTCAATGAATAAATCAATGAATGAGTATTTATTATATCTCTAGGCTAAGCACTGGGAATACAAATGCAAAAAATAAAATAATCCCTACTCTCAAGTAGTTTATAGGAGAGAACCATACCCTCCTTCCCCCACCCCCCCAACATACAGTATAAATCAAAATAAATATAAGATCCTGGGGTCTTTTTACTACATGGCATGATTTCTCATAGTAAGCATTTAATAAATGCTTGTTGTTTGACAATAATTCACATATATGTATTGCCTTTAAGGTTTTCAGAGTACTTTTCTCACAAGCCTCTTGAACTCCTCGAGTCTTTTGTGTTTCTTTGTATCCCCAGTGGTTAATACAGTTTCTCGAACATAACAAGTACTTAAAAATGTTTATTGACTGACTGAACCTGATAATGTAAGCTATACAAGTATTAGTTGAATTTTGGTGATGAAAAAGATGAAAGCTAGAGAAGTTCATTGTTTTGCTCACCAAAAGTGGTGTTGTATTGGTCCACGTAGCCCCATTCCCTGAGACCACATCTGTCTGGATAGCCTGTTAATATGATTAGCCTTAACTTAGTCCTCTCAATACAATAATACCAACACTTGTTTTCTCCCAGGGATTTCTAAGATGGGGAAGGAAGCTGGCACTATAATTTATTAGGGCTGATTTCTGCTGTTATTTAAGAGCATTACTGGAGTGGGGATAAAAACCACAGGTGGGCCAACTCTCTAGTTTTACACATGGCATTCTACACATTGAACAGGAAAAGCACAATTCTTGCCACAGAGAATAGATATCTATTGTTGAGTCTCTTCGAAGTAGTTCATTTGTCACCCAAATGAGCTAATTCTCCTTCTTTCCCATGAATGGTTTGGTATTCTTACGGGAAATGGTAAAATGGGATCCTATAACAATAGACTTTTCAAGCTAGAAGAAACCTTAGAAATTGATTAATCCAACCATCTCATCTGAGAGATGAGGAAAATGAAATGAAATAGAGAGGATAGGTCTTGACCAGTGAGCAAGGGGAAGTGATTCATCCATTGGCCAAGCATTCAGGGTACTATTTAACATGCTTTAATTCTTTATTCAGCAAATGGCGGCATTTTGACTTAGATTATCTTTGTACCCTTGCATCTCCCAAATGTCTTTGTGTTTGGAATGTGCATATAGCCTGACTGTCAAAGTGTGGCTTTAAGTGGCCATATGCCTGCTTTTTCATAGGGAATGCCATATGGGCGAGACTGAAAGTACTGATCTTGATGATATGCTGCAGTTAGAAGTGCTGAGAAGTACACATGTTTAGCAGAATATTCAGTAGATAGAGAACAGGTAGCATATGGCCCGGTTCATTAAGAAAACTCTTTCAGTTCTATTTCGCTAGAATTTTAAGCAGTGGATCCACACATATTCTCATAGTAGAACTTCCACTGTATGATGCAGGACTTTTATGTTTGGGGTTTCTGGTGTCACTTTAGATCCAGCGACCTCTTTTAGCCTCTTTTCTGGTCATGCTGGATTCCTCACCTAGTCTGACCTTCAGGATCAGCCCCATCAGTGAAGTCAATGCTAAGACCTCGGAGGAGTGGCTGGATGAGAAAGGGTCTTGGTTCTAACTTTACTAGCTATGAGACCTTAGGCAAGTTTTATAACCTCTCTGAAATTTTTTTTCCCCTGGGAGCCAAGCTAACATTTTATTTGGCCTGGGGAAGAGTAAGTAGAATGAAAGTAAGCTGCATGAAGCACGAGGGCACAAAGCCAAGTCTTGGGACCCTACAACAAAAGCCGGCCACTGGAAGAAGCACTTCCTGAGCTGCTGAATGAGTGGCTCTTCTAAAAGGGCAGAAGGAACAGTAGCTGCTTTCCCCTGATGGAAGCCAAACCCAGTATGTGTGCACCCTGTGAGGGCAGAAGCTTTAGAAGCTGAGGTTGCCTCTGACAATGCACAGATCTTTGCCAAAATACCACTCTGGTTGTTCCTGACATTTGTCGTTGAGTCCTCCAAGAATTGACACACCTTGGCATCAGAATGGTTTGTGAGGCTGAATGCTCGTATGTTTTGCCCCTCTTCTTAATGACATCTGAGCTGCCACAATTCACTTTGCTGAAAAGTGGGAAGTACATGACCACAGGCCCCTTCTCCCCTTCAGAGCCGCCACAGGGTACCTTGGCTTCTTGGTTTGAGCTTAGTCTCATCCCCTAGAGAAAAGGATAATTGCAGACTTTACAAAGAGTTTCCTTATCTGTAAAATGGAGAAAAAAAATATATGTGGATATATACATACATAACATATATGTTTGTGTGTTTGTGTAATACTGGAAGGCTCTCAAAGTGTTTTCCTTACAACAATCTATATGGTAGATAAAATAAATATTATCTCCATTTTTACAGATGGGAAGGCTGAATCTCTGATCAGCGATTTGTTATGACATAGCTAATATTAATAACATTTAGTTAAGTTTTGCAAAGCACTTTATATGTATATATATAATATCCAGTTTGATTCTCATAACTCTGAATTAGGTGCTATTATTATCCCCATTTTTACAGGTGAAGAAACTGAGGCTGCTATACATTAAGTGATTATACCCAAGGTCACACAGCTAGTAAGCATTTGAGGCAAGATTCAACTTGGTTGATTATTCATTTTCTAAATTTTATTAAAAAATTTTTCCATGGTTCCATGATTCATGTTGTCTCCCTCCCCTCTTTCGCACCCCCTCCCAGAATTGACAAGCAATTCCACTGGGTAATCACTCAAAACCCATTTCCTTATTGTTCATTTTTGTAATAGAGTAATCCTTTAAAATCAAAACCCCAAATCCTATACCCATATAAACATTAATTTAGTTCTTTATGATGCCATTCACCACTATTAACCAGGCCACCTAGTTGATCCCTGAGTAGCTTAGAATTTGAACCCAAGCCTCCTGATGCTAAGGTGAGTGTTCTATCCATTATACCACACTGCCTTTTGATCTCTGAATAGCAACACTGTTAAGTATATGTGTAAGGTTGCATAAGCATCTTTATTTTCTAGATGAGAAAACTGGGACTCAGGGAAATAAAGTGACAGATCCATGGTCATCCAATGACTAAGAATCCAAACTGAGATTTAAACCCAGGTCTTTGGATTCCTAAATGACTTTCTTTCTAGATCAATAGAAAAGGCAGCTAAGTAGCATTGTAGAGAGTGCTGCACCTGAAATTAGGAAGATGTAAGTTCAACTATTACCTCAGGTAATTATTGTGAGGCTCTTGGTAAATCACTTAACTTTTCTGAGCCTCAGCTTCCTCATCTGTAAAATAGTAAAACTAATGGCATTTATCTCAGAGGATCGAAGGAGGTTTTATATATAAATAATATATAACTTTTATATATATAAAGTGCTTTATAAACCTTAAAGCATTATATAAATGTTTATTATTATCATCATCATTGTTAAAATGATGATGATTATGATTATTGTTACACTTTCTCCATCATCTTTCCAATCTCTCAGGCTCACAATTTCTGAGTAATCTTGTTAGGGACCAATTCTCCCTGGTCCTGTAGCTCTCCCTCATTCCTTGGGTTCAATTTCCCTTTGTCTCTCTTGAATTCCCTACCCTCTTCCCCTATAGACATATACACACGCATATGGAGACTGCGGGGAGCTCAGAAAATTGCCATTCATGTATGCCGTGCAAGACAAAATATGATGAGGCTTGTCATCACAATCCTCTATCTTGGTGGGGAGTGGGGGGGGGTGGAAATATGGTGCTGGAGGAGTGGGTACGACTAAAGAACACAGCCCCACCCCCAAACAACCACATTTCCACTAGAGCCAACTCCATATGCACCTGCCAGGGCCACAATCCTCAGCCTTAAACATGCTGATACCCTCTCAATTTTTCCTTGTCCTCTTCTATTCCCACCTCCTAACTCATGCTACTATTGAAACTGAAGGCATCTAGGTGGGAAGTGGGTCTAGTTTGAGACTTGGAGCCAGGAAGACCTGAGTTTTATTGCTGCCTCAGACACTTTCTTGCTTTTTGACCCCTGGGCCAGTCACTCAATCTTTTTCCTCCTCTATCTCTTTATTGGTAAAATAGGGATAGTAATAGCACCTATCTTCCAGGGGTTTTGTAACGAACAAATGAGATAAATATATATAAAACACTTTGTAAACCTTATGATCACATAAATGTGAGTTTTTATTATTATAAACTTCTAAGGCTTCAAGTCTTAACATTCTTTCACACCATCCAATCATCACATTCCCCTCCTCTCTTTCTAGAATACAGTTTCAACCCATTTACTCCACTCTTTATTCTCTTTTCTCCTATTCAGAAGTGCCCATACCAAACCTCCTTCTGCATACAAAGAGGTTATTTCCTTCTGCTATGTCCTAAGTACATTGGGATTATATGCTAATGGATTTTTTTGTAAATAATTTTTTTAAATTATACCTTTTGTTTTTATATTATAGTTATTTTTTAATATACTTCCCCTGTTTTTTTCCAGTGATTTGTGCTTTATTGCAATGACAAAAAAGCTGTTAAGATCATCAAGAGTGAGCAACTATATGGCCCAGTGGATTGAGAGCCAGGCCCAGAGAAAAGAGGTCCTGGGTTCAAATTTGTCCTTAGACACTTCATAGCTGTGTGACCCTAGGCAAGTCACTTAACCCCATTGCCCAGCCCTTGCAATTCTTCTGTCTTAGAACTAATATACAATATTGATTTTAAGATAGAAGGTAAGGGTTACTTTAAAAAAAAAAGATCATCCAGGAGGCTTTGTTGAGAGTGTATACCACATTCCACTCTCATAGTTTTCTGTCTCTCTGAAGAAAAGAAGCCTATACATTTCCTCCTCTCTTCTCTGGGGCCAAACTTGGGTGATTATGATTAGTGTTCAGTCTTGTTTTGTTGGGTTTTTTTCCCATTCACAGGATTATAATCACAAAACATTTTCCTTTCTGCTTATTTCACTTTGTATCAGTTAGTGCAACACTTCTCATATTTTCCTGAATTCTTCATGTTTGTAGTTTCTTACAGTGTAATAATATTCCATTTCATTAATGTACTATGATTTGCTTAGTCATTTGTCAGTTAATAGATTTGTTGTTGTTCAGTTGTTTTAGTGGAGTCTGACTCCTTGTGACCCCGTGTGGGATCTTCTTGGCAAAGATACTGGAAAGGTTTGCTATATCCTTCAGCTCATTTTAGAGATGAGGAAACTGAGGCAAGCAGGGTAAAGTGACTAGCCCAGGGCCATTTGACTAGTTTGACCTGGTGCCAGATTTGAACTCAGGTCTTCCTGTCCCCAGGCCGTGTTCTCTACGCTATGCTACCAAGCTGCTCTAGTTAATGGATCCCCATCTTTTTTTCAGTTCTTTACTAATAATTTAAAATGATTACTAATTACTAATAATTTACTAATAAAAATTACTTCTATGAATGTTTTTTTATATATCAGGCATTTCTGTATTTGATTTCTTTGGGGATATATATATATACACACACATATATATATACATACTTAAAATCATACACACATTTGTGTGTTATATGTTTGTCTATGTATGTATACAGGGTGTATACATGGACATGGAAATACACATATACACATATTTGTATATGTATTCATAGCTGCACCTAGCAACTGGATCTCTGAGAATCCAGTGTTTTTAAAATAGGCATAGGGCATAAATTTTAGGAAACCGTAAGTAGCTCTGACCCATTCAGTCTTAGAAGCAAAGTCATACGTATTTTGTTAACATCCTCAAAGTAAGGCGTCACTTTGATAAATGCCCACCCCCCATCTAGTCAGCTCCCAATTCCCGTAAATTCTTCTTTTGTAACATCTGTTGCATCAGTCCCTTCTTATCCATTCCCATTGCCATGGCCACCGCCCTAGTTCAATTCGATTCAGCAAACATTTATCCAGGTCATTATTACGTCTCACCTGGGCAATTGCTATAGCCTCCTAACTGGTTTCTCTGGTCCTCTCTCTCTTTCCTCCAACCCATCCAGCACACTCCTCAGTCAGATTAACCATGGCAAAAGGTACTCAAATTACTTTACTTGCTTGCTCTATTACCTCCTAAAATCCAAATACCTTAAAAGTTTGATCCCTGGAGCCTTCGATAATTTGGTCCTATTCTTTCAAGCTTAACTTATCTCCCCCAATATGAACTCTCTACTTTTGCTTTAGCCAAACTGGTCTGTATACTTCCTTTGAGAATAGCTCACTCATTCCCACCTTCATTTGTTGACTCACTATGTTTCCAAAATCATAGTTCTGGCACTGAGAAAGTTGCAGGGTTCCCTGTTACTCTCTTATGTTATCTAAATTCTATCATCTAAACCCAACCTTCAAAGACCAACTCAAGTCATCTCTCTTCTATGAAATCTTGTCTGATCGCACCAACCCACACTACTCTTTCCCTCTTCCTGACATAAATAACACTTTGTCGTCTATATCTCACTTCAATGGAACTATAAGTTCTTTTAGAACAGATATCAGGTCTTGTAAATCTTTATATTCCCTCCACAGTGCTAAATGCAATGCTAGGAAAATAGTAGATGTCAAATGAAGGAATGAATTAATAAATGAACAAAGAGAAAAATAATCTTTACTGTTGCATTTTTTCCCTCGTAGATTATTTTGGCCACAAGGACATGACATTTTGATTATCCTGCATCTCAGTTGCCTTAAGGACACCCTGAAAAGCGGGAAAGCCTTCTTTATGATAATAATAACTCAGCTTAATATGTTAATGGTGGGTTTTTGTGCACCTTACCTCATTTGATTATCATAAAAAAGCTGTGAAGTCAGTAAGGAATGTACCGAAGAGAGAAAATGAGGTGAAGTTCAAGGATTTGCTCACGGTCATATCTTGAATGAATAGTAGAGTCAGAATTCTACCTGGTCTGCTGACTCCATAAAAAACTACAGATCCTTTTCCACTGCATGATGCTACCTTTTGGCTGGCTGGTATAAAGAAACATCATTGTCTAAATTCTAAGAATCACAATCCTCACTCTTGGAAGATTATAGGACAAACGGAGGGAGGGGAATAGACAAAGCTTACATGGAGACAGTTTATAGTTTTGAGTAATTTCATGCTACGACGTGGATTGAGTTTTTTGGTTCTAGAACCCAGGCTGAGATAGGGTGTATGTCAGTGATGAATGTGAGGTATTGTGCAAAGGGATAAAGGAGCAGGGTTAAAGAGAAAGGCAATAACACTTATCAAGCACCTATGATTACACAGTAACCACAATAGTATACGATGATCAACTGTGAATGAAATAACTATTATCAGCAATGCAAGGATCCAAGAGAACTCCAAGGGACTCATGATAGAAAAGGCTGTCCGCTGCCATGGAAGGAAATGATGGAGTCTGAATGCAGATTCAAGCATACCATTCTTTACTTCTTTTCTCCATGAATTTTTCTCTCCAGTGTAAGCGATATTTGTCTTCTTTTACAACATGATAAACATGGAGATATATATTTTATGATAACACATGTGTAACCTATATCATATTACCTCCCATTTCAGAGAGGGTGGAGGGGTGAAAAGGAGGGAAAGAGCATGGTCTACAGTGCTTCAGAAAAGACTATTAAAAATTGAATCGACATATGAAAAAAATTCCAAACAAAACAAAACACCTTAGCAGTACCAGGCATCATGTTATGCACTATACAGATATTATCTCATTTGACCTCCAAGAGTTCCTGAATCCTTTGGGAAAATGGAAACAGCAGCTATTTTCTCTAGTCCTAGAGCTCTGGGTATGTGGAAGGAGTCCAGAGTAGCTCCCTGATCTCATACTCTAGTACTGTTATTGGTTGCAGAGGCTTGAGTGGCCCAAACGGCATTAAGTGGTCACATTTCTTCCTATCTCTGAATACACACAGAGTAAAGAGAAAGGAAACAAGATTCTTTTCTTTTCTTTCTTATGTTTTATCTAGATTACATGTAGACATAATTTTTAAAGAAATAGACAAATGGGATTAAGTGACTTGCCTAAGGTCACACAGCCAAGAAATATTTGAGGCCAGATTTGAGTCCAGGTCCTCCCAACTCCAGACCTGGCCCTTTATTCACTGAGCCATCTAGCTGCCCCTAGATATAATTTTATTAATCATTTTCTGACATTTTGCAATCCATGTTCTCTCTCTCCCTCCCATTCTTTCCTATTCCCCAAAACAGAAGGTAATATGATATAGGTTGTACATGTACTATTATGCAATACATAATTCCATGTTCATCAATGTTGTGAAAGAACATTTTCTTTTCTTGCCAGTATAGAAAGGCAATGATTTTGTTGTGTGAGGAAGCAGGATAGAAGTCTTCAGCATAGCCCCTATGGTTTGCATGGAACATAAGAATATGATAAGGTTTGAGAGAAGTAACTGTTTCACCCTATTGCTTTGTAATTTTGCCAAGGGGAGCCTGGGGAATGATTTTCCATAGCCATGAGATAATATATAGTAAAGGAATTTTCCAGTCATAACTCAAATTAATCAGATGGAGAGACTCAAATGTCAGGAGAGAAGACAAAGTACTGAAAAGACAGACTTTAAAGTGCTCAAGGGCTCTACTAGTCAAGTGACAATGTGCAGCTGTCTGGGCCTACATCACAAAAGGACTAAAGAAATCCACTGGGTTAAAAGCTGAAAGAACTGAATATCTGCCTCTCTCTCATGCAAAGAAGCCACACTACCATTAAGGTCCAGCATATGGCACTAGAGAGCAGCAGTAGAGCATGCCAGCCAAAGATTAGAATAGAAGAAAACAAATTGCAGGGGAGACTCTCAACAGAGAATAGTGCGGAAGAGAGACCCGAGTTGTAGAAGACCTTAATTTAATGGTGACAGCAGCTCACCTGATGACATCACCAAAGGACAACAGCAGCTATGAATTGCCCCAGCCCTGTGAATATTCCTTCACTTGTTCTCTGGACAAACATTCCCTAAACTTTTGTCACTATAGTCATGTTACTTTTCATCTGTGTTCCTTGAATGAGTCACTTCCTTCATTTACTGATGTGATCACCTGTAAGAGAGTATAGCCTCTATGAATGGGGGATGTTTCTTATCACTTATTTTGCCATGCTGTCAGATAAAATATCTTTTGCTTTGAACTAAAGTATCCTCTGAACGATCTAGTAAAAGTGAAAATAATGAATGGGGGTTCATGTGCTATGGTTTTTTTATTGGATTCTGACCTTCCTCTTTCCCCCGCCAAAATACCTCAGACTTGGAGTAATTTTTTAAAGTCCATTTTAAGCAGGGTTTAAAATGCTTTATTTCTTCCTAATTAATGCTTGCTGGTATAGGAAGGGTGCCCCTGAATTCTGTGTCTCTTCTAAAGAGAAACTCCTGCAATGGCTGTTTTGATTCACCTCACTACAAGGACAATTCTGACTTTACTATTATTATGTGCTTCAGTAGGATTATTTTTCATACTTCAGTCCTTCAAGAATCCATGATCTTATCTGGTGGGTACGCCCTCTATTACCACAAATTGTGACTCCTCTATATGTTAGACAATTTCAGGAATTACTAAAACCTCCATCATTTTTCAACTTGTGGTCAACCCTCTTCGGACAAGCCTCACTGTTTTTAGCTCAGCTCGTTCTCACATAATAGATATGCAGTCTGTTCTGTGACCTATAAAGAGCTAAAAGCGAAGCTACTCAGTTTCTACCTTTTTTTCCCCCCTCAGATAAATAATTATTAGGATTTGTAATAAAGTATGAGATCTATTGGTTTTAAAACTACCAATTTAGAGCCCTTCTTAATGGACTATTGAATTCACTGGTATTGTTCAATATAAGACAGACATCTTACATCTCCCGGACTCTGACATTGTTATTGTTCTCTAGTCTGGATAAAATTAAGAAAAATCTCTTACAGCTACTGCTCTTTCTACCACTGATTCATTTCCTGTTTGGTTGACTCCATAAAATACCATCTATCTCCAATAGACACATTTGGTAAGAAGCAGATAGCTGCATTTTTCAACTGTTTGATTGTGACAAAGAGATTGCTTTTTGTTTTTCTGCTCCAATGAAGGCTCACACATCTCCCTGGAATGAATTTCAAGAGGCATTCATATTGTGAATGGTCTTTCCTTCACCTGAGTCAGTTGCAGCTCTCATTTATTCCCAGTGCCCTACCAAAGACCAGGCACAAGCCCAGGCAGCACACTATCCTTTTCCTCAATTTCATCTTTCCTCAGAGGAAACCAAATTCAAATCCTTCTATGAGGAATAGATCTGTCCATGCATTTCAATAGCACCTCTTGGTGTCAAAAGGAATTTGTTTAATCATTACAATGGAGAATTTCAGTTGTATAACTGTCTCTCACAAATCTTTTTGCTCATTTTTTTTTTAAAAAGAAAAAGCCTTAGATTTGGTCCTGCTGGTGTGATATTCTTAGAGGGAAAATGTGCTCTTTTGGAAATAGACAAAGTTTCTTTCAGAAGCATTTTCCTTAAGAAATCAGACAGTGTCATTGTTACTCTCAGTTAATCCGTATACCCCCATAAACAGTTATACAAGTACTATAGAACCATGTTGGAGAACCTATGGCACACATGCCAGAGTGTGCCAGAGGGGGCTCCCTTCCTCCTCTCCATTCACCTCTGAGGACATTTCTCACATTCACCCACTCCTCTGCCCAGCAGCCCAATGGGAGCACTTCCTCCCTTCCTTGTCTGGGTTAAGGTGGGGGGCTCACATGCAGCATGAAGGTTGTAGTTTGGGTGTTCAATTTCTAAAGTTTGTTATTATTGTTAAAGTTTGTTATCACTGTTATAGAAAGCCTCAACAGCTTGGTAGAGATGCTCTTACCCTAGTGTGGGAAATGTTGAGCATAGCTTGACATGGATCAAGTTGAGTTTCACTTTGATGGCTAATGACCAAAGAAGAATGAATAGAAATAGAAACATAAACAAGGATCTAACCAGATTTAGACATTCCAGTTCATTCCTTCTGATGTCATTCTGTCATTTCAGTTGTATTCAGCTCTCCATGACCCCTTTTGGAGTTTTCTTGGCAAAGATACTAAAATGGTTTGCAATTTCCTTCTCCAGCTTATTTTATAGATGAGTAAATAAAACTAACAAGTAAGTGACTTGTCCAGGGTCACATAGCTAGTAAGTATCTGAGGCTAAATAGGAATTTTCCTGATTCTTACCCAGAGCTCTCCCCCATAGTTGCTCTATTCCTTCTGTTAACTTTCCTCAGTTATCATAAAGTGTTGATAAGTAAAATGTACATGCTATAGTCATCTTTTTTCTTTCCTGAAGTCTCCTTCCTTTAATCTCTGTTTTCCTTTCTCATCTGTCATGAATATTTTTGGTTTCATTTAGGTAATGGCTCTAAAGGAGTCACAAAGCCCCATGTATATGATGTTTTCTTCAAGAGAAGCAGTATGATATAGTAGAAAGGTTTCTTTAAATTGTACATCAAACGACTCACATTGTGGGTACAGCTCTATTACTAATTAGGTGTCAGAATAGGCAAGTGTCTGAGTCTCAATTTCTCCATGTATAAAATGAGGCATTTGGACTAGCATGGTCTCCAAGGTCTTTATCAGTTAACAAGCATCTATTAAGAACCTACTATGTGACTGGTATTGTGCTAGGCACTGGGGATACAAAGACAAAAGGAATGGTCTCTGCTCTCAAGGAACTTATATCCCATCTCTTTTTATTCTCCATGCTTCTCTGAAATGCAGGAGATTTTGTTCTAAATCTTCATAGAGCTCAACTATACTTTATATGTCAATTTATTCAGATTTTTCATTTTTTCATTTAAAATTATGACTTTTATTTATTGTTTGATATAACAGTAATGACTAACAATAGCTAGCATTTATATAATATTTTAAAATTTGCCTACTGTTTCACATGTACCACTTCATTTTCTTCAATTTGGATGTAGGTTATATACAGAGCCATAGCTAGGACAGGGCTTTGTCCCAGGAAACCAAAATTTAGGGGGCAGGAGGCACTGACAGTACTGATACTCTTTCAACAAGTATAAACAACTAAGCTAAGCATATCAATGTCAAGGATAATCAGTTATAATAGTAACCTACTAGCTAGTTCACTTCCTCCTGTTATATTCATAATCTGGGAAGTGATGGATGCCACCTTGAATCACAGGGAAGGCAGTTGGAAGACACGGAATGTTCCCAGGGGCTGTGAGCCAGGGGCAAACATCGGTTGGCCCCACGACATAAATACCCCTGACAGTCACTTTGAGGAGGTCTCTCTGGGCTCTGGAGGTCTCTGGACAGGAGTCTCTGGACTGGGAAATCTCTAAGTAGGTGTGTAGGGAAGCAGGGAGGTCTATGAAGAAGAGGGTAGGAATAGATCTGAATATTTCCTGAAAGACTGTGAGAGCTAGGGCATCACCAAATACTGGTAGTGAGAAAGCTGAGAGAATAAGATCACCAACACAGCTTCATCAATAGCATTCCCTATTCTCTGGCTTGGCTGTGGCCAGGCTGGGCCAGAGGTAGTAAAGAGAGTAAATCTCCAGCTTCCACCTGATTAATAGCCTCCAGTTCTGATTGCCATCTAGTTTATAGATAATAGATTGATAGGGTTTCCAAACCCCAATCCTTGTCCTGTTTATCCTTTCCCCTGATTATGGATAAAGAGAATTCAACAAGTACCTTCCTGAGTGGTCCTTATATCACGACCTTTGGGGAGGGAGTCAAACACAGTCAGATACCAAACGTCATCCAAGGCAAATCAACAGCCCAATAATAATCTATCCAACCCCAACTTGAAAGGTTACCCATCTATCTAACCTCTCGAGGGCCCTTCTTGGGTAACTGTTAGAGAGAAAGGGGTACATCAACATCATTGTACATCTATATCTCCTTAGGACCCCTTTTTTGTTTATAACACTCCTCTTCTAATCATCATACTGTAGTTGAGATCTTCTCTGCCCAGACCTCAACATGTTTCCTTTCCTAGAAGCAACTCCAGCAGTTTCCCCCCACCCCAACCCCTGCAACTTAATTTAAAAAAATTTTGAGGGTATTGTTCCTGCTGCTAGCCTGAAGTGTGATTTATAGTAGTTGCTTTGGGGGCTAAAATGAGTAGATCCCTAATTATGTATAGCTATGCTTAATAAATGTTTTTTGATTGATTGAAAGTACTTGATACAGAATCTAGCTTCTTTCACTCATTCTATAGTGTATGATTTAAAAAACCTCCTCATATCTTCCATCTTAGAATCAAGACTGTTGGTTACAAGGCAGAAAAGCAGTAAAGTCTAGGCAATAGGGGTTAAGTGATTTGCCCAGGGTCCCACATCTAGGAAGTATCAAAGACCAGATTTGAATCTAGTCTCTAGGCCTGGCTCTCAATCCACTGAGCCACTTAGTTGTCTCTAAGATTTTTTTTAAAGCAGAAATTAATTTAGGTTATTTTTGACAATCAAGCAAATTAATTGCTGTTGTGATTTAGCCCTCAACTCTCTTTAGCTGAGTAAGGGTGTGTCTTCTTAATAGATTATGGCACAATTTTCTTTGACTCTTTTGTAGCTAGGCCATTCATTAGGCCCTAGGAAGGATGTATAGGGAGAAAAGGTTTATAGTCTAATGGAAAGAACACTAGCTTTGAGGATAGAAGATCTAAGCTCTTCTTGACATCACTGGTTCTATAACCTCTGACAGATCATAATGACTCTGTGTTTTTCATCATTTGTAAAATAATGATGACTGTAGCTACATTTTAGGTTGCATGCATTGTTTTTTTAAATTTTTTCCAGATTATGTGTCAATATAATTTTTAATAATCATTTCCTGATATTTTGCAATGCATGTTATCTCTGTCCCTCTTACCCTTCCCCCTTCTCCAAGATGGCAGGCAATATGATATTAGTTGTGCATGTTTTATCATATAATACATATTTCCTTGTTAATCATGTTGTGAAGACACTGTTTACACTAAAGAAAAATTCATGAAGGAAATAAAGTGAAGAATGGTACACTTACATCTGCATTCAGACTCCTTCAGTTCCTTTTTTGGCGGAGGGTAGATAGGTTTTTTCATCATGAGTTCCTTGAAGTTGTCCCAGATCCTTGCATTGATGATAATAATTATGTCATTTATAGCTGATCATCGTACATTATTGCTATTACTGTGTAAAATATCTCCTGGTTCTGCTCACTTCACTTTGAATCACTTCATATAAGTCTTGTAATTATCTTGTTTTTCAATTCTCATGGCATTATAATATTACAATACAAGCATATACCACAACTTCTTCAGCCATGTATTCCCCTATTGATGGACATGTCTTCAGTTTCCATTTCTTTGCTACCACAAAAAGAGCTTCTATAGATATTTTTGTATAAATAGTCCCTTTCCCTTATCTTTGGTCTCTTGGGATACAGGTCTGGGAGTGGTATTGCTGGGTCTAAGTGAGTCGCATGAGTTATTGAGGATGAAAGGAGATAATAGATGGAATTTGCTTTTTAAAAACTAGACTACTAAGCAAATTCCAAATTATATGGTCATTAGGCTATTATTCTTTTTTGAATTTGACTATTAGCCAAGGGAGTGGGGAGTAAGGAAAAAAACTATTGAAAATAATGTATAGTTAGAAGCTATCTTAAAGAATCTGTGAATGACACCATACTATGTATAGTGCAGTGGTTCTATGTTCCTCTCCCAACCCACACTCAGAATACCAGATCAGGTATACAAAAAGTGAATAGCTATTTCTTTCATCAGGGTTCTAGGGATAACCCTGAGGGACTGGGAAGTATCTTTCTAATACTATCACTCATGAGACTTCACCTGCTATGTGTCCTCCCAAATATCAATGACCAATTTCCATCTCTCCAATGTGAGAGAAGATACACTAAGAACAAAAGTTTAATGATCTTGGAAACCAGGAGCTCACACTCTACCTCCCTCTGCCTCAGGGAAGAATGGACTAAAAATTAAAGCAGTCACTCAATGCCACCATTCTTTTCTCCTCCACCACGACCAAGTTAATTTCTAAGGGTACTTGGAGATCATGGTGTTTCAGTTGTTGGATTATTTTATTGCTTGGCTGGGTCAAGTAGGTTGCTACTTAGGTAGGGCTGGCTCTTCGTTGGCCATGACTAGTAATGCTACCAGCACATTCTATGGATTCCAGTTGTAGGACCTTTGGTGACTCAACCTTTCATAGTTCATACGGCCAGAACCTAATCTGTCCTATCTCTGATAGTCATTGTCCTAAAACCAGGAAATCATAAATTCATCAGATTTGCTCCATCTAAGCCACCATCTTCCCAGAACCCTCTTCCTTTTCTGTAAATTGATCAGAAAGAAAAATAGTGAGCCAGGTGTTCATAGCCACATAGAGAATGGGTGAGATCAAGGGTCTCAAGGCCTCCTTTCTCCTGAGGTCTACAATAAAGCCAGGAGGGGAAGGAGTGGGAGGGAGGAGGGAGGGGGAGAGAGAGATAGACACAGACAGAAGGAGAAAAAGAAAGTGAGTTTTCATCCCTCTGAATCTTTTATATGATTATTCAGTTCCAACTTAGCAAGTTTAAAAGTTTTCATTGCCACACAATAAGCCAATAGGAAATAGAGGATGCCAGTTCATGCTCTGGGGCAGGGAAAGGGTCCTTCTATCACACATTTCTGGAAGTAGTCTTGCTCAGCCTCCATGCAGATTGCAGCAGAAAGAGCATATTGTGCATTCCTGAATGACTGATCCTCATTGATCAGACTTCACCTCTCCGTTACAGATGTAAACATATCTTCCACACTGCAGTACATAAAAGGAGGTCCCACTCAAAGTACATGAAGTGTAAATTTGTAGATATTATGGGCAAGAGATAGTTGCAGAGGAGAGCTAATCAAAGTCTTGCTTGGTGTCAGAGATTTAAAGCGGTGGGGGAAATGGAGAGAGGGTTACAGTTATTCTGAAAGTCGGCTTTCTATTACCACTATCAGGAAAGCAGAGAAATTGAGTTGTGGGAACAAGAAGGCAAAAACTATTGATAATAGCCTTGATAAGGATATCCCATTCTGAAACTAGCTGCAGTTAGCAGATAGAAGGTACAGGGCTTCTTTGCTGGTATTAAAAGCTGACCCATTATGTAGTGAGCCTAGTTGTCTTTGAAGGAGGGGAAAAGATTCAGGTAAAACCTATTCACACACAAAATAATAATATAACTGCAAGAGTCTGATGGTCCTGGATAGGTGGGTTTTTTCTTCCTCTTTGCTTATGTGTTCTCTGATACTGTCTTCCTGGAGAAGTCTTGTACATCAAACTCTGCTGTGGATTGCCAGAGATCTTGGACCCAGAGACTAACAAAATGTTAGGCAATAGTGAGTCTATGTAACAAGGTCCGAGATAATAGCTTTCTTTTTTTAACACCTAAGACTTAGTCTTTTCAAATATTCTTGTTCTAAACTTCCAAGTAAGCTCATGCTTAACCCATATTCTGATCAACACTTTTCTCAGAGGCTTAGATAAAAATAGAAGATACTGAATTTGTAGAAGACACAAGTAAAGCAAGAATAATTAATTAAAATTGGGAAACTACCAGATGGCAAACTAGAGTGAACTTCCCCCCCCCCAGTTCACTCCATTTCCATTCCTTCCCCATAGTAGATTTCCTGTAAGCAGCTTCAAACTAGTGTCCAAGGGTCTTTCTCACAGCCAAATGGGTAAATACCCCTTTTCCCCACCCTTCATCTAAGGACATGCATCACATTATTCAATCAAGGGGCAAAATTTGTGGCACTAGGCAGCAGGTTCAAAAAATCCCTGTTATGTCTTTGGCTCCAATTCAAATCTTTGCCTTCTGACTCTGAGCCTTCCACTTAGAGCCTTGTAACTAACATTTGGCTCTATATAGTCACGCTAATGGTTCACCTTCTGTCTCTGTTATGACCTTCTCCTGCCCATAGCTAAAGACCCTCCCATCCCTGGTACCACTCCTAGGGGACACCAGGAGGATTATTATAGGCCCAAATGAAATTTGATGTGGATGAATTCAGTCTTACATATAAATTTTTTAAAAGATAAATTATAGAAGCACAGGAGAGAAAAATGCTGACTTATCGGTAGTACAAGTGAAAAAACTACAGAGGTTTTTGATGGCTGAAACTCAGACAAATCAAAAGAAGGGTCAGAGTCACAAAAAGAGCTAAAACCATTTTGGGGTAAATTAATAGAAAATAGTGTCCATTATGAAGAGTGTAATAATCCTACTACTTCAGTCTGCATGGGTCAGTTTTATACCATTCTTTAATAAGGATATTGACAAACTCAAGCATGCTCAGTGAAGGGTAACTAGGATGGTGACAGTCTAGAAACTATTTTATATGAAGAATAGTTGAAGAAATTAGGGATGCTTAGTCTGAAAAAGAGGAAACTTAGGAAGACCATTATAGCTGTCTTGACATATTTGAAAGCTCTCATGTGAAAGGTATCAGGATTATTCTGTTTACATCCAGAAAGCAGAAATTGTGTCTCTGGACATTCTCTGCAGGACTGGGGGCTACTCTTATGCCCCTTGAAGCAGTGGACCAGAAAGAATTCCTTGCTTTTTGCTCTTATTCTTTGGATCATCCTTTGGCCACTTTCCTTCTTTGAGGTTCAGTCCATCCATCTTCATCAGCCAGCCTAAAATAGCATCATGGTGTATTAGGGCTTATTTTATTTCTGGCAATTGCCTGATGGCCCACCTCATAGACTGAAGACACCCTGCTGTATGAAAGGCACTGGATGAATGTTAACCTGCTCAGTGTACCAAGTGCTTGCTTCAGAATCTGGACCAGGAGAGTTAAGAGTTAAATCAGAAATTCAGGTCATGAAACAAACTTTGGTACCCTTTGTTGTTTGTATAAGCTCTTGACCACCTGTTTAGGGGAAAGTTTCTCTCAAGAAAGAACTTCTCTTTGTGTTTTTCCAGTAAAGGCTACAAAAACCAGGCTCCAGTCTTTATGAGAATAGACCCAAGGTCAACTGTGGAATAAGTCAGATTTTAGATTTTCTCTTCATTTCCCTTTTTTCCTCCTTTGTCTCCTTGGCCACCTAAAATGCACAAAGATCCAAAATACAGCTCTGGATACAGAGCTAACAGTACTCTTCACCAATCACTACCCTGAAAGACACAAAAACTGAAGGAATGTTCCTAATATAGTTTAGAGATGGAACTTTTCTTATATGGAAGGAGAAAGATGATGAGTAATTTTGGGAGCTGTCACTTCCTCATCCAATTGGACTTAGACACAGGGAACCACAATACAACCTCCTGTCTCCAGCCCATCCTGAAGCTTCCATGAGCCATACTGAATATCTTTTAGTTAATCTCATTTAGACATGTAAATCTCGAGAACGAGTTTTTTCCTTTTCCCTTCCCCAGGAAGGATGCTGACTTACTCCATAATCAATGATTTGGAGAGGTTGTTGCTTTAGCAGCTGAAATGAGTGTTGGAATTTATCAAGTCTCTTCATTTTCAAACTGGCACTCATGCAAATAGCTCTTATCTGAATTGCTTCAGTGAGTGAGTCCAATGCACACAGTCGTGCCTTTAACCCTCCTTTCTCAAGGAATTCAGTATCTGCTTCAGAGTTTTTCCCCCATACCAACTCCTGCCCTCATACTTGGTGATTTCAGTGAAGATATTTTCCCCCTAAAACACTTTGGCCTCCTAATTCTTGAACCTCCTAAACTTCAGGCCCTTCTTTTTCATTTGACATTTGCCACACTTAGATAATTAAATCTTTTTTCTGACCATCTCTTGTATCTGTTTCACCTCCATAACTCATTGCTTCTTTTTTTTCCTTTTTAACCCATACCTTCCAGCTAAGAATCAGTATGAAAGGTCGGTTCTAAGGTAGAAGAGTGATGAGGGCCAGATATTTGGGGTTAAATGACTTGCCCACAGTCACAAAGCTAGGAAGAATCTGAGGCCAGATTTGATCCCAGGACCTCCCATCTCCAGGGCTGACTTTCAATCCATAGAGCTACCTCTCTGCCCTATTACTATTTGCATCCTTTATTTTATTTTATTTTTAGTTTAATTTTTATTTTAATAAATTCAACAAAAGTTTTCAAAAGTTATTGATCTAAACTGTCTTCTTACCTTCTTCCTTTCCTCTTCCTGGAGCTGGCAAGCAATTCAATCTGGGTTATAAATATATTATCATGTAAAACATATTTCCATATTATTCATTTTTGTAAGAGAGTAATCATATAAAACTCAAACCCTAAAATAAAAACCCAAATAAGCTAAAGTGAAAAATCATACAGGGGGCAACTGGGTGGCTCAGTGAATTGAGAGCCAGGCCTAGAGACGGGAGGTCCTAGGTTCAAATTTGACCTCAGATACTTCTTAGCTGTGTGACCCTGGACAAGTCACTTAACCCCCATTGCCTATCTCTTACCACTCTTCTTCCTTGGAGTCAATATACAGTATTGACTCCAAAATGAAAGGTAAGGGTTTAAAAAAAAAATCATATGCTTTGATCTGCATTCTGACCCCTACTGTTCTTTCTCTGCAGGTGTAAAACATTCTTTCTCATGAGTTCCTCAGAATTATCCTGAATCATTGTAGTACTGATAAGTAACTAATTCTATCATGTTTGATTGTTCCACAATATTGCCATTACTGTATACAATGTTTTTCTGATTTTGCTTATTTCACTTTGCATCAGTTCATGTAAATCTTCCCAGCTTGTTTTGAAATCATTCTATTCATCATTTCTTATAGTATAATAGTATTCCATCACTATCATATACCACAATTTGTTAAGCCATTTCCAACTGAGAGACATCCCTTTAGTTTCCAATTCTCTGCCACCACAAAAAGAGCAGCTATAAATATTTTTGTACAAGCAGGTCCTTTCCCATTTTTTTTTTATCTCTTTGGGATACAGATCTAGTAGTGCTATTAGTGTATCAAAGGGTGTGCATTCTTTTATAGCCTTTTGGGCATAATTCCAAATTGCCCTCCAGAATGGTTGGATCATTTCACAACTTTACCAGCAATGTATTAATGTCTCAATTTTGCCACATTCCCGCTAAAATTTATCATTTTCCTTTACTGTCATATTGGTCAATCTGATAGGTACAAGGTGGTACCTCAGATGTTTTTTAATTTGCATTTCTCTAAGAGTGATTTAGAACATTTTTTTCATATGATTATTGATAGCTTTGATTTCTTCATCTTCAACTTCCTATTCAAATTTTTTTATCATTTATCAATTGGAGAATGACTTGTATTCTTATAAATTTGATTTTTTATGTCTTTGAGAAATGAGGCCTTTATCAGAGAAATCTGATTTAAATTTTTCCCAGTTTGTTATTTCCCTTCAAATCTTGGTTATGTTGGTTTTGTTGATACAAAACCTTTTAAATTTAATATAATAAAAATGATTCATTTTACATCTTGTAAGGTTCTCTTCTCTTGTTTAGTCACAAATTCTTCCCTTCTCCATAGATCTGACAGGTGAACTATTCTTTGTTCCCCTAACTTACTTATAATATCCCTTTTTACATTTAAATCATAAACCCATTTTGACCATGTCTTGATATATAGGACAACTCATTACTCTTAAATTCCTTTCTCTGGCAACTACCACCCATCCTTTCTTATCACCTTCTCTTTTATTTCTCTGGACCTACTCATCTCTGTTGTCCCATTTCATTCCCGCTGCTCAAGTCTTACTTAATTCCTCTCATAGTCTTGTTCCTGTGATTGGCTAATTCAAACCTACACTCTAAGCTACCCTTGAATCACTTGCTCCCTTGTTCTATTACCAGTCACTCTTTGCCAAATATAACTCTGAGTTTAAAACTGCCTTCCTGGGGCAGCGAGATAGCTCAGTGGAGTGCCAGCCTAGAGATAGGAGGATCTGGGTTCGAATTTGGCTTCATACTTTCTAGATATATAACTGGGAAAGTCACTTAACCCCATTTGCCTACCTCATCTGCCTTGGAATCAATAATTAGAATTGATTCTAAGACAGAAGGTAAGGGTTCTTCAAAAAAAATACAAACTGCTTTCTTCCCTACAGAGTACTACTGAGCACAGTTGGACAAAGTCACACAACTGGGTTTACTACAAATATGCTATCTAATCTTAAGCCTTTTTGCTTAAGAGAAACCATTTTACTCTTCCCTCATTATTTTGTAGCAACTATTCCAAACCTTCAATCTCCACTACCTCCTCTTCCTTCCTCTCTATTAGCAGAGGACCTCACTTCCTACCTAATTAAAAAAAGAAAAAAAGACAGAGGCTATCTGTAACAAGTGCCTTGTCTTTCCATTCCTCATACCTCAAGACTCCTTCTCGTCATCCCCCATTCTTTACTCTTTTCCTACAGGCTCTGATCAAGAGCTGGTCCTTCTCCTTGTTTTTCATCATTCATCATCTTGTTTCTCTTAAGAAGTTGCCCGCCACAATCATTCCCTTTCTATCATCCTCAATCTCTTCTTATCCACGAGCTCTTTCCATACAAATATGCCCCAATCTCTTCTAGCCTGAAAAAAATCCTTCACTTGACCTTGCCATCCCCTAAAACTATTTTTCCTATATTTCTCCTCTTCATAACCAAACTCCTTGACAAGGTCATGTACACAAATGCCTTCATTTTCTCACCTTCTAGTCACTATTGTTGCAAGAGAATGAATGTTGTCGTGGGAGAGAAGATTCTAGTCTTCACTAAAAGAATGGCAGCTCAGAATCCTTCATCTTAAGGCATTAAAGTGCTTATTCAAGGATGGATGCAGTTAGTGTGGAGAGGGCCATGGGAAAGCCTCAGGATGATGGAAATGCCCCCATTCTTCTGGGTTTCAGGTCATTTTTATTATGGGTCTGGGGCAGTGATGGGCAAACTACAGCCCGCGGGCCAGATGGGGGGTGCCCTGAAAGATTATTTCTAATCTGATGAATACGATGAGTAGGATACAATACAATGAAACTTCGAAAGAGTTGCCTTAGAAACAGACTGACAGATGAGCCTTTCCTTTCCTTTGGCCCCTCTTTAAAAAGTTTGCCCATCACTAGTCTGGGGTATTGTCCTCCTCTCTGTCCTCCCTCAGATGCATTCCAGAGGAAAGGGGCAAGGAAGGAAGAGGAAGATCCCCAGTGCACCTGGATAACAATTTCTCTCGTGTCTGGTCATCTGGCAGACATTCAAGGTTATTTAGCCTTCAAAGCCCTTTCAAAAGGTAATAAGTTTATAATGATCTACCAGTTAGCTCTGCTGCTGTCCCCTCCTTGACCCAGCAAGCTCTTTAGCTGGGAACAGCTGGGGAAGTTCAGAGATTCTAATACCTGCTGATTAGTGAAAAGTGTAAGATCTAAAAGCACCATTATGGAAAAAGTATTTCAAAGCACTTCTAGGATTTTATAGCACCGTTTCCCACTGCCAACCCTCATCACTATCATTCTTTTGCAGTCTCTTTTTTCTTATCACATATCTTTTTTTTTTAACAACTTCCATCTTAGAATCAATACTGTGACAAGGGCTATGCAATTGGGTTAAGTGACTTGCCCAGAGTCACACAGCTAGGAAGTGTCTGAGGCAAGATTTGAACCCAGGACCTCCCATCTTTAGACCTGGTTCTCAATCCACCAGAGTATCTACTAACTCCTTCTCCCATCACATATCTTGAACATCTTGAACTTCTTTCTCCAAGGTTAACAATTTGCTCTCTCTCTCGCTCTCTCTCTCTGTCTCTTCTCTCTCTTTCTCTCTGTCTCTCTCTCTTTGTCTCTGTCTGTCTGTCTGTCTGTCTCTCAACTCTTATCTTCTGTATTAGAACCAGTATTAAATGTCAGTTCCAAGGCAGATTGGTAAGGGTTAGGCAATTGGGGTTAAGTGACTTGCCTAGGGTCATACAGCTAGGAACAATTTTCAGGTTGTCTCTTTTTCCTTTAAAATCAAGATAATCTTTATTAATCAAGGACATACATGTGCATGTGAAGCTAAACGTCTTATTAACAAAGAGCTCCATTCAAAAGCAAGAAAGAGCAGCTTAAATAATTATGTAGAAAAAGGAGTCAGGAAAAGGGGCCAGAAGAGGCCAATTCCAATAGGAATTTGAGTTGAAGAGTTCCCAGGAATGGGATGGGGTCTCAGATTGCCAGGTGCAAGGGGGAACAAAGACAACTTTGGCGCATATTTTTGGGGTAAAAAACATATTCTTTAGTATGATAAGTAACTATGAAATGATCAAGTTCCTAGGTTTATAATAACACCCATCAGCAAGTGCCTCATGGAAGTTAGATGATAACAGTAAATAGTTTTGCAATAGCTTAAGCCATCAGAGATAATGAATCTGGGACCAGAGATAGAAAAGTCTGAGAAACCCAAGGATATCTAATTATCTCATCCCAAAAAGACTTCGAGAGCTGTCTTAGAATGAGTCAGGGACCTAAATCTAGTCCAGCATCTCAGGACCAAGAGAACAGTTTCCATGTTCTTAGCCAGGCTGTTTCCTTCCTTTGTTCCTTCCTCTCTTCTCTCTCTCTCTCTCTCTCTCTCTCTCTCTCTCAACCCTTCTTTCAAAAGCCAACAAATGTTTATTTATTTTTGAACAATTCTTTCTTAGTAGTTAAATCTAAATCTGGATTTCTCAAGACATGGCAAATACAACATATTCAAAATGGAACTCGGATTTCCCCCTGAATTTAGTCCCTCCTTCTAAACTTTCTTACTTCTGTTGAGGGTGACACTATCATTCCAGTCACTAGACCTTGGAGTCATCTTCAACTCTACTCTCTACTACTTCTCTACTTCTCTACCAATATCCTATAAGTTTTCAGCTCTTGTCAATTCAATTCAACAAGAAATTTTAAGTGCCTGTTTTTGTAGGTGGGGATATGAAGGAAAAAATAAAAACATCCTAAGTTCTAAAGCATCTCTTGCAATTTATCCCCTTCTCTCCATTCACTTAGCTTCTACTTTAGCTTAAGACCTCATTGCCTCTCAACTAGCTATTTCAATAGCTTCCTAATTGCTTTCTCACTTTCATTCTCTCCCATATCCCACCCATCCTCCAAATAGCTATCAATCAATCAATCAATCAATCAATCAAGAATTTGTTAATAGCACACTAATGCCAGGCATAGTAAGCTGTCTTCCAGGAGCTTACTCTCTTTTTAGGAAGACAGTATGTATGTATTCTATATCCTTTTATAAGAAATAAATGCATTATAATTAAGGGGAAGGTACTAGTAGCTAGGAAGGATAAGGAAATGATTCATGTAGAGATGGCATTTGAACTGACTTTTAAAGGAAACAAGATTAAATTCTAAAAGGCAGAGATAAGGAAGGATGGGATTATAGGCCTTGGGACAGCCCATATAAAACATGGGGAAGAGAGAATGGAGTTTTATGTGTGAGGAACAGTGAGAAGGTCAATCTAGCTAGAGTTCAGACCACAAGAAAGCATGTCACATATAACAAAGATGAGAAGGTGATGTAGCCCTGAGGCTTACAACTGATTTTCTCAATGGGAAAGATTTCTATTAGACTGGAGAGATTTCTAGGCCCGAGAGGCTAGTCTGAGGGACCTTAGCAGCTCAGTCTTTTCCCAGTGTCCAGTTGGCACACAACCCACTTAAAGCCAGTGACAGTGGCTACCATCCCTAGAATTAGATTCTGAAGGAGTAGCTTGGAGATCATCCCCTTGAAGTCACCTCCTTCAACTCCAGAGCCCTCTTTTCCCTCCCTTCATTCTTCCTCCCACCCACTTCCCTTAAGCAATATGACTCATTCAGGGTTTGTCATGTTTCCCTGCTTGTCCTCATCTCCAGTTAGGATCTGGACATCACTGGAAAGATGTGTCATCCTCTTGACTCTCCTGCCCCTGCCCCAACTCTGCTTGTCAGAGGAGGTCATATCCTTGTTGGGGAAAGGAGGGGTGTGACAGGATTCAACATTGAGGGAATTTAGATACAGAGTCATGTTGTCAAGAGAGGATGAGGTGCCTTATCTCGCCTACTGTCCCATTGCCTCCTGTCTCCCTTCCCTATTCCACTTCTGTCAGCTTTCTTCTTGTTTTTTTTTTTCCTTTGCATGTTTGAGAACAGATATGAATACATGCTTTACATCAATAAAATGCTCATTTGGGAGTGCTATTTTTCTCTTGTGATTAACTCTAGTTTTCTTTGCTGCTACATTTTAATGCTATGTTCTATCATTATAGTCTCTTTTTCTTTTTAAAAATTACAATAAACTGAGTTGAATCTAGATGAAGATAGTCAGGATGGTAAAGAACTTCAAGTTGAATTAAGATTCTCCAGAAACTGATTAGGTGGCTTGTAGAAAAAACACTTCAAGTTTCTAAGCAAATATTAGATGACTACTTATTTAAGGGAGCAACTAGGTGGTGCAGTCAATAGAGTGCTGGGGCTAAAGTCAGGAAATCAAATCTGAAATCAAACCATTTTTAGCTATGTGACTCTGGACAAGTCACTTCACTCTGTTTGCCTCTGTTTCCTTACCTGTAAAATGAGTTAGAGAAGGAAATGACAAACCATTTCAATATCTTTGCCAAGGAAACTCCACATGGCATCACAAAGAGTTTGACACATCTGAAAACAACTTCTTTTCCATCTTGGCTTGATCTCCAAGTAGATGTAGCTATTGACTTATATTTCTCTACCTTTGATCTTAATTTATGCTTAGTTACAGTGTTTGATGCATGTCTACTTAGCACTAGAGTCTCTCAAGTCCAGTTTGTCAAGGGCTTAGGTCAGTGATGGCAAACCTATGTCACAGGTTCTGAAGATGGCACACAGAGCACTCTCTGTGGGCATGCAACCACCCTCCCCTTCACATCCCCCAGAATTTATTACTAGAAAGACAAAGGGACTGGGTAGAGCTTCTCCCTTCTCCCTTTCCACCATGCCTGATGACATTTTTTCACATCGCTTGCCCCTCTTCACAAAAGCTCACAGGGGGTGAGGTGGGCAGCTCACAGGTGGCAAAGCTGGGGGACAGGCAGAGCACTTGGGCCACTCCCCTCCCCCTCTCCAAATATGCCTCTCATAAAGTAAGGGGGTGAGGCATGGCACTTGGTCTGGGGGCGGAGTGGAGCTTGGTACTCCATCTCTAAAAGGTTCGCCATCACTAGCTTAGGTCCTCCAATGTAACTGCCACCTTAGGGGAAGGAAGATGTATTGGATTCAGCTTAATAAAGAACTTTGTAACAATTAGAGTTCTTGTTAGAAACAAACAAAAACCAACATGCTCCCCCCTCTCAAACAATGAGAGCTGTTAGTTTGATTTTTGTTAAAAAATAAAACATGCTTCTTTGGGGGGTAATGAATTTTCCTTCACTGAAAGAGTTCAAGCAGAGCAGAATTCTCTCATTGAGTGGAGTATTGGGCTAGACATCCTCTATAATCCCTTCCTACAATACGACTCCATATTCTAGCAAGTCATGACTCATTACTTAGTTGTGTGACTGGGTGATTCACTTAAATGCTCTGAGACTCAGTGTCCTCATTTGTAATGGGAATAATAAAATACTACTCTTTTAAGACTTCGAAGAAACCAAGGAAAGTACATTGCAAATCTTAAAACACAATGTAAAACCAGATTGTTTTGTTCCCCTAAACAAGTTTCTGTGTGCCAATGCAGCTTCAATATCCCTGAAATAATTCATTCCCATTTCCTGTACTGCTTAGAGGATTGTTGTATGGATTAAAGAACTAATGTTTGCAAATTCCCTGGCATAATACACAGGGGAAAAACACATAATTCATGCAAAAAATGTTATTCTGCATTCTATGGCTATATCACCTGGATAGTTGCAAAAGCTGGTTTCTAGATTGGCAGGCTCTTCCCCATCATAGCATCATTCAGGGAAAATAAATATTTTTCGAGTTGAAGACATTTGACTTCCTGTCCATCAGTGAAAGATGATGCAGTAACTTTAACAGGCAGCTGAGAAAAGTGAAACTACCGAAAGATGAGATTCAGTCATTTAAAATCTGACAGAAAGCAGAGAGAGCTTTAGATGACTAATGCTTTTATCTATTGCAGCCGCAAGGACCAGTTTCTAATCTTGTGCCAAAAGACTTTGTAGAAATGCCAGGTAGATGGCTAAGAACAGATGTGTTCTATATGAAGAGGTATTGACTTTAAATACAAATACAGGAGCAAGATTGGGTGGATTGTCTTTCCACATCTTGAAAAGTACTTTGTGCCTTTCAAGAATGACACATTTGCAGTATTTGCCATCTGCTTGGAAGACCCATGCAATATAAAAAGTAAAACCCATACTGGAGTGTCATCAGAAAGTTACAAACCTGTCTGCATCAGCCAAACTGGTCTTGTCCTTGTCTGCTTCAGTGAGCTGGACATATGTTTCCCTTTACACCCTCTGGACTGAAAGTTTATATTGTTTTTTGTCAACTCCTGTTCTAGTTCTTTTTGGACTTGATCCTTAGATTCAATGAACTGTCCTAAAGAAACTCTAACACTTAATGGAAAAGTTAATGTGTTTTAAGAATGCAGGCACTTTTCAAGTATTAATGGGGCACTACAAATGATTCAAGACCAAAATCTCATTTGGGTTGGATACTAGATCCTAGCCTTGGTATTCAGTATTTTTTTTTGGTTGGGGTATTCCCATTGAAATTAGTATTGTTTGCATTGCATAAATGAAGAAGGAGAATGAATGAATGATAAAAATTTTATTAAGCACTTAACTACATGCCTGGCACTGTACTAAGCAATGAGAATACATTTTTTACATAAGAAAATGATTCCTACACTCAAGGAGACTACATTTTAATGGGAGAAAATGACATAAAGGGAAGAAGCTGGGAAGAGCCAATGTTGATTTCTTCAGAAATGCCTGCAGTTACAAACTTGTTGTTTTTTCGTTTCAGATGTGTCTGACTCTTTGTGACCCTGTAAATTTGCCATTTCCTTTTCCCACTCATTTTACAGATGAAGAAATATGAGGCAAATAGGATTAAGTGACTTGCCTAGAGTCACATAGCTAAGAATTGTCTAAGGCCAGATTTGAACTCAAGATGAGTCTTCCTGACCTGGCACTCTACCCACTGTGCCGCCTAACTGCCCTACTGTTGCAAGCTATATCTTCCTGATTCAGGCCAGGTATTGGTTTAATACAACAAATATTATTGAGTTATTGAATACCTAATATGTAGTTAGCACTATTAGATGCTATGGAGAAGAGAAAATAAAGACAAGAAAGTATCCCTGCCTTAGGTACTTACAAAAAAAGGAATTATAGTAGCTTTTTTTGTTGTAGCAAAGGATTGGAAAAAAAAGGAAATATCCATCACCTGGGGAAATGACTGAACAAATTATGATACATAAATGTAATGGAATGTCAGGTGATAATGACAAATGATTCATGGGTCATCGAACTGGGATTACAGGAAGGTCAAGCCACCAGACTGACAGATCAGACACGCAGACATCCTCTTGCTGGGTGGTGACAAAGTTTATTGAATTGGGGTACACAATTTATAGGAAAAATGATGCAGGCTAAGGGATTAGGTAAGCCTTTTGCAGGAACAATGGTTAGTTATGATTTACAAGATGGAAACAATGAATTTAGATTGCTCAGGCAGCTTTGAACAGAGTTTTCTATAGGATAATAAATCACAGGTAACATGTCAATTCAGCATGTCAGTGTCTGACCCAGTTCTGTATAGACTACTGCATGTTCATCTCACAGAACTCCTGCATCTGTAATTTTCTTGGCAGGACATCTAGTATTTGGGGAGGGGGAAAGGTTTGCTTTTCTCATGCTGGGGAGCAGACTATGTGCTTTGCGATTCCTAGCTGATGGCTCTGATTTTACTGGGGCCTATTCTCACTACTGGGGGCTACAATGGAATATTATTATACCACAACAACTGAGGAAAGGGGTCATTTCAGAGAAATCTGAGAAGATATGCATGGACCAAAGCAGAATGGCATGAGCAGAACCAGGAGATTATATAATAACAACTTTGAAGGACTTCAGAATTTTCATCATGGCAGTGAGTTATTACTCCAGAGGACAGAGAGGCAAGAGCCCGAGACACATATTTTTGGATGTGGCAAATGTATGGCTTGTTTTGAGTGACACAAGAGCATTGACCTGCTGCATTTCCGAAATGGTCTAGTTTGTCTGTCTCTCCTTAGGCAACCTGGTAGCCCTTGCCTTCTAGGAACTTGCCATATTTACTTAAGACTTAGTGCAAACACTTGTTCAACTTAATCCATTGCATTTCAGGACTCTTGAGCTCAAAAAAACCATCAGTCTCAGCCTCTTTGGTAGCAAGAGTTAAAGGCATGTACCACCAACACCATGCTTATTTATTTAATTACATTCTTCCTTCAACAACAAAATCAAAACAAAGTAAAAACTAAAACTCTCCTCATAAATATGAAGTCCATGAAAAAATAAATTCCTATATCGACCATGTCCTAGAAAATGTTTCTGCATTTTAAGTTCATTATCTCTCTGGCAGGAGGTAAGTGGTGTGTTTCATCTTCAATACTCTGGATTCATGGTTTATCATTTAGTTCTTCAGCATTCTACAGTCCTTCAAAGTTGTTTTTCTATAAAATATTGTTATTGTGTAAATTGCTCTTTGAGTTTTGCTCACTTCTTTTTGCATTAGTTCATAAGCCAATTTCTTCTGAAACTATCCATTTTGTCATTTCTTATGCTGCTTTAACATCCTATTACATTCACATGCCATATTATATACATATCATGTTTTGTTTTGTTTTTCAGTCATATATGACTCTTCATGACCCCATTTGGAGTTTTCTTGGTAAAGATACTATAGTGGTTTGCCATTTCCTTTCCAGGTCATTTTATACATGAGGAAACCGAGGCAGAGTTAAGTGAACTACCCAGGGTCATTTGAACTTGTGTCTTCCTAGGCTTCCCTGCACCACCATGTCATGTAAGTTCCCCATTAGCAAGACACCCCTTTTTTTCCAATTCTTGGCTACAATGTAAAGAACTGCTATAATCTATAAACATTTTTATGCACATAGGTTCCATTTCTCTTTCTTTTATACTTTTGCAGATATAGGTCTAGTTAGTAGTATGTAGCTGAGTGAAAGGTTTAGTATCTTTTGGGGCATATTTCCAAATCGTTCTCCAGAATGACTGGATCAATTCACAGCTCCAACAATAGTACACTAGTGTGATTGTTTGACCAAAGATCATCCAACATTTTCCTCTTTTGTTAGACTATGCTTACTTGTTACATGGACTATTTTCTCAATTTTATTGGAGGAGAAAAAACAGTTAGGGCTTCATTATATTTAGGGTGATATAATTGGCAAAAGAAATAAGTAAAGAGAATCCCTGAAGTATTATTTTAAATGCATAAAAGAAATTTTCAGAAAATTGGGAAGGAAAACAAGGAGGATAGCTTTGAAAGTAAATATTAAATTTGCTATATATTAAAAAAACAAGTTATATGTAATAGATTCATATTTTCACATATAATTTTTCTGTTTTACATTGCATATGAAAATATTATTTTTTGGTCTTCAATAAAATCAGTATTTAAAAATAGAATTATGTAAAAAAATGATTCCTGCCTTTATGGGACTTATATTTCAATTCACAGAATCTTGGGGCTACGTATCTATAGCTGGCAGGAACCTCTGAGGCCATCTAAGCTGACTCTCTCATTTTATTAAAATATTCAAATTAATCTGTGATCACATAGTTTTGGAAGTCCCCTCTAGTGATGCAGATTATAACCTTTGGATGCCTGCCCATTCTATTTCCATATATTCCCTTAAGGCTGCTACAGAGAGTCTAATCTCCTTGTTTGAAGTCCTGTTTGATTTGATATTTGGTATTTGATACCAGTAGAGCCCTCTGTCCATTTGCTATTCCTAGTTCATGTCACATGACCAGACCATCTTCTCTTCCTATTGTACAATTTTTTGATGATATTTTTATTCTTATTTTTCTTCCAAGGTCCTTATTGGTTATATTTCAAACCTACCATGGACTTTTCCATTGCCCTCTGTTTTTTTTTTTACTAAATTTTAATTCTTTGGAAAAAATTGCTTTTTGTCTCTGGCTACCATATAGAAGCAAAAGTAGACTATTAGTATTGAAAAAATAGGACTTGTGCTATTGGAAAAGCTAGAGGTCATTAAATACATTTTGTAATTTCTTCAAAGCAACCAAGCTTACTCTGCTGTTTAACTCTAAGCCCAATTTTTTCTTCATTTGCACTGTGTGTTCTAAATATGCCCTAAATATGGTATACTGATGGGCAAAGTAGGTAGGGCATCTATTCAAATGCATCTTAAAACTTCAGCAGTAGACATTCTTCTTCCACTTTGTATTCCCTGTGTAGATGGACACATTAAGCTCCTTTCAGTGATCAGTTATTTTTTCCCCATGAAGTTCTGTAATGTTATGGAGCTTGATGTAAACATCCACAAACAGGTTTCTCACTGCACACTGAGAATCCCTCGTAAGCATTAAATATGTCAGAGCTCTCTTTTCACAGTGATAAATTCCTTTAGAGGCATACATCTCCATATTTCTATCTCCTGTTTCATGTCTCACCTGATATTTCTAATAAATCAATGAACAGGGTTATTTCTATTGTTGTATTTTCCAAAGAATATTGAATGATTTTGATGCATGAATGGGAGACAGCTTGTTAAAAAAACCCAATTAAAGTCCTATAAAGGAATATTTTGGTCTACTAAATCAAATGTGTTTTCATAGTCATCAGTAAGCACAATGAGATCTTATGTTCTCTCTCCCCTCCCACCCCAGTTAATTAAGAAATGATAAGGATGTGGTTCATTGTTGAGTATCACTTTTAAAATTTCATTTTCCCCCTATTCATATCTATCATCAATAGGAATGTCCTTGATTCTTCTATGAATAACACATAATGATTTTGTGTGGCTGAGAGAATAGACATAAACTGGTATTAATTGATGTTCTTGCAGTCTTTTTTCAGTATAAAGAAGTCCCAAGATTTTTTTTCCATGCTTTTGATAGAGATGAATAGATGAAACATTTATTGAGTACTTTCAGAGTGTCTTAAACTATGCTAAGTAACGGTCAAATGAATAGAAGCAAACGAGACAGCTCCTACCCTTTAGGAGCTTATATTCTGATGGGGAGAGACAACACATATTGGGGTATTAGAAAGCAGGGATGGGAGGAATGGGAGGAATTGAAAGGAAAGGGAGATGAGAAGGTGAGAAGTAGGCAGAGCTTGTGGAGAGTGGAAGAATGAATTATCTTTTCTTCTGTCAGTTATCTGGTATTTTGGAACTTCAACACTCACAACTGTATTGTCCCTAGCATGGACCTCCTGCAGACATATTTGGTGGAGTTCAGCTGTTTTTGTCTTTTTTCCTTCCATTGTAAACACATCAGAGACTGTTGGTTCCACAGTGTTTATGATGTAAACAATTTGATGAAGTAATTTTTGCAAATAGTTCCCTTTTTTGCCCCTTCTGTTTGTCATACTCCCTCTTTTTTTTCCTCCTTGAAAATCTTTAGGATGACTTTGCCTATTTATATATCTTTCCAAGCTTTTTAAAAACTGCTTTTACCCTCCACTGCTTCTTTCTGCTTTATGAGATGATATTGCTCATAATTATCCATCATCCTTTGTATAATTTTACAAATGTTTAAATACCTTAAAATTACATTAAGACTTTTGGAATGCCCTGAATTATTCACTGGTATGACAGTGTTGTAAACTATATATTATTCTCACTTTTGTTCTTTGTATTCTTTTTTTAGATAATTCTGATCTTTTCTTTGATGGGTAGTAGTCTGACTGTAAGACAGCAGACTGAGAGATAATTCCACATGTCACTAATTAATCTTTTCCTGCCTGTTAAAATATTTATTTCATTCTTTATATTATTATTTGATGCTTGCCACATTAAGCACCTAACAATTCCTTTCTTGAAAAAAGTATCCATGATGCAGAGGCAAAGCTTCTATATAATCTACACATTTTTGGCCTCTCTCTCATTCCTTTTTTCTGAAGTGTGTCTATTTCTTCATGAGCTTACATTTTTCTCATCTTTACTCTAAAGTCACCAAGTACAAGAGTGTATGCTGATGTGATTTGAAGCATCTTATCAAGGCCTCATAAAAATTCTGTTATCCCATCCTCAGGAACTTTTTTGTTGAATAGTCTCTAATTGTTTTTTTTATGGTAGTTTTTGAGATGGCAATAGCCAGTGGACTGATAGATTTCTTGCAGAAATTGACCTCTGCATTCTCTTTTAGCTTGTGAAGTTCATGAATATTGTTCTTAAATGCAAACCTCTTGATTAGAACAGAGGAGATTTCTATCTTCTATATTACATGATCCCAGAATGTATTCAGGGAAGGCACATTTCCTAGATAGCACCAGCTTGGATACTGACCTGTAGGTAACCCCAGAGTGAGAATATGGTGATCAGATCTTCTGAAGAGGTGGAAATTTCCGAAGTAATATTGTCCCTGAGAAAGAAAAGGATCACTGACTAGAGATATTGAAAGAGACCACAATTTGGGAAAGCCAGAGACCTGAACTTTGCCCTATCTCTCAGTAATCAAGCAATATAGATAATTAGGTCCAATGGGAAGTGCTGCTACTTGTTCTGCAACCCCTTGACCTTCTCTTGAGAATATAGGGCTTATTTGAATGTTCCACGTTCCTGAAAGTCCTTTGAGTGCCTTATATGCTTTCTGTTTCTGTTTATAGCCTCCTATGAGCCTTCCACATTTCCTTTTGGGTGAAATAAAACTGTCTCTTACCTGTTACCCATATTGTTGCCTGAAGTGCTTGTACAAGAACTGGGAATCTTTTTTTATTTTCTTTAATTTATTTATTTTTAAAATCTCATTTAGTTAATTAATTTAGAATATTTTCCCATTGTTACATGATTCATGTTCTTTCCCTCCCCTCCTTTCTCCCCCCTCCCAGAGCCGAGGAACAATTCCACTGGATTTTCATATGTCGTTGTTCAAAACCTATTTCCATATTATTACTATTTGCAATAGAGTGTTCATTTGAAGTCAACATTCCCAATCATACCCCTGTCGAACCATGTGATCAATCATATGTTTTTCTTCTGCGTTTCTACTCCCACAGTTTTTTCTCTGGATGTGGATAATATTTTTTCTCATAAGTCCTTCAGAGTTGGCCTGGGTCACTGCATTGCTGCTAGTACAGAAGTCCATTACATTCTATTTTACTACAGTGTATTAGTCTCTGTGTACAATGTTCTTCTGGCTCTGCTCCTTTCACTCTGCATCAATTCCTGGAGGTCATTCCAGTTCACATGGAATTCCTCCAGTTCTAAATTCCTTTCAGCACAATAATATTCCATCACCATCAGATACCACAATTTTTCAGCCATTGCCCCATCGATTGACACCCCATCATTTTCCAATTTTTTGCCACCACAAAGAACGCTGCTATAAATAATTTTTGTATACATATTTTTCCTTATTATCTCTTTGGGGTACAAACCCAGCAGTGGTATGGCTGGATCAAAGGGCAGGCATTCTTTTAAAGCCCTTTGGGTGTAGTTCCAAATTGCCCTCCAGAATGGTTGGATTAATTCACAACTCTACCAGCAATGCATTTAGTCTCCCAATTTTGCCACATCCCCTCCAACATTTATTACTTTCTTTTACTGTCATATTGACCAATCTCCTAGGGGTGAGGTGGTACCTCAGAGTTGTTTTGATTTGTATTTCTCTAATTATGAGAGATTTAGAACACTTTTTCATGTGCTTATTGATAGTTTTGATTTCTTTATCTGAAAACTGCCTATTCATGTCCCTTGCCCATTTATCAATTGGGGAATGGCTTTGTTTTTTGTACAATTGATTTAGGTCCTTATAGATTTGAGAAATTAGATCTTCATCAAAGGTTTTTGTTATAAAGATTTTTTTCCTAAACTTGTTGTTTCCCTTCTAATTTTCGGTTGCATTGGTTTTGTTTGTACAAAACCTTTTTAATTTAATGTAATCAAAATCATTTATTTTACATTTTGTAATATTCTCTATCTCTTGCTTGGTCTTAAATTCCTTCCTTTACCATAGATCCGACAAGTATACTATTCTATGTTCGCCTAATATGCTTATAGTTTCCTTCTTTATATTTAAGTCATTTACCCATTCTGAATTTATCTTGGTATAGGGTTTGAGAAGTTGATCTAAACCTAATCTCTCCCTTATTGAAGAAGTGGGAATCTTTTTGACACATCTCTCTGACCTTAATCATAAGTCATATCTAAGTTACGGTTTGAGTAAATTCCAGGTAGAAGTCAAAGACAGGATGAATAACCCTTATTTGGTCTACCCAAAGGATGGGATTTGGTCTTGTGAACCTAGAGTTTGGTGGGGAGGGGTTACACCTCTTTTAAAAGCTGCTTCATTATGCTTCTCTAGGAAGACTAATGAGTAAAAGTGATAGGCAAGCAATTATTATTTAGCCTTAAGTTAGACAGACCAATCCATAAGGATCAGATTATTTGAACTTTCATAAGAATAATAATGTGTATTTCTTTTTAAAAAATACCTTTTTTGTTGTTATATCATCTATATTTCCTACTACAGCTCTTGCTATATTTCTCCTTCTCTCTGAGAGTCATTTCTTATAACAAAGAATAAAGAGGGGAAAAAACAGCTCTGTTAAAATAACCAACATACCAATCAAGTTAGACATTATAGGTAAGTGTTCCATATCCACACTCTGCAAAGAAGGGAAGGAAGTGAAAATGTGCAAATAATAAACATTTCTTTAGTACTTTAAGCACATACTTGTTTCATAACATTTTTATGTTTTTTATGTTTCATTATCCAGGTTTTAGAATCGCCATTTTCCAGATGGGGGAAACTGAGGTTTTTTTTTTTAGGGCCACAAAGCTAGTCAGTAGGGGAGTCCAGATTTCAACTCAGTTCTTCTCATCCTATATCCTATAATTATTTCACTATATTGAACTGCCCCTACAATTGTATGAACTTGTAATAGGAGCTCTCCACAGATGATGAATTTGGCTTCAGATCATTTTAATTGGTCTGACACATGTAGAATCCAAAAAGCTCCATTTACTTTCCATGTGAGCAATAAAAACCAATACTGGAATTCACCTTTCATGTAGGATTTATACATTTCCTGGATGACAATTGAAACATCAGAAGGCCTACAACACTTCCTGGTAACTCTTGGGATGAGATAAGTTGAAGGCTCTGCAAAGCTTGTCTTCTCACATCTATCACTGATTTATTTCCTGGGTGGCACTATAAGACTTCTGCATTCATAGAAAGGAAAGCTATTGGGAAACTCTCCTTGAAGTGCAGTAATAAAATATATCTTGCTTAATCAAGCCACACAGCCAAATCTGTAACATACCTTTTTTATTAAAAGCTTGTTTTTTTATGAGATCCCATGTGGGAACCTAATAGCTCCTGTGAGAGCTATTTGGGAACTGTAAATAATGCCAAGTGATTTCTCATTCCACCAAGTAAATGTGCCAAAGTCAGTGAAATAACTTGATTGGTCAAAAGCCCTTTCAATGATATGCAATAAATACCTGACCACAGTGAAAACACTTTTCATCTTTGGATATCAGAGCACTTTGGAAACGCTGCAACTGCATATCTTCAAAGAGTATTAGCTCAGAGTTATCTGCAGGAAATAAAAGGCAAGTCCACAAGAGATTATCAACATTCAAAAGAAAAACATAATAAGTGGGGAATAATGTGATATAGTGGAAAGGGTTCTGGATTTATCATTTGAGTATCCTGGATTTGAATCCAAGCTTTTCCATTGTGTCACGTTGGGCAAGTTATTAACATCTGTAAAAGTGGGGGTTGGACTCAATGACTTCCAACATCCTTCTTAGCTCTAAATGTTTTACCACATACACAAACATCAAAATATACTTGTTTGGTTGTTTCAGTCACATCCAACTTTTCATGATCCTATTTGGAGTTTTCCTGGAAAAGACACCGGATTGATCTTCTATTTCCTTCTCCGGCTCATTTTATAGTTGAGGGAACTGAGGCAAACTGAGTTAAGTGACTTGCCCAAAGTCACACAGCTGGTAAGTATTGAAGGTCAGATTTGAACTCATGGAGATGAGTCTTCTTGACTGTAAGCCTGCATCTTCTATCCACTGTATCACCTATCTGCCATTCTAGTACATAGCCTTCCCTTATTTGGACCCTTGCTTACGGATATCATTTTAATGGACATTAGTAATGGATGAGAGATGGTGTGTTTTAAGTGGGGAGAATTAGCCTTGGAGTCATGAAAATCTGGATTTGGGTCTGTCACCAAAATATACTGGTTGTATAACCAGCAAATCAGTTAACCTCTCAGTGCCCTAAGGAAACTAAGACTTTAAGTTGCTGAATATGTTTATCTGCCTTAGTAGAAGATGCTTTCTTGCCACTATTTCCTAATAATAATGTCTTTTGCTTGATTATCACCATAACCTAATTTTTTGCTATTGCAATCAAATGCTCTGCAGAGCAAGCATCACACACACACACACACACACACACACACACACACACACACACACACACACCCCAGATAGANCACACACACACACACACACACACACACACACACACACACACACACACCAGATAGAAGACTCCATAACATGCCTAAAGGTGGGTGTATCCCATAGTTCTGTTCTAGGCTCTCTTTTCTTCTCCCTTTATACTCTCTCTCAGTAAACTAAAGGGTTCCAAATATTTTCATGTCGATGGCTCCCTGACCCATGTACCCATCCTTAGTCTGTCCCCTGTGCTTAAGTCTTGCATCACCACTTGCCTATAAGACAATTTAAACTTGATGTCCTAGAGTCTTCTTCATAGAGGTTCTTAACTTAGGTCTCTTAATTTTTTGTTTGGTTATTTATTTCTTAAAATTTTGAGTTCCAGATTTTGCCTCTCCTCCCATACTTTATGATCCAGTGAAACAAGTCTTCTCTCTGTTCCTTACATATAACAACACTTCATCTCCTACCTCTGTCCCTTTGAACTGGCTATTTTACATGACTTGAAAATATTCCCTCCTTATCTATAATTCATAGAATCCTTATCTTTAAGTTGTAACTCAAGCATCATCTTCTGAATAAAGATTTTCCTGACACTCCCTAAACTTCCTTCCCAAGCTACTTTTATTAAACTACTTTGTATATATTTATATTTACATTTATATAGCTATGCATATTTATATATGTTCATATTGTCTACACCAATAGAATGCAAGCTCTTACAAGTAAAGATTATTTATTCTTTGTATTTGTATCCCCAGGGATTAGAACAGTACCTGGAATATACCAAGCAATTAATAAATACTCGTTGATTATTGATTAAATACAATTTACAGCTTAGGTAAATTGTGATGGTACATTTAAGGAACAGTTCCACTGTTTTGTGTATGCTAGTAAATGTTTAACAACTGATTGTCCAAAAAAAATGTGGGCTATACTCTAAAGTTTGGTAAATTTTTCTCCATCACTTTCTTTTTTAAAAGTCCTTACTTCCTCTCTTAGAATCAATACTGTGTCATTTCCAGGGTAGAAGAAAGGTAAGGACTAGGCAACTGGGGGTAAGTGACTTTCCCAGGGTCATATAGATTAGAAATATCTGAGGTTAGATTTGAACTCAGGACCCTCCCCCCCATCTCTAGGCCTAACCATCCACTGAGTCACCTAGCTGTCCCTCTATCATCTTCTTAAGTCCAAACAATCAGCAACAATAAATCAAACCCTTATTTGTAATATATGCCAATTTCTGAGGTGTCTATACCCCTCACTGAAAACTAAACAAGTAGTAATCCATAAACAGACATCAGCATGCCACTGATTTCTACAGAACAAAACACTGATTTTGTCTTGAAGGAAACTCAAGGATGATAAAAGGCAAGATTAAGGAAAGAGTAAATTTTAGACCTGGGGATTCTCATCCATGATTTTTCATGAATAACTCATGGAAATTTGTGGTGTCCCTCGATTGGGGAATGGCTGAACAAATTGTGGTATATTATGGTGATGGAATACTACTGTGCAATAAGGAACGATAAGCTGATTTCCATACGATCTGATGCGGAGTGAAATGAGCAGAACCAGGAGAACGTTGTACAGAAATGATGCTGGACCGTCCAAAGGACTTATGAGAAAGAATGCTATTACATTGAGAGAAAGAACTGTATGAGTAGAAACGCAGAAAGAAAACGTTTGATTTTTCACTTGTTTATATGGGTATTGGATGCAGGGTTTTGGTTTTTAAAGGATCATTACAGAAATGAATAATATGGAAATAGGTATTGAGTGATAATACATGTATAACTCAGTGGAATTGCTTGTCAGCTCTGGGAGGAGGGGAGGGAAAGAACATGAATCATGTAACCATGGAAAAATACTTAAATAAAAAATAAAAATATAAAAATAGAAATAGAATAGTGCTGAAGATTTTCCAACATTATTTCCCATTCTTCTCCAACATCTAACCTCAGCTTTAGTTTGTCTTGTCCCTGTAGAGAGTCTCATGTTCATATTCCTTTAAACCTCTCTCATGGAGACATCAGTTATGGTGGAAAGAGCACTAGACTGGGAGTTGGATTCAAGTTCTACACCAGCTTTACTGCTAACTAATTATGTGACTTCACCCAACTAACTTTAGCTCTCTGGGCCTCGGTTTTCTCAACTAAAATCTATATATAATTCACTAAACAATTACTAATGCCCTTTTAAGTTTATGATTTTATTTCTAGTTTTTTTCTTCCAATGTATCAAGTCAACAAGAATTTATTAAGAGCTCATTATTTGTCAGGCCCTGGGCAAAGCACTGGGATTGTAAATACAAGGAGAAGGAAAGACAGCCTCTACCTTCAAAGAGCTTATATTCTAATGGAGGAAGAAAACACATAAAAGGGGAACTAAAGGGGTCATTTGAGGAAGTATCCCACCCATGGTAGAGAAAATCCAGAGAGTCAGGAGTGGGGCATAGATGGGATGAAGATGTGACTCATTTGGCAATGTCCTTAAAATGGAAAATTCTGAAAGGAACCAGCCAATCAGAAAAAGGAACAATGTGTACATCCAGAATGAGAAGTCTAGAGATGGAGTGAGCTGCTAGGGTCAGCAGGTTTCTGTGGCCTGGTAGAGAAAGTACTAAGACAGGAATAGAGGCCAGAAAGGAATGTAGCTTAATCATAACTCAGTTAAAATCCTATTTCCTACGTGAAGCCTTCCATGACTACTCCCTCTTTTGTTAATCTATCTTTTCTGAACCTATCCATCACTTACATTCTGTACTCCAGCTCTAGTCCATCATCCACTCAGCTGTGAAATTGATCTTCCCAAAGTGAAGATCTGACCATGTTACACCACCCCCTATTTTTCGTTCAAAAAACTCCAGTGGCTCCCTATTCCCTCCATGATCAAATACAATTGCTTCTGTTTGGTTTTCAAAGTTCCTTTCTACATTTCTAGTCTTTGTACTCTGCAATTAGATAATAATGACCTCAAGGGCATTAATTATAATTCATAAATGGCATTAAAGATTACTTTTGTATGTCCCCCAAATACCTCACATAATTTAGTTAGAAGATCATTAGATTTAGAATAAGAGGACTTAATTCTAAATTCTAACACTTCTATTTAGCTTGCCAATGTGGACTTAGTCAAATCACTTAATTTCTGGGCCTCAGTTTCCTCAAGCCTTTAAATGCCAGTGTTCAATTAAATAATGATTAAATTCCTTTCTAATACCCTATCCCCAATTAAAAATTGACATATGTTAGGTATACTAAAAATTCTTGGTTTATTAGGATGGGAAAACTGAATATTAGAGTAGTTGAAAGATTATGTGAAAGAAAAGAGGAGGATATCTAAGATGCCAATGACAGGAGAATTTTCAGCATATGGGCATTCGAGGTTCAGGACCTTTGTTGGAGGCTATGTGAAGTGATACTATAAACTCAAAAGTATTCTATGGACCCAAATTTGTAGAAAATCTAAATTTTCTATGAAAGCTCACTCTACCTTCTGCAGCTCCGGCACAGTGATTCTCTTAGACTCAATGGCAGGGTTGGGAGGCCAGGGATGGGAGAAGCAGGATGTAGAAAGAAGAAACAGGAGAAGAAATAGATGTTTTAAGAGGTTTATAGCTGTAGTGGGACTATAAAATATCCTTCCTTGGCACCAGTCCCTTCTCAGTCCAACTCTATTAGTTAATCTCTTGGAAGGCAAATTTGAACTACTCTTATCTTTTGAAGATAATTCACAGATAACCACCAAGATACTTTGGGTAATCAAGTCCAGTTTAATGTAGGAATATGGAGAACAGAAAGACAAGTAGGGAGAGAGCAGGAGTGTCTCTCTAAACTCTAAGACTCAGAGTGGGGAAAAGGTGTGTATGTGTGTGTGTGTGTGTGTGTGTGTGTGTGTGTGTGTGTGTGTGTGATAATATGAGTGGGAAGTATGTGCCATCTGCCCTGGGTTGAAAGCAGGCAAAGCATTCTGATCTCAGAATAGGTGGTACACTTATAATAAACCCTTTTTTCCATCCTGAGTCTTAGAGTTTAGAGGGATATGCCTATATGGGTATCAAGATAGAAATTTTGTTGAATAGTGCAGGAAGGGAATGTTCCTATAGAACTTTAAGAGATTTAGGAAATAAAAGTTCAAAAACTTTAGAACCTGGTGTACAAAGCATTTTAAAGAGTTTTGAAAGAGTTGAGCCTTTCTTGTTCAAACCTATTTTTTTAAACCACAGTCAAATAAAGTAAGGGTTCCAATGTGGTGATTCCATATGAAGTCATGGCTAAAGAACTGATCTCCTGGGGGTAAGACAATATTCTCCATCTTTTGGGGGAATAGAAGAACTGCATATCAGCAAAGACACTAAACTTCAGGGACAGGGATGTGGAAATTTATGAGGAGATGAGACCAGCAATGTCTAGTAAAAGCTGCCAAAGAAAGAAAAATGAGTCACAAAGAGGCCTTGGAGAAGAGCATTGTCTTATAGAAGCAAACTCTAACTTTTCCTTTTTGTTAATGTCCTTGGTTACACCTGAAAAACTACATAAGTTTCTGGAAGAATGGTTGCTCATAAAGTGGAGAGGTAAAGACAAGGAGGAGAGTGCTTATATTTTTTTCTTACTCTCCTTGACCTTGGAAGTAAATTATATTTGTATAATTTATAGTTTGTATAACTATAGTTTGCATTAATTATACATTATATAGTTTGTATTGTTTTGTTTGTTTGTAAAGCAAATTTGTTTTTATTACAGTTTGTAATAAACTGTAATAGTTTGTAAGTAAATTTGTTCTTATATTTTAGCCTTGTGAGCCTGAGTGCTTGTAAGAAGAGCTGGTGGCTTCTCTTGAGAAATCATCAAGGATCAGAGGAAGAAAATATGAGTAACCTCTCTATTGAGGAGAACTGAGGCAACTATTTACTATCTTGTCATTAAAAGAAGTATGCTGTATTCCTGGGGCAAGTTTCTAAGATGTAATGAAGATTTCAAGATCAATAAATAAGGATTGGTTTAATTTTAAAATCATCTTCTACATTATCTCTATGATAAAAGTGTTAAGCTATCTGTAGACATTTTTGATCCAGGTTGAGTTTTTTCTTTCTTATAAATATCTATCCCAAGAGTCATCTTTTTCCAGAATAACCCCATTTCTTCCATATGAAGGATATGTTGATCAGTGTATCTACTTTCTTTATTTTCTTCAAAACATTAGTATAGCTAGCTGTGCCATCCTCATCTGCATTGGCTTCTCCACCATTTTTTTTTAACATAATGCAACTGAACTCATTTTTCAAACCAACCAATACTTGGAAAAAAGTTCTTCTACTATTCGCTTAATTTTAATTTTCTTTTGCTGCTTTAAATATACTGGAAGGTTTTGTCTGAATGGTTTCTCTGCTAAGTGGAATACATTTTTATCATAATCTTCAATATATACAGTTAAAAGATGGTCCATTTTTATCATTATAATATTTTTGTTCTTTGTAGTGTTTGCAAACTGTAAAAAGACATACAACAAAAAACCAATGCAACTTCACCTTTTCTTTTGCCTGCATGTTTTATAATATTTTGTACTGTAGATTCAGGCATTCTGACATCTCATCTCATTTTAGAGTTGGTATGACCATGCTCAAGACATTCAGTTACATAACATTTTTGTTCTAATGTAACAATAAGCCTTTTCTTTTCCTTTCTTTTCCTTTCTTTTCCTTTCTTTTCCTTTCTTTTCTTTTCTTTTCTTTTCTTTTCTTTTCTTTTCTTTTCTTTTCTTTTCTTTTCTTTTTTCTTTTCTTTTCTTTTCTCTTTTCTTTTCTTTTCCTTTCCTTTCTTTTCTTTTCTTTTCTTTTCTTTTCTTTTCTTTTCTTTTTTTTTTTTTTTAAGATCTAGCAGTATCTCTAGTTTTCTATCCATTTTGTTAAGGGTTCTTTAAAAAATGAACACAATTGTTGGTAATATGGTATGTGGCTGCACATCACATCCATGTGTGATGATAGGAAATTACAGCCTGACAACTTAGTGGTTGAACTTAAAAATCTTTGATTCAATTACTCATGTCACATAATTGAATTTGGCTCACCCTAAATGTAGCCTGGTATCATTTTATAATTCCAAATTAATAAAATTTTGCATTATATACTTGTATGGATATTAACCTAGTTCTAGTGTCTTGAACCAAGAGTGCTATTTCTCGATTACACTCAGTCTTTGGGGAAAGTAGACTCAAAGTGGTTGCTACAAAACATTTCTTCCCCACCCTGGAAGAGTTACACCCAGAATCTGGGAGTCCTTTTCCACCTTTGAGAAGTTCCTGCTAAGTTTATTTCTGGGCGTGGAGTAACCACTGGACAAGTCTTTTCTTGTAGGCCATGGTATCTCAGCCATCAAGTTGATTCATTCCTGGGCTGGGTCAAGTAGACTGATCCTCCAGGCTGGCTCCTCACTGGATTTGGCTATTGGCACCACTAGCTCTAGTTGTTAAGGTAATCTTTAATGGTTTTTCCAACCTTAGGAAGCTCACAGGGTTGTATAACCCAGTCTGTTCTATCTCTGATTCTCACTCATCATTTACAAAGGCAAATAATGGAGGATAAATGTAAAAGTATGGCACAGTCCTGAGATCAGGAAAGAATAAATATTCGTGGTTTTCAGGGGCTTTTCAGTTATTTCCAATACTTCATGATCCCATTTAGGGTTTTCTTGGCAAAGATACTGGAGTGGTTTGCTACTTCCTCCTCTAGTTCATTTTATAGATCAGGAACCTGAAGCAAACAAGATTAATTAACTTACCCAGGGTGACATAGCTAAGAAGTGTCTGAGGCCAGATTTGAACTCAGAAAAATGAGTTTTCCTGAGTTCAGGCCCAGCACTCTACCACTGCACCACCTAGCTGCCCAAGAATTTGTTTGTTGGGAGACAAACAAATAAACAAAAAATAGATAGACGATGCAGTCACACTTAGTCTGGTAGGAGAGATGATCTAATGCCTCCCCATCACTGCCTCCACCAAGAGGCTTACTTGCCTCATTGACCACCAGAGAAGCCAATGAAACCTCATTTGTTCAGAACTTTTGTAGCCACACTCAATTCTAGTGAAGTAGACAATTGAACCAGTTTTTACCACCATGTAGCAGACAGGAAACAGAGGATACTTTTGTGGGTACAAAAGCAGGCAAGGAAAATTTTCCTCCATTATGCATTTCTGGAAACAGGCTCAACAAACATCTGCATGGATTTTTGTTGTTCATTCATTTCAGTTGGGTCCAACTCTTTGTGACTCTATATGCGGTTTTCTTGGCATATATACTGGAGTGGTTTGCCATTTCCTTCTCCAACTCATTTTATAGTTGAGGAAACTGATACAAATATGGTTAAGAAACTTGCCCAAGCTCAGACAAATAGAAAGTTTCTGAAGCAAGATTTGAACTCAGGTTTATCTGCCTCCAGGCTCAGCATTCTATCCTTGGCTCCACCTGGGCTGCCCACATGGATTAGCACTGACAGAGAATACTAGGCATGCTGTGAGGACTGGTCCCTACATTGGCTAGTCCACTCATTACAGTAATGATGGGCAGCTTCAATTATTTGGACATCTGCTGAATCTCACTCTCTCTCAAAAAGAGAACAATTCATACCTTCTTGGCTTGCCTCAAAGTAATTTTATCTTTTGAAAGATAGAAGAAGCAATGAGGGGAACTGCTATTCTGGTCCTGCTTGTCACTAATAAGACAGAACCAGTTGCTGAAGTAGAAATGGTGAGAACCTTGGGCAGAAATGGCTACTCAATCTTAAAAATCTGTGAATGAGGAGTCAAAAATCTGAGCATAGTATATAACTTGTACCTGAGATTTGGGGAGAGCAGATTTTAAATGCTTCAGAAAAAGAATAGGTAGAATCTCAGGGACTAAAATTCTATGGGAAAAGTCAGCCCATGAGAAAACACTCAAGAATAAAAAATTTTAAGTAGTAAAAGGAACAATTCTGATGAGCAGGAAAAAAGAAGTGTTGCCTAAAAAGACTATTGTGGAGACAGAAGGAACTCATAGGCCAATTTGGAGTTTAATCAAGTCTCTTAAAGAGATGGAAGCAAAGGCAAGTCACAGAGGATGAATACAAAAATATAGAATGTTCCTCTTCTTTTATCAGAAATGCTAATTGTCAGAATAAGCTGAGGCTTTTAATGAATGTGAGGGGCAACAAAAAAGTAAAAGTTTTTAAAGGAAAAAAAAATACCTGTTCAAGATTACTTGACTATATCAGGTCAGGCAAAGAGGGAAAAATGCATTACAAAGCATCTACTATATGCCAAGCACTGTGTTAAACATTTTACAAATATTGACTCATTTGATCCTTATAAAAACATTAGGTACTATTATAATTCCCATTTTACAGTTGAAAAAAACTGTAGCAGACAGAGATTAAGTGACTGAACCAAGGCCACAAGGCTAGTACATTTCTGAGGGTTGATTTAAACTTATATCCTTATTGAAAGGACAGTTAGGTGGCCTACTAGATAGAAGGCCAAACCTGGAATCAGGAAAACCTGAGTTCAAATTCAAACATTTTATTAACTGTGTGACCCTGGGCAAGTCACTCAACTCTGTTTGCCTCAGTTTTTCTCATCTGTAAAATGAGCTGGAGAAGGAAAGAGCAAGCCACTCCAGGATCTTTGCCATGAAAACCCCAAATGGAGTCACAAAGAGACAGACATGACTTAACAGCCAAAATAACAATTTTTTGACTGAAAAAGGATGGAGGCCAGTGCTCTATCCACCTAACTGTCCTGCTGCTTCAATAGAAGAGATGGTTCCCCCAACCAGAGGCTTACACCATCTCTTTCTCTTTCCTCAAAATCTACCAGGGAAAGAGGTCAAATTCATCAATGGAACCCTGCATGTGTATTTAGTTCTGGGACAATTGCCAATTTAAAAGCCTTTTTTTTTTTAATCAACTCATGGACAGCAGTCACAAAATAGTTATACATATTAAGAAGTGGAGGTAAGAGCTCTCTTTATTCATGCCTGGAAACATGAATAATGTTCACCAGAAGCCCCCATGTGAGTTGGGTGCTTTTTGGGATGGAGGGAATGATGACAGACAATAGAAAGCATAACTACCCGATGTTCATTTTGATTATGGTTTCTCTGCCAAGGAATATAATCTTTGTATTGGTTTAGAAAATGGCAAGTAGGGAGTTGATACCAAAGAAAAGCAAGAGAACATCTGGCTCCCCTTCAGGAATATGTCAGCCGACCCAGATGAACTACCTTCCAGGATAGTGAAAAAAACTAGCATTCTGTATGTCTCATCTATGGATTTTCACAGCTGTCCCACATATGTAAAATACACTCCCCCCCCCTTATCCCTTCCTCTTCAAATACCTAGCCTCTTTCAAGGCTCCTTCTAGGTGCCACTTAATAGAAGAAGTCTTCTAATGCTCTGAGAAATTTTCTCTCTGTCTCTCTTTTCAAATTATGTTTTATTTACTTATTCATTTGCTTATTTATATTCCCTAATAGAATGTAAGCTCCTTTTTAAAAAATATTTTTGAAATGAACATTTCCATATACAAAGTAGAGTAGATAATAAGGATTTTAAATGAAACCACAAATCTCTCTTATGTACAGCCAGCTTTTCCTGTTAAGTATATAATAAATTCTATCTTCCTTTCAAAGTTGTCCCACTTGTATATGTTTCCTTCTGAACTTCCTTTTGTTTGCTTCTATGCATTTAAAACTGCTTTAATGACCTTTTTTTCTTTCTTTCCATTTTTTTTACAATATTATTGCTAACTCGCTTTCCTTCCCAATTCCCCCTTGGGAAAATAAAAGGAAAAATAAAATCCTTGTAATAATAATAACAATAATGTTTTTGTTGTTTAGTTGCTTCCAACTCTTTGTGACCCTATTTGGGGTTTTCTTGGCAAAGATATCAGAGTGGTTTACTATTTTCTTCTCCAGCTTATTTTACAGATGAAGAACTGAGACAAACAAGATTAAGTGACTTGCCCAGAGCCCCTTAGCTAGTAAGTCTCTGAGGCCAGATTTGAACTCAGGAAGTTAAAGTCTTCCTGTTTTCAGGTCCAGTACTCTATCTACTTTGCCACTGCCTAATAACAATAATAGCTAGTATTTTTATAGCACTTTAAGGTTTACAATGTGCTTCAAAAGTATTATCTTATTGATCATCACAACAATCTTGGGAGGTAGGTACTGTTATTATTTCCATTTCATAGATGAAGAAACTGAGGCAGAAAAAGGCTAAGTGACTTACCTAGGATTGCACAGGTAATAAGTATTTGAACTGGATTTGAACTTGGGCATTCCTAACTCCAACTCCAGGACTTTATTGTGGATAGTTAAGTAAAACAAATCTACATGTTGGCCATGTCCACAAACACATCTCATTCTGTTTCCTGGAGGTCATCATCTCTTATGAGATGCGTAGCAAGCTTCATTGCTAGTCCTCTGGAGACATAGGCGGTCAGTTCATTGATAAAGTTTCTTTCTTTCAAAGTCATTTTTCTTTACTAATTTCACTTCACTTTGTGTCAATTCAACAAATCTTCTCAGGTTTCCTGAAGCCATCTTGTTAATCATTTCTATTGAGCAATAATCCATTGAGGAATGTAAGCTCCTTGAGGGCAGGGTATGTTTTATATTTCTGTGCTTTGCAAATTGCTGATGTTCAATAAATGCTTGTCAAATTGAATAAGTACTTGTTGAATGTGGTTACTGAATCACTAGAGAGATTTTGGAAAATGGGAAAGATATCATAAGACTGGAGAAAGGCAAATGCCAATTAAAAAAAAAAGGAGGAAAATGGAGCTTGGTAATATAAGAGCTACATGCAGTTCCTAGAAAAATTCTAGAGTATATTATAAAAGTAGTGATTAGTGCATGTCTAGAAATAGAAGCAGTAATCACTAAGCATCATCATGGCTCTAACAAGAATAGGCCAAATCAGAATAACCTCATTTACTTTTCTGATTGGGTAATTAAGCTGATATATAAGGGATATATATTGTTTATAGAGTATAATATTGTTCTTTAGTTGGGTTCAACTGTGTAACCCCAAGGACTTTTGACCATGGGGCTTTCTAGGCAAAGATATTGGAGTGATTTGCCACTTCCATTTCTAGTGGCCCCCAATTTACAAATGAGAAACTGAGGTAAACATAGGGGTTAAGTGACTTGCCTAGGGGAGTATGGCTAAGAAAGTCTGAGACTGAATTCAAACTCAGGTTTTCCTGACTCCAAATTCAGTGTTCTGTGCACTGTGCCCCTAGTTGTATAAAACAGGTATGCATTACATATATATTTATATGTGTATGTATATGTATACATATTTTATACACACACATATGTATATGTCCAACACTTTTCTTTTTCTTTTTCTTCTTCTTTTCAGTTGGAAGGAAAAGTGGAAAGGAGAGAAGGTTGTGGATAGATTTGCCCTCAGAATAAAAAAGTGACCTCCAGGTGTTTCTCGTCCTACCCTTTGAGGCCAAGTCAAATAAGTCTGTTCCTTCTTCCACATGAAAAGCTTTTAAATATTTAAAGATCTATCAGGTTCCCACTTTTTACAACTCCTTCAAGTTGGTTTTTTTTCTTTTTTTGGATAGGAGTGTTGATAACTTTTGAAATCTCCTCTAATATACAGAGCAGCAACTTTTCTGTAATTTATATTGTTAGAGAGTTGCTTGGGGACACCGAGAGTAATATTTACTTGCCCAGGGTGAACCAATCATTAGGTGTTTCAGAAAGGGCTTCAGTTTGGCTCTTTTGGATACAGAAACGAGCACTCTATTCATTATATCATGATTCCTTCCTTTTTCACTCTTCACTCTATTCGCGATGTCACACTCATCTTCTCAGGCAGGTTTGCTTGCTTGCCTGTGTGTGGGTACATGATAAAGCAAAACAAATTTCCACAGTGGTTGTATCTGAAAATGTATATTTTATTTTGTAACTTGTGCCAATTTCCTTTCAGTCTGGAGATAGGATACTCTACTTCCAGCATCCAAAGAGTCAGGTCTCTGTTATGTATCTGGTCCTTTCTCTTAAGGGGAAAGGTGTTTCATAGGTGTTAAGAAGGACCTTCCATAGGGAAAACAACAACAACAACAACAACAACAACAACAACTTTCTGGACTGATTAAAAAAAATAAAACAAAATCAAGAAAACCACTAGGAAAGGGTAAATACGAATAGGTAAGGCTGTAAATGTAAATAAGATGAAACAAAGGTAAGAAGGGCTAGGGCTCAAAAGGGAGAAAGTATAGAGCAATTAGAAGACCTGTTTCACTGTCCTCATCTACATAGGAGATGACATCCATTCAATTAAAATCAATTCAATTCAACCAACAGGGTTGAAAAGTATCCACTATGGGGCATGTAGGTAGTACAGTGGAGAGAATTCTAGGTCTGGAGTCAGGAGGACCTGTGTTCAAATCTGGTGACCGTAGACAAGTCACCTAACCCCAATTGCCTACCCCTTACTACTACTTACCACTACTTATAATTGATTCTAAGACAGAAGATAAGGGTTATTTTTTTAAGTACCCACTATATGGAAGGCTCTGGGAATAATTTTTTTTAAACCCTTACCTTCCATCTTGGAGTCAATACAGTGTATTGGCTCCAAGGCAGAAGAGTGGTAATGGCTAAGCAATGGGGGTCAAGTGACTTGCCCAGGGTCACACAGCTGGGAAATGTCTGAGGCCAGATTTGAACCTAGGACCTCCTGTCTCTAGGTCTGGCTCTCAATACACTGAGCTACTCAGCTGCTCTGGGAATAATTTTGATGCATGTAAAAAAGGTTTGGAATGCTATAAAAATTTGCTGACTTTTCCAAAGAAATTGGTGGTCTATGGTTCAGAGCAATGTATATCCCTATGAAATTGAATAGTAGTAAAAAAAAAACCATACATCCTTCCACTAATGATTGCTCAATCAAGGATTTTCCTCTACTTAATAGAATTTCATTGTGTAATATTTTGAATTGCATGTTCCAATGCAAAGGTTCTATTCCATTACTCTGAGTAAAGCATGTTCATACTGTCCTAACTTTTCCTTTGCTATGAGCCAAGAAAGCAAAAAAAAAAAAAAAGTACCTGGGGAAGAGAGCAGAAGAAAGGTCAGAGGGGAAGCATAGATAATGAGGGCAGTTTTGTTACTACCATGTTGTTTCATGTGAATTTTAAAAAAACACACACTATTTACAGATTCTCAGGTTTCCTATATAATCCTCTTATCTTCAATATATGTTGAACTGTGTGTATTTGCTGACATTTAAATTTCTATTAAAATAATTTTTTAAGAGAAGAAAGGCAAAATGCCTGGGCCCTGTTTATCATCATGAGCACAGGGGTTAGTGGGGATTTACTAGTTCCTTCATGAAACCCTGAAACATAATCAAAATGCTGGCTATTAAAAAGTGCCCATCATGTATATACATGGCACAAGCCAAGAAAAGTCAAGGACCATCTTTATCCTGTTGACAAAAAAGCTTTCTTGGGGCTAATCCTAAATCCTATTATTTGGGTTTTCTTTCTTGAAAAACATGTATATATCTGCTTCCATTCTTCTGTCAACCTCTCTGAAATTAGGAATCCCATCATCAGCCTATCCCAGGCTCTGTTTATGAAGGGAGTGAATTGGACATAAAGCCTTGAAAAGTGGATTCCTAAGGATTAAGTCATTTAACTTTTTCACGTTTCAATGTACTCTTCTTAAAGTACCTCATAAAGTTTTTTGTCTTGTTTTGTTAATCATATGAGCATAAATAGATGAAAGAGATTTGGAAAGTGTAGAGTGCCAGACAGAAGCAAAGCGGTTGTTGTTAAGCTACCCGCTTCATGGGGTTGTGGTAAGCAAAGCATTTTTCCAACTTTAGAGGTATAGGGAGGAGGACTATGACTTCATGAGTAGAGAGAACTCTGAGATGAAGAAACTTTATACCAATATAGGTTGGTACTTTCTTTGAAAAGAATGTTTCTTAGAGCATTGAGCCCAAGTGAGTTACCCAGAGTCATAATGCCAGTCTTTGTCAAAGATGGGTCTTGAATGTAGGTTTTCCTTCAAGTTTTGAGACCTGCTCTCTATCCACCACATCCAATTGCCCCTCTTAAAACCTTAACACACTATGGAAATAGGAGTTAATTTTCTTACTGGTATTACTTCAAGGTCAAGAGAATGACAAAACAAATTCAGTTGTATTATTCCTGTGTAAAACAAACAACTATATGGACAACGTTCATAGTCACATCTCATTTAGCCACACACCCCAGTTATCTCTTTGTCCTTCTGCTGATCTGCTCCTCCTCACCTACACCAACCTGAAACCTGGACTTCTGCTCCCATGTCTTTCAGAATTCTGGCTCCAGTTCCTGTTAATACATTTGCCTTTGGACATCAAGGGGCCCAATCCAGTTGAATGGTGATTGACTACATACAAACTGGTCCATCTCACTTTATCTACGGACTGGCTCAAGATATTAGGCCATGCTTGAGCTTCACATTCCCTACTGTAACATGCATGACCTTAAGTGGGGTGAACTGCCTCACAGAATTCCACAGTACCCCCCAGAACTCCAGGAGAGGGGGCAGTTGGGGCAGTTAAGAATGTGGGTATATAAGATAAATTCAGAATGGGTGAATGGCTTGAATATAAAGAAGGAAACTATAAGAAAATTAGGTGAACACAGAATAGTATACTTGTCATATCTCTGGGAAAGGAAAGATTTTAAAATGAAGCAAGAGTCAGAAAAAATTACAAAATGTAAAATAAATAATTTTGATTACATTAAATTAAAAAGGTTTTGTACAAACAAAAACAATGCAACTAAAATCAGAAGGTATACAACAAACTGGGAAAAATCTTTATAACAAAAAACTCTGACAAAGGTCTAATTACTCAAATATACAAGTTGCTAAATCAATTGTACAAAAAATCAAGCCACTCTCCAGTCGATAAATGGGCAAGGGACATGAATAGATAATTTTCAGATAAAGAAAGCAAAACTATCAATAAGCACATGAGAAAGTATTCTAAATCTTTAATAATTAGAGAAATGCAAATCAAAACAATTCTGAGGTATCACCTCACACCTAGAAGACTGGCAAAAATGACAGCAGGGGAGAGTAATGAATGTTGGAGGGGATGTGGCAAAATTGGGACATTAATGCACTGCTGGTGGAGTTGTGAGTTGATCCAACCATTCTGGATGGCAATTTGGAACTATGCCCTAATAGTGCTAAAAGATTGCCTGCCCTTTGATCCAGCCATACCATTGCTGGGTTTGTACCCCAAAGAGATCATAGGGAAAAAGACATGTACAAAAATATTTCTAGCTGCGCTCTTTGTGGTGGCAAAAAAATGGAAAATGAGGGTATGCCCTTCAATTGGGGAATGGCTGAACAAATCGTGGTACATGCTGGTGATGGAATACTATTGTGCTCAAAGGAATAATAAACTGGAGGAATTCCATGTGAACTGGAATGACCTCCAGGAATTGATGCAGAGTGAAAGGAGCAGAACCAATGAGAACATTATACACAGAGACTGATATACTGTGGTAAAATCGAATGTAATGGACTTCTGTACTAGCAGCAATGCAATGACCCAGGACAATTCTGAGGGATTTATGGAAAAGAACGCTACCCCCACATTCAGAGGAAGAACTACAGGAGTAGAAACACAGAAGAAAAACAATTGCTTGAACACATGAGTTGATGCGGACATGATTTGGGATGTAGACTCTTAATGACCACCCTAGTGCAATTATCAATAATATGGAAATATGAAGAAACCAGTGGTAATGCGTGTTGGCTACAGGGGGTGGGGGTGGGGTTGGAAGGGAGAGAGCAAGAACATGAATCATGTAACCATGGAAAAAAATTTTCTAAAAAATGAAAAAATACCTAATTAAAAAAAAAGAATGTGGGTATAAAAGCAGGACACCCAGCTTGGTAAGGACCTTTTTGGGGGAGCTGGGTGGTTTAAGAGGGGTAGGATTTTACTTCTTTTCTAGCTTAGTTCTGACCTCAGGCAGCAGGGTGATTCTTTGCTTTTTTACTCCATACAAACTAAACCAGGCTGTGAGCACTGTGAAAATACTCATATGCAGTATCCCAGCTAATCTCTGAAGAATATAGATCTATAATTAAGATTACCTTCATCAAGAGAAAGTTTAGTTTGTGAGGGAGTTAGGGGAATAAGTTTATTCCAGGCATTCCCCTCTAGGGGACTGCTATTTCTGTCAATATCCTGAAGATATTAGATAGTTTTACCTCACTTTCCATCCTAGAAATTATTCCTCCTTCCCTGTTTTTCTGAATTAATAAATCCCTTCCCTTGTTAAGTTTGTGGATTGTGTGAAGTTAATATTTATAGGCATTACCAAATCCATCCATACATTACCAAATCAAATCTTCATCCAGGCAGCTCTGAGCACAGCTATGATCCGAGGGCAAGGCAGCTGTTTGAAGTCATCCTGAGCACTGTATCTACCAGAGGCTTTGGGAATAATCTTCCTAAAGTGGAAACTGCTAATTTCTGTGGGATAATTCCCTATCTGTCAGCCAATTTTGCCCTGAGTTACTCAAATTAATATAGCCTCCATTCCAGGTCTACTAGGGTTTCTGTTATAACTGTTATTCTGGGGGAAAACTGCCCAGGAGGGGGAGGAGAAAGAATTCTAACTGTTCACCCCCCTCCCCCCTGCTACTGCTAGCAGCTGGACATCATTGCCAACTGGACCCATCTTTTCAATACTTAGTTGTTCTTCTGCCTTTCTGTATTTTTTGGACATCAAGTCTAAGCTGCAGTTTTCCCCTAGAACTTCTATCAGAGCCTGGAGCTTCTTCACCTGGAATATTTATCTACTTCTATGGTCTTCTCACAGTGGAACATCATTCTGTCATGCTGACCCTCTTCACCCATTAATGAGTTCTCCTGAAAGCCTCCATTTTGGGAAAGGACCCAAGCCAATCGATCTTCATTCTTTTCCTGGCTGTGCTTTTGACTTTCTGGACTTCAACATCATGCTCTCCATTGGCTATCTCCACCATCCTCCCTTTTTGGCTCCTTTTTATAATTATAATAATCTTTCCCCAATAGAATGTAAGCCCTTTGAGGCTTTTTTTGTCTTTTTGCTTTTATTTTTATCTCCAGTGCTTAAGTCTGTGACTAGAACATGGCACCCAATAAATGCTTATTATCTTGATATCTACCCATCCACTAAGACCATCTCATCTGCCTGTCTCACTTCCCTCATTGATCACCAATACTCCATATGTGTTGTCTTCCTCTACAAGAATGTAAGCTCCTTGAGAATAAGAAATCTCTCTCCTAAATATATTTCTTATCTCAATATTTATCACAGACCATAGCATATAATATAAGTTTAATAAATGCTTTTTCATTCATTCATCCAGTGAATCATGCTAATCTCTATCCAATGTACTATTTTTAAAAGTTTTATGTGGGACAGCTAGGTGACTCAGTGGATAGAGCTGCAGGCTTGGAGTTGGAGACCCTGGGTTCAAATCTGGCCTTAGAAAATTCTTAGCTGCGTGTCTCTGAGCAAGTCACTAAACCCAGGTTGCCTAGCTTTTGTCTTTCTGTCTTAGAAGTATTACTAAGAGAGTAAAGATTTTAGAAAAAAATGTCTTATGGACTGATTTTGTTTTTTATACTTTAATCACTTCCTAATACATCACTCTAAATGCCACACTAAACCCTCCCTTATAATAAAGAAACACAATTAAGTGAATCTGATAGACAAAATGACCACTTCTAATGGCAGTCTATGTAACATTCTCTACTGTGGGCCTCACCTCTCTATTGTGATGAAAGAAATGAGTTTGATCATCTCTTTTCTGAGACCAAGAATGGTTCTTGAACTTCAATTGAATTAGACTAAATTTTAGTATTGTTTTCATTTACATTATAAAGGTGGTTGTGCATACTGTTCTCTTGCTTCAGTTTATTTTGGTCGGTATTAGCTCATATGCCCAGTGATGAGATCTCTTGAGTCTAAGGGTATAAACAGTTTTGTGGCCTTTCTTACATAATTACTGGGCCAATTCAGCAATAAATTACTGTGCTTGACTGGGCCAATTCAGCAATAAATTACTGTGCTTGACTATCTTCTGACCTATTCAAGGATGACCTTGTATATGACCTCAGAAAAGTCACTTTAACCCTCTTAGTCTTAGCTTTGTAATAGGTATAGGCTTTAAAAGTAGAAAAGCAGATTTTCACAAGCAGGCTAGAGGAAAAACCTTAACTGTCAGCCATGGACATTCTAAATAGAATGAAGGGAAGGAAACTGTTTGCCCTGGAAGGGCTCTGGTCAAGCTGGAAAGGGAGAGGGTGTGGATTCCTTTACTTGCCCAGTGAGGAGCCCAAGGAGTGTGGAGTTACCACTGAGAAGGAAGACCTGCCAGGGAAGTGAGCAAGAAGATCTAGCTGTGGTGGTGGACATCCCAGTCTGAGACAAGCTCCTTGATTAGTATTTCCTGGATTTACCTTCTTGTGGACCCATTTCCTGTACCATCAAGAGGAGCTGAAGTGGACATGGCTTTGTGAGAGACCCATTTTTCCTTCTATTCTGTAATAGTCTGGTTAGTGCAGTGTAGGCTAAAACCCATTCTCCCAGCCCCTGTGTGGTCCCTAGTGATTAGATTCAGTGTGACCTTTCCCCATTATCCCTGACCCTCAATTATTAAAACTCTGTGTTTATCCTTCTTTTGTCCTTGTACTACCTTGTCACTTGATTGGTTTCACAGACTCCCTGGCTACGTGGATCAGTGTGACAGTTAAGGCCCAAGAGTCACTCCTGTCAACTGCCATTCCCCAAACTGCCAAATCCAATTTCCCTAACTTGTTTGGTCCCAGTCTATTGTCCATTCCTGTCTCCTACTCACCCTTTTTAACCCAGATAAAATATATGTTAACTCCAGGTTTTAACTTAAGAACTTTTATCACTTATAAAATGAAGGATTTAGACTAGATAGCATTTAAGGTGCCTTCCAGTTCTGACATTTTCAGCCTCTATGAACCTATGGATATAGATATAAATAGATGGATTTCTAAAACTGATATGGTTTGGAATTTTTCAGAGAAGAGACCTCAACTGAAGCTGCCCCCCAAACACCATACCCTGCCTTGGATCAGGAAAGTTGGGAGTAAGAAAATGGTGCTGAGTGCCAGTGGGAGGGGATGGATCCAGAAAGCCAGAAAGAAGGGTCCTGAAGACAAATGTCACCTCCATACTAGCTTTGTCTAATTTTAACTCTAAGCATCAGCAATGAGACTAGCTGGGGTCCTGAATGTTATTGGTATCAGGCCCCTTTGTAAGATGAAAAACTGGGAGGAAAAGACATAGAGATTATAATTCCAGGGGAGAGGGTTTCTCCTCTGATTAAGGGGAGGCTGTAATGAAGGAAACAACATAGCAAATCCATTTCTGGATTCTGCATTTTTATCCTGCCATCTTGTCACCTCTATTCATGACATCAGCACACTCATTTTCTCTTCTTAGCACCTTCTCTCAACCTAATCATGTATTAGTGGGAACAGCTTCAGATTCAAAGAAACCTTGTTCAAATCCTACCCTTGCCCCTTACTATCTGTGTTACCTGGGGTAAATCATATCTTCTCAAAATTTGTAAAACAAAAGGATCAGACAAGATGGTCTCCAGATCATTCCAGCTCAAAAATCTAATAATCTAGATAAAATCTTCATAAATTAATTAACAAACATTAAATGTCTATTCTGTGTCAGACACTGTGCTCTCCATTAGGCATAGAAAGATAAAAATGAGAGAATCCTTTCCCCTCAAGGAGCTCACCTTCTTCTAAGGGCACACACATTTGAAGATAAATAAAAAAAAGTATAAATATAAAAGAAATATATTGTGGAACGGGGAAGGAGGTGGCAATTGAGTGGTCTTCCTCTCCACGTTGCGCCTCTGACTCTCCTATATCTTCTTTCCAATGCCTTTCTTCACATTCTAAGATAACTCTACCTCTTGACTTCACACACTGGAAGTACCCTCTACGTCTGAAGTCTCTTCCTTTGAAGGGTTGGTTCCTCTCAGAAATTCCATTTTAAAGAGAAGACTCAGGCCAGTCTTTTCAGCTTGCTGTCCTGACTCTCCCAGGCTTTATTTACAGTTCCCCTACATAAAGTCTCTTCACTTCTTTTTTCCTTTCTCCCATTTCTAGTTTCTTTTCATATGTTTTATATGCTACAGTAAATGTAAACTCCTTGAGGGAAAGACCTTTCTTCTTGTATTTCAACACTTAGCACCGTGTCTGATATGTTATTAAGCATTTATCAAATCCTTGTTGACTTGATGACGTGACTTGGCTTGCCTAAGGTTCCTAGAGGCAACACGAGGAGGGAGGGAGGATTACAGGCAGGTAGGATAGACTATGAAAATTCATAGACTATATAAATAGCAAGTAAGGAATAGCAAGGAGGCCAATCCAGCTGGAATTCAGCATGTGTAAGGGAGATTAATGTGTAATTAGCCTAGAGAAGGAGTCAGGATCCAGACTGTGTAGGCCATTAAATACCAAATAGTTTCCTCATTTATAAAGTGAGAAGATAAATCCAAGAGATAATAAGGAGGTAGAGGAATTTCTTGAGCAGAGGAGGGACATGGCCAGACCTGTCTTTAAGAATATCAATTTGGGCAGCTGTGCAGAAGATGGATTAGGAAGGGAACTGGCTGGATATATGGAAGGTCCAATTAAGAGGAAGTGAACACCTGAACTAGGTAGACTCTGGGGTATAAGTAAGAATGAAAAGAAGAGATTTTGAGAAGATATGATCACCAAAAATTAGCATCTCATTGCATATGGAGGGTGCATGAACATGAAGAATCAAGGATGACTCCTAGGTTGCAAAACTGGGTGACTGGAAAGAATGATGGTGCTCTCAACAGAAATGGGGAAAGTAGGAGAAGGAGTGGAATTCGAGGTCTGTTTAGGACATGCTGCGTCTGTCCTTTGGGACATCTGGATAAAGATGTCTAGGAGGAAACTGGAGATGTGGAACTGGAATTCAGGAGAGATGGCTATGACATGTAGGCTTGGAAGTTATTAATTAAAGATCATAATTGATTCTGTGTTAGCTAATGAGATCAACCAAGGAGAAAGAATTATTGACACTCTTTGATTCAGAGATCTTATCACTGGGTATATACCCTTAGGACATGATGGACAAAAAGAAAGGACTCAGATATAATAACGTTTATAATCACATTTTTTGTGGTAGCAAAAAAAAAAAAGATGCTAATCGATTAGAGGCTACTAAACAAATGGTGATATGGGAATATAACAATATACTATTGCAATGTAAGAAATTATGAATTTGAGGAATTCATAACAGCATGGGAATAATTATGTAGTAATTATAAAATTATGTAGAAAATTATTAAAAAAATATAGTAAAAAAAAAGAGCGAATATAGTAAGTTGAAGGAAGAGAACAATATAAACAACTCCCAAATTCCATTCTCAACAACCTCTAAGGAATTTCAGCTTTGGCTTAAGAAATCAACTAGTTTATCCTTCTCTCTCTGGCTTAGGTTATACCCAAACTTCCTAGCAAATGTTTTGTTGCAGTCACAGTCATTTTTCAGTTGTGTCTGACTCTTCGTGACCCCATTAGGAGTTTTCTTAGCAAAGTATTTCCTTCTCCAGCTCATTTTACAGATGAGGAACTGAGATGAACCAAAGTAAGTGATTCGCCCAGGGTCACACAGTTAGTAAGTGCCTGAGGCTAGATTTGAACTCAGGAAGATGACTGTCCCAGAGTCCAGGCCCAACACTGTCTACCAAGTCACCTAGTTGCCCCTTCTCTTCAAGTTCAAGGGAAGATATCCTACTACAAATTGTCATCACCTAAAATGAAATGTGGATACTAAATTAGGGGTGAAATTCCTTTGGCTTAGAAGTCTCCCCGGGCCTTATGGAGCAGGGGCAAGAAAATAAAACTCAGTGCAGAAAATGCATTAAAGATCAGACTATGAAACTGACTGAGGAATATAATAAATAAACAAAGGTCCATTGGAATAAAGAGAGTTTGTTCCCAATGTTCTTTCTGTTTCTGCGTGCTAAGCCACTATCAAAACTGGCAGAGAAATCTGTTGATTTTGAAAGAAAATTATCTTGACCCTTTCTGTGTCCTATAACTGAGGGATGCAGCTCAGATACCACATCTCAATCATGCCATTTGCCAGCATGCCTTTTTGCTAAGATAGTTCAATAGGAAGTGTCCTCTGTGACTCAGTGGGGGCAACAGAATGCATTTGTCTCTAGGTTGATTTTGAGTGTTCATTTTCTAAATGATTTCCCTGGCAAGCACTGAAGCAGCTGCACTTCAGCATTTAATTAGTCAATTTTTTTTTTTTAAAGCGGGAGTGGGTCAAAGAATCCTTAGTTTGGAAAGACGAAAAAGAAACCTTCCTCTGTTCTCCCTGGCCCCACAGCTTCTCTCTTTAGGCTCCCAAGTGCCACAAATTCGATGGCTCTGGTGCCAGATCTGGGGCTGTCCCCACAAAGTTAGGTTCAAAGGTGGATTTTAATATTTAATAACCCCCCCAGGTATCCGCCATAAGTTTATCCAGTTAAATGTGTAATTGGGAGCTCCTGCCCATAGACTGGTGCCTCTGTTGACAAGACCTTAAAGACCAGTTTCCCACTGGTTCCTAAATAGGCTTTTATAGCTGAGGCTTACAGATACAGTACTTTTTTTCAAAGGCTTTATACAGCAATTAACGAACTGCAAGCAAATACCTAAACCTCAGATCCCGAAAGACTTGCCAAATTCTTTGCTGCTGGTGGAGATTCTAATAGCAGTATTTGTTCTCTTAAGTTATCCCCAACAAGGAATATTTTACATCCATAAATAGCTGCTTTTTTGGGGACAGGTGAGCCACAGCAAGGATTTTTTTTTTAAAGGGAGAAACAGAAAATGCATTATGCCTGAAGAAATTCCCAAGGATGTCCCATATATTCCTGGCAGGAAATACCATGTAATTTTCCTCACTTCAATGCCAATTTTCCTTATTTTTAATTTTAATGAATGAAGGTTCCAGAATTACCCTGTTAATGCCACTCTTTCCATTCCCACTCAACTCCATCCCCCGCCACCCCCCCCAACCATTATTGTTATTCTGAGACTTGCTTTTCCTTTAGTCTCCTTTCTGCCCATGTGTTGGGGTGCTGTGAACTTGGCTGTTAGAATAATAGTTGTTGGCAAGAAGGTCTCTTGTCGCTGGAGAGCAAACTTTCTGTGGAAGAATGGATAGCCGATGTAAAAAGCCCAAGAAGAGTCAAATCAGCCAGGGGATAAAGAGAAACAGGGCGACTCCATCTCCCTGGGGAGTATCAATGGCTTTCTGAGCTCAACAGACCAATGTAATTTCTTCCTAACTTCAGCTCAGCAAAGTAAAGGAAGGAGGCAATAAAACAGATGTTCCTTCCCACCTCATGCTTCACATCCACACATTATAGCAAAATGAAACACTGTAAGAAAGCTTCAAGGACTTCTGAATCTCAGTGGATCTCATTGACATGGATACGACATCCAACAGTACAGATGACAACCCATCCACTCATTTGTGTTATTTGATAAATCCTCCTAACAGTATTTACTGAAGGTAGCAGGGGTCTTTTAGCATTTGCTCAAAGTCTCGTCCAAATTGTCCACCTCATCCTGCAGTCTTTTTACATGGCCAGTCACCTTGGTTTTTTTTTTGTTTTTTTTTTTTTTAGCATACATTTCCTAGACAACTTCTTTTCCATTGCTTTAAGGAGTAATGCTTGCTGATGGCCATATGGTACAGCCTACTTAATCCCCCCATTGCCCTTTTTTTCCACTCCCTTCTTTGAGATTGTAATCTTTCATGATTTCCAATTATACAGTATCACTGGGAGAATAGCATTTGTGATTTGTATAGATCTAAAGATATATTAAAAATAGTATGTACTTTTTATGTACTTGTATATTTTTGTGCATTTGCTATGAATCTATATATGTCTATATCTACGTATCTTTCCTATTAGAATGTGAGCTCCTTGAGAACAAGGATGGTTTTTGTCTTTCTTTGTATCCCAAACACTTAACATAATTCCTGGCACATATGACTCGTGCTTGATAAATCCTTTTTCATTGTTTGATTGATCTTTCCCCTGTACCATGCTGCCTCTAGACCATTAGTGTTAAAAGATGGGTTATTATGGTGAAGAGAAGGTTGGAATAATTAAAAGGTCTGTGCAAGTAACTAAACACATCAGTTCAATGGACTACCCATTCAAAAAAACATTAGCTCTGACATTTAAGGACTCAGGTTCAAATATCACTTTTTAAAGTATAATTTTGGGTAAGTCATTTAATCACCTTATGCCTCAATTTTTTAAACAATAAAATAATGCTGATGACTTCTGTGTTCTCTTCCATCTCTAGATCTATTATTCTGTAATTCATGGTCTTATGTCCTTCATGTTATAAATTGGGCAATAGATATTTTCATTCATTTGATTTTTCTTATCTGGACTCAAGCCAATTTTTTTTTTCATATTTTTTCACTTTATCTTCCTGTCTTTCAAATGTCAGAATTTGAAAGTTACAAAATAGTTAACTGAACTTTTAAGCAATGAAAACTCATGTACCTCCTTTTTACTTATTAACTAACCCTTGATTCCTTATCTCCTTGGGCAATCATCTTGATTTTAAATTTCAATTACTTAACTTTTTACTTTCAAATCCTGAAAATTGAAATATATGACAAAATATAAAGAGTAGAAAATAACCTTATTTTTCTCAGATATGAGTCAGAAGAGACATTAAAAATACAAATTTCTAGAAAATACTAGTTTCTAACTTGCTAATGTCATGTCCTTATCTTCTATTCATTTCTCATGTCCTTCCAGTCTGATGGCTACATCTACTCTTTACTGAAACAATACACTTCAAAGTCATCATTGACCTTGTTGCTAAATCCATTGTCAATCTGTTTTGAATTTTTTAAATCTGTTTTGAAGAAGTCTATAATATTTTAGAGTTCATTTCAATCAACCTAATATCATTGACAAAGAAGAGCTTAGAGAGGAACTCCCCAACTCTAATGAATCTCTTTTCTTGTTGGATTCCCTGAATGAAGGACATCCTCCAAGGCAATTATAAACAACATTGACCGACATTCCTTGCATGTAATCAAAAGATGGTTGAACAAATTTAGCTCTATGGTTGCATCTATTTTCAGGGCTGCAAATAGACAGATTTAGATTATAGTTGAATGAGTCTTATATGATCCAAAAGTACTGGAATTTAAAGAGACCTCAAAGAACCTCAAACATTTTTATATCAGTTGGCATGCCTGGTCTTCTAGTGTTAATATATGCTCAGCCAAATTATATATATATATATATATTTAAATCAACAAACAAAAACACAATAGAATCTGAAGTTCTTTATATCTTTCAGTAAATTGCATGACTGAAAATATAGTTTCAGATTCTGGACACCAAACTAATGTTGGGAAGTTTTAATGAATGAAGGTGGGGGAATAAGGAGATAGGGTAAAATGCAGAGATGGTTGGTTAGGCATGGAAAAATCAGAGTTATTGGAAAGGGTTAGGGGGAGAAGTCTGGATAAGCAGAATCTGGCGGCCTTTCTTTTCCTTTCTCTCTGTGGTTCTGGTTCCTTCCGTCATGTGTGAATTCTCTTCCCTAATTTTCATTTCCTCATCCAAAGTTCGTGTCCTCCCTTCTATCTTTCACTGCCCTCTTCCTTCTCCTCCTCCCATACCCTCCATCTCCTTCTTTTCTTCCTTCTCACTCCTCTCCTGCCTCTGTCTATCTATCTATTCTGTCTCTGGTTCTTTCTCTCTCTTTTTTTTCCTGTCCCCTTCTCTTTCCTTTTTTTTCTCTCTAGTTTTCTTCTTTAGAGGCAGCTAGGTGGCACACTAGATAGAGCACTGGTCATGGAATCAGGAAAATATGAATTAAAATTGGGACTCAGTTATGTAATCTTGGGCAATTCAGTTAACCCCTGTCTGCCTCAATGTCCTCAGCTATAAAATGGAGATGATAATAATAGAGCCTATCACACAGTATTGTTGTAAGGATAAAATGATCAAATTAGATTTTTTAAAGTGGTTAAGATTACCTGGCATGTAGTATATGCTTAATACATATATTCTTCCCTTATTTCACTCCTTTTTTCTTTTCACCTGCCTTTACCTTTCCCTATCCCTTCCCTCCTTGATTCTCTCTCTTTCCTACTCTTTCTTTCTCTAGACAATAATATTTTATTATCCATTTTTATCCTTTCATTTTTTACTCATTTTTCTTTTTCTTATGTTTCCTCTTCTTAAAAACTGTATGAATTTTCTGTTTTGTATATCTCTAATAAAGTAGCAAAAATTAGTTGTAAGTTCCTTTTGATTTAAATAGGAATTTCATTCTCGTTATTCCCTGTAAATCAGTGATCCACCCCATCTTTCCATACATCTCCCATTCAGCTGCAATGATTTTATGTCTGATGGTTCCATTTATCTCAAGAATGTCGATACTAATAACCAAAGTTGTGCACAATCCAGCAAAACTAGATAAAGCTTGTTTCATATGTAGATTTCATTGTCGAGTTTATTGGTTCCTGAAAGTCCTGTCTTAGACACGCACAAAAAAAATATCAACCCACCTACCTTTATATTGCCCTATCTTTTTGTTTTAAATTTATGGACCACTAATGATCAAGAAATCTAGTGATTCAGGTAAGGAAATAGTCTGTCTAACTGAGAATTTCACCAGAAAAATCCTTTTTGTCATAATCATTGCATTGAAAATAATTTGAAAATGTACATGCATACTTTTTATCTTCATGAGTATAATATAATAAGTTTCATTGACTTAATCGATTCCTAAGGATATTCCAGGACTTCAGACTTGCCTACTAGACCTGCATTCCTATTGTAAAATGCTAAAGAGATTTCTATAGAAGGCATGGAACCATTACCTTAAGGGAAAAAAAATGTATACATTTTGCAAATAAAAAGGAACTTACAGGGGGCAGCTGGGTAGCTCAGTGGAGTGAGAGTCGGGCCTAGAGACAGGAGGTCCTAGGTTCAAACCCGGCCTCAGCCACTTCCCAGCTGTGTGACCCTGGGCAAGTCACTTGATCCCCATTGCCCACCCTTACCAATCTTCCACCTATGAGACAATACACCGAAGTACAAAGGTTTAAAAAATAAAAGGAACTTACAACTACCTGTAGACTTTTTATTGGAGAAATATAAAACAACAGAAATGAATACAGTTTTAAGAACAGGGAGCAAGAAACTTTAAAAGATGAATATACAATAAAACAGTCTAGCTCTTTACTGGATCTAGAGAAAGAAGCAAAAGGAGAGGGAATTAGGGAGAAGTGCAGGGAGAGGGAGAGGCAGATAAAGAGAAAAGGAGTGAAGAAATGGTGAAAAGGGGAGAGAGGAAAGGAGGGAAAGGTAAAAGAAGAAAAAACAAGAGGAGAGAAGAGATAGAGGGAGGAGAAGGAAAGGAGAAGGGAGAGAGAGGGGAGGGAGAGAGAGACAGAGATAGAGACAGACAGAGAGATAGAGACTTAGAGACAGAGAGACAGAGAAAGAGAAAGAGAACAAGAGACAGACAGACAGACAGAGCACTTGTGATTAAGAAAAATAAAGCAGGGGGAGAGAGTTTATTAGAGCCAGAGTCAGAGCCACCAGCTGATGCAGATCCCACCACCCTCAACTCTTTCCAATAGCTCCTATTTTGCATACCTGACCTATCATTTCTCTACTCTACCTTATATCCCTAGCTCACAGTATCCCACTCATTAAAATCTTCCTCCTCTAGCTTGGTTTCCAGTTTCTAATTGGTCCAGAATCTGATGCATCAATCCCTCCCTACAGTCTCTGACCTGCCCTGGGAACCATGGCTACCCTTCTTTCTGCCAGTTCTCTATTTCCTCAGTCTGCTGCCAAAAAATTTTTTGAAAGCTTACCTCTAGAAATCTGTCTAGTGTCTGCTCCTCTGTCGCTAAAAATGCCAACTCAGAGCTTATTAGAGAGGAAAAAACACCCCGATGTGGGACATTGGCACTTGTATCTTACAGTAGAAGCTCTCAGGTAGACCCGATATTATATTGGTTGACATTAATGTTAGCAAGGTCAAGGATGGTCAATGGATAGTTAATTTTAGAAACCTTGTTTTGGGCTTGTTGAATTTAAAGTGAGACATAAATCTGTCTCATGGGTCAGAAGTATTTTATCCCTAATATGCGAAACACATACTGACTGCAGAATACATCTCTGATATATAGATATAGATACAGATATAAAGATACATTTATACATATATAAATAAAAATATGTATGTATATTCGTATAAGCCCAAGGCCCAAGGATCTCCTAAGACAGTACTACCTACCAATGAGCTATTTCTAGAGGATTAGCTCAGAAATCATCTTATCTCTGACATATATAGACACTCCACCAGAGGCTTTATAGAGTATATCACAGAACCAAAGATATCTTCCCAGAGTACTAGGATGATAATCATTTATACATGTAGGGTTAGGAAAGTAGGTAGGGGGGAAAAAATGGAGCCCAAGCAGAGAATGACTGGAGTCAAGGAAGGTGTTAGAAATAATAAAATGATCAAATGAGCCTCATTACTAATATCTGGATTCTCTCAGAAAACTAATTGGGGGTTTCGAATGCTTCATTTACCTTTATGGCCCTTGGTAGCAGCAATAATATAATGACACAAAGCCTATCTGAATTCAAACTCTTAAATGGGATGGCCAGTAGGGCCATCCCAAAGGGTTGTATGTAAGGGAAATCATCTTGCATACTCTCTGCTTCTCATCCACCATCTTTATAGCAGATGAAATCAGGTCTAAGTGAATATTAAGGGCAGCCTGAGGGTTGGGTTTGGGATGGGGGTAAGGGCAGCTCATTCACTTTTCCCTAATAATTGAGGTGGAGGTAGAATGAGCTGATTCCATATGTAATAGCTTCAGATTTATTTGGTATTGAGCCTCTTTCTTTTTAAAATTAATTAATTAATTAATTAAGACTATTTTTCCATGGTTACATGATTCATGATTTTTCCTACCCCTCTACCCTCACCCCTCCCTGAGCTGACGAGCAATTCCACTGGGTTATACATGCGTCATTGTTCAAAACCTATTTCGGGGGGCAGCTGGGTAGCTCAGTGGATTGAGAGCCAGGCCTAGAGACAGGAGGTCCTAGGTTCAAATCCAGCCTCAGACACTTCCCAGTTGTGTGACCCTGGGCAAGTCACTTGACCCCCATTGCCTACCCTTACCACTCTTCCACCAAGGAACTAATACACAGAAGTTAAGGGTTTAAAAAAAAAACCTATTTCGATATTATTCGTATTTGCAATAGAGTGATCATTTAAAGTCAAAATCCCCAATCATATACCCTTAGAAGTCTCTTTCTTGAGTCTTGATACTTCCTTGAGTGACTATCCAGCCACCAGGGAGCAAGGGACTGAAGCAAACATCTTTATTTTTCTACAGGTAGGGATTGAGGTAGCAACCAAACAAATGAAAGGTAAGAGAAATAAGAACTGAAAGGAAAGGTCAAAAGAGCTGGTACTTTATCCTGTAGAAGAGAAGTTGCAAAATTTCTGTGTTTTCTGGACAGGAGAATTGTACCTGGATTGTAAAGGACAGGAAAAAAAAAATGCCTAATAGGAGTTCTTAATAAGAAGAGAATAAGAGAGCATCTAAGTGCCCTGGATAAGTACAGGCCACCAAATTGAAGTGAGCTGTATTCCAGGGTATTTAAATATTAGTAGTTTGATTATGGAGCCACTATTTTTTTGTAATTTTTGAAAGATTGTGGAGAAAGCGAAAACTATCAGAGGACTGAAGAAAAGCAGGTTCTATCCAAATTTTCAAGATGAAAGAGAGAAGTTTGCAAACTATATGACAATGATTCTGATGACTCTGGGCAAAGTTCTAGAACATAATCAGTAAAGAAGTGCCTGAGTAACATCTAGAAAGAAGAAACAATGAATTGGTTATTTCAGTCTAAACATATTTCCTCTCGTCAGGGTTGCTAAACTGATATAACAGGAGAATGATGTACATAATATATTAAAAATATTTTTAACAAAGCCCCTCGTATTATTTTTGTGGACAAGGAGAGAAGAGGGTCAGAAGATAGTTTGGTTAAACGTACTGATTATTGTTTAGTCGTTTTTCAGTCACATCTGACTCTTTGTGACCCCTTTTGGAGTTTTCTTGGCAAAGATATTGGAATGATTTTCCATTTTCTTCTCCAGATCATTTTACAGATAAGGAAATTGAGGCAAACAGGGTTAAGCGACTTTCCCAGGGACACACAGCTAATAAGTATCTGAAGCTAGATTTGAACTGAGATGAAATGAATCTTCCTGATTTTAGGACTAGTGTTTTAATCACTGAGCCACTTAGCTAAATGTATTCAGAACTGGTTTAATTGCTAGATCTAGTGAGACCTAGGTTATTAATGAACTGATATCAACTTGGAAGGTAGTCATTAGTGGAATGGCCCAGAAATCTATAGTTGGTCCTGTGTTATTTAATATTTTTATCAGTGACTTAGGTAAATACATGGATGATAAACATCAAATTTACAGGTGTCAGAAAGCTCAGATAGGATCATAGGACAATAAATCTAGGGTAGGCAGATATTTCAGAGGCTATGTAGTCCAAGTGACTTGTCCAAGGCCACCCAGAATCTTCTAATTCCAGAGACAGGACTCTTTATCCTATACCATAACATATTAGAACACAAGATCCAAAAAAGGATCCAAACACATGGTTTGTTGGCAACGCTCCCAAGTGGTCCTGAACCAGATTAAAATATAATTAAATATGTAACAAAATAAATTAAAATGCAATAAAAAGAAGATATCCCCTATATTCTGTCTTAGAATAGATACTAAGTTTTGGTTGTAAGACAGAAGAGCAGTAATGGCTAGGTATGATTGGTGTTACATGACTTGCCAAGAGTCATATAGCTAGGAAATAGCTGAGGCCAAATCTGAACTCAGGACCTCTTGTTTCCAGGCCTGGCTTTCTATCCATTGAGCCACTCAGCTGCCTTAAGGCCTTAGTTTTTTTTTGTTTTTTTTTTTTAAACATTCTCCATAATGTTTCCTTCTTTATGAAATGGAAACCATCACAGAAATCAATATGTACTGCTATTCCAGGTCAGAATATCACTTGTTGAATGTGGAAACACAATTTACTATGCTCGTTTTGGGGACTTTGAAAATATCAGACATCCATGCTAGTGAAATACAAAACCAGATGGGAACAAATCAAGGATTCAATTTTTGATTTCCATAAAAATTCCAAGTTCCAGAGAAAGAGTTAAATTTAATTAAACAAATCTTTACTGAACTGCTACTATATGCCTTACATTAGCCAGCAAAATAAAGTTTTGGCATGAGAGAAACAGTATTTGATGTTTTCCATATTTAAGTGAAAAACAGAAACAAGATGGAGCATGAAATATTTTTTTCTTTCTACTTAATGGAATGTAGAGGCTATGGCTTTGTTCCTAAAACACTATTGAGCCTTTGTTATTCCATTGATAACATCATGTTGAACCCTCTCTACTTCATGTTGGAATCTGCTGTCCTCATCACCTAACAGTTTGCACTCGTCACACCAAACTGTGGGAGTTTGCGGGAATATTTTAATGAAGTCCTTGGCTTTGCCATTTGAGGCTACGCCACTTACTTAGCATGAATTTGGACGGAATCCTAACACAAAAAGTTCAGCCAGAAAAGTATCCCTGTATCCAGCAGGAACCAAAACATGCACACGTGTGCAGACAAACTCAAATCTCCCAATTTTGACTAACCTCCAGTAAACACAGGTGCAGGAATGATTCCTATTAGAGACTGAAGTTACATTATCAGCATCCACTCCATTCCTGGCTACATCCTTTCAACACAAACAATGTGTAAACATTGCTACACTGGTCTTTGAAGAAGCTACAAATGGCCCTGAATGGCCTGAAATGTAATGCCAGAATGTTCCTACATATTTTCTCCAATACTCATTTTCATATGGGAATAGTACTTTAAAATCAGTTCCTTTTCACAGAACAGCTAAATATTTTTTTTAATCTACAAAGGACTGTATAAAAGCAGGCTTAGCATAAACCTAACATTTGGGAACATTGTTGGGGGTTTGATTTTGCCTTTCTTTTCCCCCTATATTTTTGGTGAATTCAGTTGAGGAGACTACAAAGCAGGCATTTCTAGTGATTAGAGCATTGGTTTTGAAATAAGGAGACCTGGACTCCCTCCTGTCCTTCTACTAGATTTTCTGAATAGCTAAGCTGGCTATTTCATTTCTTTGCCATGATTTCTACATCTGTATAATGAGGATAATGTTACCGAGGAAGGAAGCTTAGCGAATTTTAATTCTCCTTTCTCTTCTATGTTCTTATTTCTCGGTTTGCTTTTTGGCTCTTCTTTAGTCTACTCCTTTACCTGTCCCAGGTCACTTTTTTGTAATGTGAATCCTGAAATATGTACAGTAATATGACAGCAATGCCCAGCATGAATAGACTGTTTTTATTTGAAAGAGCCCAAGGAGCAAATGTAATCTCATTTGTCTGTACAACATTCAAAAAGAAAAAGAGAGGGGGCAGCTGGGTAGCTCAGTGGATTGAGAGCCATACCTAGAGACGGGAGGTCCTAGGTTCAAATCCGGCCTCAGACACTTCCCAGCTGTGTGACCCTGGGCAAGTCAATTGACCCCCATTGCCCACCCTTACCACTCTTCCACCTGTAAGTCAATACACAGAAGTTAAGGGTTTAAAATAAAAAAAATTAAAAAAAGAAAAAAAGAAAAAGAGAGAAGGGGAAATTTGGAAAAGAAAAAGGGAGATTTGGAAGAACTGTAATTCTATGAGTCTGAGGAAGAAAGCTACTACCTATTATTACTACTAATTACTAGTGGGCAAATGATGAATGTGTAAAGTCATATATCACTCATCAGGTTGGAATTACAAATAAAGACAACAGATTTTGTTCAGTACTCAAACACAGAATGTAGACGTTCAGTCTGGAAGTCAATTTTCCTAAGGAAAGTGAAATTCTAAAAATATTTGCTCTTACTTTAAAAAGTGCTTCTGCTGAATGGAACTTCCCATTTTTAGCTGTATTCCTGACTTGGGTGTCAAAATTGTTCATTTTTTTTCCTTTTGGATTTTAAAGGTAGTCAAACTTTTGAGAGAAAATTGCTTGAAGATGCAAAAGCAACCCAAAGAAGGGAGCAATTTTAAATCTTTTTGAAAAATCTCCCCAATTTCAAATAATACAATAATGCTGTCCTCAAATATGTCTGTTCTTAGAGGCTTCCCTCTCTTCTAATTATGCAGTTCATCCAGTAGTTTGAGGACACAAAAATGGTGCTAAGTAGCAAGTGTCTTTGAACTGTTGTAGTCAGACTTTTGGAATATCCAAAGTAATTGTGAATACCAGTTAGGCCAGCATAAAAGGAAGCCCCCAGGTGAGAGTTGAGCTCACAAGTTGTGATGATGACTCACCCTGAACTGAGATCTTCCTGGGGAGGTGTTATGCCTCATCTAGAGTAATTCTCTTCACATGCTAGATTTTTATCTCCACCACTCGAGTGTCCAATTTGCAAATTTTATTAATAGAAGTATATTAGCAGGCAGGCCTGTTTAGGAGCACAGTCCTTCCAATTATACCAAAGGATAATAGCTAAGAATAACAGCAAGAGCAGAACACTGTTAGAACTGAGAGGTTGGAGAAGTTGGCTTGCAACTGGGTCCTATGGGACTCAGTGAAAAGCTCATTGTATGATAAACACTTGATCAACATTGAGTTTTGTACTGGGAACAGGACTGATTGTAGTATTATAACAGCAACTAGTAAGAACTGTGGCTTCTGATCTCCACTCTGACACCAACTAGTTGTGTTTCTTTACAAATCATTAGCCTCAGTTTCCTCAACTGAATTTTTTACCATGCCTCATTGTAGAATGCTTCAAAATTGCTTTCATTTTCACTGCATTCACAAATTCAAATATGAGAAAGACTTGTTTATAGTTTGTTGTTTTCCTTTTAGAGTTCTTCCCCACGGCCCAGTTGCACAATTATTGTTGGGATTGCAGCTGTTTTCCAGAGATGAGTTGAAAGAGCACCAGACTGGAAAGCTGAAGACCTAGGCTTTTTTCCCAGCTTTGTCACCAAGTAGCTGTATGACCATGGACAAATCATATAACCTTTGTGGGCTTCAGTTTCTTCCATCATAAAATGAGAGAGTTGGCAAGGTGAGCATTCCAGTAAAAGCCACATCCAATTGACTGGTGGCAAGCAGATCAGGCTAATATTAATTCACTTACCCAGATTTTGGTCATAGTTTCTTGTCTCACTCCTACTGGTCATCCTAGTTATCTTCAGATTCTCCCTTGGCTGACAGCCCCACTGTCCCGTTATTTCCTGGATACCTTTGAGATTCCCTGGATACCTCCTATCCTGCCCTTGCCTACCAGAGTCTTTAATATCCTTTGATCTTGACTCAACTTGAGACTATTTTTCCCAGCATTCTCTGACTGCCAATCATCTGTACCAGTAATAGTTAACAGTCACTGACCCTGGGCTGTCATTGCCTAGACTCTTGTGCTAGTTATGTATGCTTTATCTAGACCCACTAATAGTCATTTGTTACTCTGATTTGTTTTAGGTCACCATTTACTCTTTTAGGTCATGAGTATATGTTTGGTATTGCAACTATCCTAAAGAATTGTAATAAACAGGACAATGAAAACCCAACTGGACAGGAAGTAGTGGATACAGTGGTTGAGTTAAGATCAGGAAGACCTGAGTTCAAATCCTGATTTAAATATCTATTAGCTGTGTATCCCTAGGCAAGTCACTTCACTTCTTTCTAGCTCAATTTCTCCATCTGTTAAATGGGGTAATAACAGCACTTTCCTCATACAGTTGTTGTACAGATAAAATGAAATAAAATACATAAAGTCCTTTTGAAAGCATTATTTAAATGCTAAGCTTAATTGAGTTGTCTCTATTGACTTTTAAATTTGTATCTTGGTTGTAAATCAAGTGAGTGAAAAGTTTTGGATCTTCAAAGGTATCACCCAATTGAATTCTAATGATGAATTCTCGCTAATATTTAGTCTTTAGCATTTACTGGATTTTCCCATTCTGCACACAAACATACCTAAATCTCTCCATTCTTTAAAAAAAAAAAACTCTCATTAGATTCTACCACAGCTATCAACTATCATCCTCTGTCTCTCCTTACCTTATCAAAACTCTCTCTTAGAATGTAAGTTCCTTAAATATAGCTTTTTTTTAAACCCTTAACTTCTGTGTATTGGCTTATAGGTGGAAGAGTGGTAAGGGTGGGCAATGGGGGTCAAATGACTTGCCCAGGGTCACACAGCTGGGAAGTGTCTGAGGCCAGATTTGAACCTAGGACCTCCTGTCTCTAGACCTGATTCTCAATCCACTGAGCTACCCAGCTGCCCTATAGCTATTTTTTTTTGTTTTTTATTTATATTCTCATAATTTTGCCCGGTGCCTGGCAATAATAAGTACTTAATATGCTTAATTAATTGATTTAAAATCATCGGAGATGCAAATATTTCATTCACTCCATTAATTCACTTATTCAACAATTATTTATTAAGTCCTATGATTCTCTCAGGACTATGGTAGACATAATGAGAACTATTTCCTTTTCCTTTTTCCTTTTTTTCCCCATGGTTACATGATTCTTGTTATCTCTCTTCCCTCTTCCCAATTCCCCCCTCCCGGAGTTGACAAGCAACTTCACTGGGTTATACATATATTATCACTCAAATCCTATTTCCATATTATTCATTTTTGTAATAGAATACTCTTTTAAAACCAAAACCTCAAATCATATACTTATATAAACAAGTGATAAATCATATGTTTTCTTCTGGATTTCTATTCCCACAGTTCTTTCTCCAGACGTGGATAGCATTCTTTTTCTTAAGTCCCTCAGTATTGTCCTAGATCATTGCATTGCTTTTAGTAGGAAAGTCGATCACATTTGATTGTCCCACAATGTTTCAGTTCCTGCGTGTAATGTTCTCCTGGTTCTGCTTACTTTACTCTGCATCAGTTGATGTATGTCTCTCCAGTATGAGAACTATTTTTTTTAATTACATACATTTAAAAAATTTATTAAGTGCCCAGTATGTGCCAGGTCCTGTGTACTAAACACTAGAGATGCAAATAAAAATAAAGACAGTCTACTCTTAAGGAGTTTTCAATCTAGTAGAGGAAGACAACAAACAAAAGGAAGCTGAAAAGGAAGAGCAAAGGGTGTGTGTGTGTGTGTGTGTGTGTGTGTGTGTGTGTGTGTGTGTGTGTTACTGGTGTNGTGTGTGTGTGTGTGTGTGTGTGTGTGTGTGTGTGTGTGTGTGTGTGTGTGTGAATTACTGGTGTAATGGCATAATGGAGATTTCCAAAGAAGTAAAAAAACCAGGAAGCTGCTAGGAAATGGGGAGGAAAAAATGTGCTCAGGCCCCTCCTTAGAGTTCCTGGAGGCCATGGTCTTGCCTTCCAATCCAAAGATCTAATCAGAATGCAGAGACTATTGATGAGATTTGACTACCAGCCAGATTCAATCTTATAGCATAATATTTCCCAATAAGGAGCTTCTTGGAGAAGGAAGGCATGATGGAGAGTTCCAGAGAAGTCCCGAAGCAGTGTGTGTAACTATAGGAAATGGGGATCTTCCTCAAAACTCTTATAGTTTAATGGGAAGAACAAGACTAAAACATTTGAAAAACTAAGCAAACAGAACAAGATAATATATGTATATGAGAAATCTGTAAATGGTTTACCAAGTGACTGATATAGAAAATAAGTGCTATGGGTTTACCAGAGAGTTTCTATCCTGGAAACTTGGGATAATGACTGTCACCAACACACTGGTTCTCTAGGAGTCCTTGAATGCCCTAACTTTCTTGACCTGGATATGGATTCTCTTCCCATAATTTGGCAGAAATAAGATGGGAATTTTCAAGAGGAACTTTCCTTTATAAGAAAGGGTGAATAGAAAATGAAACAATAAAAATCACAAAAGCAAAGAAGAGTTCTTATCTTAAGCTCACTATGATACAAGCACAGATTTCCTTGGTTCACATAGTATATAGGGAATTCAGCTCTCAGCCTTATTTCTTGCCTCAAATATATCAGATGGAAGCTAGGAAAAAAGGATTTACAAAATGTCCACTAGGTGGTAGGTACTGTGCTATATATTTACAAATATTATCTCATTTGATCTTCACAAAGATCCAGAGAGGTAGGTAGTATTATTAATATCCTCATTTTACAAAAAGGGAAACTGAGATAGACAGAGATTGAAGTGACCTGCTCAGGGTCACACAACTAGTAAAGCTTCTGAAGTTGGATTTGAACTCAGATCTTCCTGACTCCTGGCCCAGTGCTTTATGCACCTTGCCAACTACCTTGCTGGAGTCTACCTTTTTTTGAATCATACTGGGAGTTGCTTTCTCCATCTTTCCTTGAATCTTGGGGGTTTACCACCTTTCCTTGAGTTCTAAAGTTCTGGATCTCTAGAAGTCTTACCTTTGCTTCTGCTCCCTTTCTCTGTGAGAATGTCAGTTTCTCTAATGTGAAGACATTTCCTTCTTTGGCTTCCTTCATCGCCCCACAGAAAAACTGTTTTTGGCTCACAGGTACTTTGATTCTTAGCTTATTGCAGAGCCAAGATGACTGACATCCTATAAATCCAATCATGCCTTTCCTGGGTTGTTACTATCTCCATCCACTTACTCAGGTTATCTTTGGAGACTCAGTATCAACACCTTGATCTAGTAACACATTTCCTGGGGAGTGGTCTTTGGTAACCCTATGATTACCACTCTATCTTATGAAAAATACTTTGAACATGTAATAATAACAATATACTATGTATACCAACAGATTGTGGCTTCCTTCATAATGTGCAAAAGAGATTTCTTATTAAGATAATTTTGTATGTAGGCTCTCCTTTATTAACCTCTACCCCTGTTTCTCCCATTCTCCTTCCCTCCCTCCATGCCTCCCTCCTTTTCCCTTCCTCTTTTCTTTTTTTTCTCTCTCACTCACTTTCTCTCTCAACCCCTCTCCTCTCTCTCTGTCTCTCTCTGTCTCTGTCTCTCTCTGTCTCTCTCTGTCTCTCTCTCTCTCTCTCTTTTTCTCTCTCTCTCTTTCTCTCTCTCTCTCTCTCTCTCTCTCTCTCTCTCTCTCTCTCTCTCTTCTTTCTAATATATAGGGATTAGGGGCAGAGTAGAAATTGACTTTGGAGCTAGAAAGATCTGAGTTCAAGTTGTGCCTCTAACATATACTAGCCATGCAACCCTGGGCATGACATAGTCACATTTGGAAAATCACTTTAGAATCTCTGCAGAGAATAGATTGGATTGGGGAAAGATTTTAAGTAGAGGCTAATTGTAAGGGAAACCTTAGTAGCAAAGTGCTTCAATCCTAGAGCAACTAGGTGGCATAGTGGATAAAGTTCTGGACATGAAGTTAAAAAGATTCATCTTTGTAAATTAAAATCTGGCCTCAGGCACTTACTGTGTGATCCTGAGCAAATCTCTTAACCCTGTTGGCCTTGATTTCCTCATCTGCAAAATGAGCTGGAGAAGGAAATGGCAAACTACTATAGTATCTTTGCCAAGAAAATCCAAAATGGGGTTTCAGAGTCAGACACAAATGAAACATGATTAAACATACAAATCCTAGATTCCTTAGTAAACTCCTTTGAGTCAGTAGGCCACATCTGACCAAGATGGGAGCAATGCTATTAGCCTGATGAAGGAAGTTTCTTGCATGGGCTTTTTCTGCCTCCCTTTACTTCTAAATAAAACATTTTAGGGTTATTGCTGTATAATTGCAGAGCATGATAATTTTAGAGCAGAGATATTCATACTTTGGCTCTTAAGTCCCATGTGCTTCTTTCATGTTTGATTTCTCTTTTAAGCCTCTAATTCTATATTTGTGTATTAGCTTGCATTAGTTTCTAAAGGCTTAATATAGTAAAATGACTCTTCTACCTAATGGTAATTGCCAACATGGCTCCCAAGTTATTCTAGAGAGTTTGGGTTAATCACCTGGCCTCTACTTGTTTTTATAAAGAAAACAAACAAATAAATATTTGAAATTGATTTCAAAAAACCCTATTTGCTTTTTGTTGGTGTGCAATGCCTTGAAAAAAAATGATGACTAGATTTGCATTCTCATGTTCTTATGTCTCTGAATCCATGTTCTCAACTTTCACAACTTCGAGAACAAGTTCTGTAGGGAACTCATGTTTGTAATGAAAGGCCAAAGGTTTAAATATTAGATATAATAATCCTTTTTTTTAAACAAAAATAATGACAGTGACTCTTCTGCAAATATGAAAACAAACATAGACCTGACAAATGTTTTGCTTTGTCCATCCATCATGGCATATCTATCAATCAATTGGGAAAAAACATGATCATAGTTAAAGCACATACTCTACAGTCGGTAGGAACGTCAGATCTAGACAGCTGTTATCAGTAGCTCAGGGTCGATCTGGTTTTGCAAAGTAGGAAGGACAGTGACTTATAGTGATGTCCTATAGGAGTCAGTCCTAGGTCCTGTATTATGCAATATTTTAATCAGTGACCTGGATGATGTTGAAATAGAAAACATTCTTATTGGTTTGCAGTTAATATCAATCTTGGGGTGGAATAGGGGGAAGGGTGGATGGATAGCATCTAGAAGAATAGGAGCAAAATGGATTAAGAATTAAGAAAGTTAGACCTTAATAAGAGTACTGGGTCCTGTCCATGCTTCCACAAGTAAAAAATGGCATGTATGGGGGCAGCTGGGTAGCTCAGTGGATTGAAAGCTAAGCCTAGAGACGGGAGGTCCTAGGTTCAAATCCAGCCTCAGACACTTCCCAGCTGTGTGACCCTGGGCAAGTCACTTGACCCCCATTGCCCACCCTTACCACTCTTCCACCAAGGAACCAATACACAGAAGTTAAGGGTTAAAAAAAATGACATGTATGAGTTTTATAAAGGGCAAAGTAAGAGATGATTAAATGAGAAATGAAAACCTACAGTTAACTGGTATGTTCCTCATTTTTAGTTTGGCCAAGAAAAGTAGGAGTAACTAAGGAACAAAGGATGTTACAATTAAAGTACATGACTCTTTGTAGACTCATAATAAGAATCCTTTCACTGAAGGAAATTGAGAAAAAACTGGAAGGCAGGCCCGACGACACTCAGCCAGGCATCAAAATACTCCTGGCCTAATAGAGTGGCAAATTTAGATAATACTTTGTCTAGCTCAGCATCCTATTACTGAGTTGTCTGGTACCAAACCATTAGCCTATAACAGAGATATTTTCTTGCAATTGGATTTTGCTGTGCTTCCTGGTTTTGTCTTGACTTCTATGGATAAGCCTTTTCAGTCACATGATTCCTCTGCTCTGCCCTTGACTTTGGCTTATTGGCACTATGGAGACAAAGGAGTATAAATTTAGAATTGTCATGGTACTTAAAGACCATTGAGAACAACTTCCTCATTTTACAAATGGAGAAACTGAGGGCTGGAGAAATTAAATAGCTTATCCAAAGTCATACAGATAGCAAGAGGCAGAGTTGAGATCAGAGCTGGCAGGGATTTTAGAGGTCATCTTAGTCTAACTCTCCCATTTCAGAGATGAGGAAGATGAGGCCCAGAGAGAAAGTTATATCACTTGCTCACCAAGGTAGTGAATAAAAGATGTGAGATTGAAACCCAAGTCCTTTGACTCTATATCCAGCACTTTTTCCATTGAACCAGTTCCTTTCTTTATGAATGATTAAGTTCAGTATGCCCTAAAAGTACTGAAGAAAGATGTCCATTTAGGATCTCTTCCAGGACTATAATATTGTGATTTATTATTTAGTATCAAATGATAGCTAGGTGGTGGGCAATAGGTCTATATCAGGAAGACCTGAGTTCAAATTCAGTTTTAAATACTTACTAGTTTTATGATTCTTGGCAAATCATTAAAAAAAATCCAAACCTCTGTCTGCCTTAGTTTCCCCATCTGTAAAATGGGGATTCCAACAACCCCTACTTTCTTGGGTTGTTGTAAGGGTAAAATGCTTTGCAAACCTATAAAATGCTATATCGATGCTGGTTATTAATAGATAACTTTTCTCACCATTTACAGCTGTTTTCCTTGCCTTACAGAAATCAATGTCTATAATTCATTTCCTAAGTCTAGCAGTTAGCTGACTTAGTGTCCTTCTCAGATTTTGTGGAAACTTATCAATGGCAGAAGAAGGAAGAGGGGAATCATCTTTATTGCATGAACAAAATTCACCTCCAGGAAGAAAAGGTTGCTCTAGTTGTGGGTTTACAGGTTAACTAAGAACTGATCCCAAGTGTCACTTTGGGTTCTTCCAGCTGTAAGACTGTGTTTCATGCCAACCACATTTCACTGAAAGCCAGGAGGGCAGAAGCACAGCTCTGGAACATTTATAGATGCTACTATTTCCCTGAGGCTAGTGTAATGGGTGCTTCTTTCGTGGCTAAAGCTTTGCTGTGCTCCCTATTTACCTAGAATTGATGTTGGATAATCATTGTGTCCCCTTAAAAATCTTTCCACTGCCAGGAGACAGTCTGGGGTGTTTGTTAAATCCTTCATATAAATAGTTGTTTTTCCCAGTGACTGACCATCTCTCAATGTTAAATATTAACAAAAAGCTGCCTCCCCAGCTGCTTGGAAAGCTTTCTGTTTTAAATATTTAAATAATTGCTTTTCATGTCCCCGAGTGACTGCTTGACTCAAATGATTCTGTAACTAGTTTTGTCTCTTTGGTTATTGAATTGCAGTAAATGTCAAACATTTAACTCATTTTTATATTATTGTTATTGTCCTTCCTATCTGAATGGCTTTAAAATTTAAAGAGCCACTTCTTAGACCTCCTGGAAATCTTAGGGCAACATTTGGCTCCAAAGCAAATTTGCCTAGAGGTTGTGTGGTAGATGCACTATTTTCTTCTCCTGTTTCATTTTTATTTCAGGGGATTGCTATCACACATAGCTTGACACTCAGTCAAATGCAGATGTCCCTAGTGCCCATCCCATAGCATTATATGAGTGTGGGGGAAGAAGGGGGGTGGGATGAGGTGTAAACATCCAGTGACTTGTGGAAATGTGGGAACTATACATGCATATTTGGCCCTAAGACATCATCTCTGTTCCCACTGTTCTCATCAGGATTTTATGTTTCTACAATGACAGTTATCTGCTGTGGGCATGGTTATGATGTGAAGAACAGAGGATTATAAACTCAGGTAGAGATAAACAGAAGGAGGAGATGAACAGAGCACAGCAGCTGCGGGAAACTCAATGATATGCTTCATAAGGGGGAAGAGGGGAGAAAAATGGAATCACAGACAGCAGGGAGGGCAATGCTTGATTGGAGGGGCTTGGGTTCTCAGATGTGCTGAGCTGTACTGGGGGTTTTCAGGTTCCACCAAAGAATTCAGTACAACCACAGAAATTTTGTGACACCTTGCTGGAAGCTGTAGGTTTCATACAAATTCAGCTAGAAAAACTTTGGTGGTCCCAGATGGAGGTTAGCGGCATAACCATATGGATTTGTTTAGGTTTCTGCTTCCTGGCTTTGTGGTTTGTGGATGAAATTATCTTAAAAAAAAAACAACACTCTTATCTTGTCTTAGAATTGATACTAAGTATTTGTTCCAAGGCAGAAGAAGTGGTAAGGGTAGGCAACTGGGGTTAAGTGACTTAACTAGGGTTACACAGCTGGAAAATGTCTGAGGTTAGATTTGAACCCAAGAACTCCTGTCTCCAGGCCTGGCTTTCTATTCACTGAGTCACATAGCTGCCCCAGAGTGAAATTATCTTGCAATTCACTAAAACTCCACAAAAATGGACAGCAAATTCATTTAACCTCTCTCTAACGAGGGAAGATGGAATAAATGCATCTACTTCTTCCCCTTCAAAGTCCAGTGTGGTAGAAAATTGGGAAATAGGGACTGGACTTGTGATTTAACTGACATAGGGTTACTCCCGCTACCTATGCAGGGTCATACCTATTTGGCAACTTACAGTATTAGAAAGTTACTTAGAACACTGAGATGTTGCCCTTGGTCAAACAGCTTGTAGTTGTCAGAAGCAGTATTTGGATCTGGATCTGCCTGGCTTTGAGACTGGTTACTCTCTCCTACTGTCTCTTAGCATCTCCTTCTGTTAGCATCTAGATTTTCTTTCTCTGCCTTTTTCAGCAGAGTCCCAGAATGTCACTCAGTGGGAGGAGAAGGAAGTTGAGTTTCCAAAAACACTTTTTGTAGAATATGCCAGAAATGCCTAATACTGGTTTGACTGTGCCCAAAAGATCCCCAAATGTGTCAAAGTTTTCACTGTAAAAATTATCATGATCATTGATCTAGACATGAAAGGTGTCCAAGGCCATCTAATTCATTCCCTTTATTTTACTGATGAGGAAACTGAGGTCTGGAGAGGCTATAGGTGAGGTTACTATGATATTCTTTTGAAATAAATAAATCCTCAAAAACAAAATTAATTTTAAGTTAATTTAAGCTAGACCAGGTGCCTACTAAAGAGTCAGACCCAGGAATCTTGAGACAAAAGTCAAAATTCCCTTTAATTTACTTTTACTTTATATCAAAATATTTTTGTTTCATATGATGGTTTTGTGAGAAGGGGAATGGGAAAGGAGATATAGATCAAGTTAACAACATATAGCTAGTGAATTAAAAAGAGACTGGAAATCCTAAGGTTCCTCTCAAAAAAGGATTACACTAAAAAAAATCCCTCTAATGTGTTCATTGATAGTGTCTTACAGGAGCATAATTATAGAGATTATACTCCGTGGATAGAAAACAGATCTTAGGAGGGTCAGGATACACACAGAGGCCAAGGCAAAAGGGTCAACAGTAATAAAGAATGAATGAGGACAAGTCCAAGAAATAGAGAACACAACAGCAGAACTCTCCCCGAAAGGGCATTTCATCAAAGTTTCCCATGAGGGGTCAGCTGTTTCATCAGCTGTGGAAGTATTCTGTGTTCTGGTTTTTTTTGTTGTTGTTGTTGTTCTATGTCATTGATTTCAGAAGGCGCTTAATACACTGTTTTCCTAGAGTTATAAGAAGTTGCCTGGGATTTTCTGGAGCTGTTTGTCTCAAAGAAAGAAATAGAAGGTTGTATGTGTCTTACCAAGGTGGCTTTTATTTGCTTAACATCTCAGTTATGCTTCTGGACAAAAGCACCATTTGCTTTATCTCTCTTGCTCTGCCAGGGTTGCAGAGATATTCCCAAGTTGTCAGATGCCTGGAAATTCCACTTAGGGAAGTAAACTAGTTATCAGTCAGGCAATCAAAATCATTTTACTATGAGCATAGTCCTTTACATATATTATCTCATTTGATCCTCACAGCCCTGTGAGGTAGATATTGACCTTATTTTACAGATGAGGAAACTGAGGCAAAAACAGTTAATGTTTGAGGCAGAATTGGAACTCAGAGTTTTTTTACTCCAAGTTTGGCACATTGGACACCAAGCCACCTGATATCTACACAGGATACATGGATATGTATGTGCATGCTTGGGGTAGGGTTTGTAGTTTGGAGGAAGGAGGACACAGGATGTTTTCTCATTGAGCAAAAAGAAAGGAAAAACCATGTGTTGGGGTTGTCAGTCATCAGAACATTTAGATGAGGCTGTCAAGAATCTGTCTGTGTATGTAATAATCAACTTAGTTCCACAGCCCTGTATTGCTCTAAACAGAGAAAATTGTGGTAACCACCTCACATGGTTGTGAGTGAATGAGTTTTGTAAACATTAAAGTGATATATACATACACACACACACACACACACGCAGAGAAACTATTTTTATTATTTTGACTGCTTTTGAAATTGAAATCTATAAGGCTTAGGCCCACTCCAGATTCTGAACTAGTAACCTTGTTTTGAGAAAGAACATTAGACAGCCCTTAGAGCAGTGATGGCAAACCTATGGCACAGGTGCCAAAGATGGCAGGCAGAGAGTTCTCTGGGCACTTGGCCACTTCCCACCACCACCCCCGCCTAGAATTCATTACTAAAAAGGCAGAGGAACTTGGGTGTAGCTGCACCTCTCTCCCTCTCCATCACATCTGAGGACCTTTTTTCCCATCCTCCACCCCTCTGCCCAGCAGCCCAATGGGAGCACACAGTGGGTAAGGTGGACAGCACAAGCAGCAGAATTGGAGGGGAGCAGAACTCTCAGGCCACTCACCTCCCCTTCTCTCACTCACTGAGGACATTCCTCACTTCAACCACCCCTCTGCCCAGCAGCCCAATGGAAGTCTTTCTCCCTCCGCTATTGGGGAGTAGAGGGTGGGTGGGGCATATCCAGCATGTGGCAGGGGGAGGGGCACAGCATGGGGCCTGGGGAGCGGGGTTGGCCATGGCACTCCATCTCTAAAAGGTTTGCCATCACTGCCTCAGGGCCTCCCCCACCCAGCAGCTCAGAACCTCAGGATTAATACCACCTTGCTCCCAATTCTTGTCTTTTATTTGTACCCTAGTTTCATTAAATATAACTATGTGACACAGTAATTAGAGGGCTGAACTGACCTCAATCCAAGTCATGCCTCAGACATTTTTTAGTTAGATGATCCTGGACAAGTCATTTTTATCTTTCTCAGTTTCTGTTTCTTCAACTTTAAAATGTAGATAATAATAGCACCTACCCCTAGGACTGTTGTGAGAAGTAGTAAAATGAGATAATATTTGTAAAGTGGTTCACAAATCTTAAAGTGATATATAAATGCTCCTTACTATTATTATTTCTTGTGATCAAGCTTCTGTCTTGTATCCTAAGACTACTCTGCTTCCCTTCTCTCTCATTTGCTGCCATGATTTTATCATTTCAAAATGTATTTTTTCCCTTCAAAATCTAGTAGAGGTCACATGGTGTGGCGGAAAGAGCACTGCATTTATAATCAGAGGATTTGGATTTTAAATCCTGGTAAAGAATAATAATAATGTTTAAAATGCACAAGGTACCTAGGAATGTAATTATATTTAAATACAGTTATTAAAATAATTTTTTTAAGTTTATGTACTCTAGGTTAAGAACCCCTGACACTCAACAGATGTATACACATATGTAAATGTGTGTGTGTCTGTGTATGTATGTGTGTTATGTATAGCATTTCCTTATTAAAAAATCTCCAGTGGCTACTCATGGCCTATGGGAAAAAATATAAATTCCTTTGTCTGGCATTGAAGATCTTTCACAATCTGGTCCCACATACAATCCAATTTTGTTCCTCACACTCCATATTCCATTTTTGCCTACATCTTTACTCACCAGATATCCCCAATGCCTGGAATTCACCACACCTCCAACTTTTACTCTCAGAATCTTTGTCTTCTTTCAAAGTTCAATTCAAGTACCATGGTGAAGTGTTCTCTAATCCTCCCATTTATCAGTATACTTTTCCACTTTTAAATTTTCTTTGTATTATACATTTTTATTTAAAAAAATCACAGAAGGGATAGATAAGAAAGTATTATTATGCATCCTTTGTTTCAAAGGAGACCAATAACATCTTGCAAAAATATCTTGACTTGAGAGTAAATTGGATTTAAGTAAGATAATGTTACAAAGTCTAATGACTAATGCTTTATTCTCTCTTTTGGAGACATCAAAATCCAATAACAAGAAAAAGGTAAGGCCAACTGGGGATGGTCCATGATGCAGTGGATGACCTTAACATCTTTGCTAGGGGCTCCTGCTTCAGCTACATTCATAGCCTTTGCAATACATTGTTCTTATCCATCCATTCCACCAGGGGAAGTCTTCACGTGCTTGGTATAGACATCTTCCTAAATTACTGATGGGTCTGAAGAAGTATCATTACCCTCAGTCTAGTTTAATCTGTCTGCCAAGACAGTTTTAACTGCATGTGCCTCTACATATGCTACAGCTTCTTGGAGTCACAGATGAGAACAGAACGACAGGTAGTCACCAAAGGTATATGAGCAGCCCTGAAAATGGCTCAGCAAGCTCTCACGTCAGAGATGTCAGACCTAAGAAGGTATTAATATACTGAAGGAACTGCAAAGGACAAACCTAAGCCCTATAAGCCCTTTGCAAAGTATGAAGATATTCTCAATGACACAACTAGAGAATAGCTAGCTATTGTCTAGAAGGGGGCTATCACACTCCTTGGTGGCTTTTTAAAAGACAAGGACACTCTCTTTGTAAGGAAATATAAACATGGGAAGCGAGGAGCCAGAATCAGCTTCAAAGAGGGTAACATCTAGCAGTACATAAGAGAAATGACTATGTATCCAAGAGAGAACTCACCCTAGCATTTTAATATATGGAGTCTTTCTGATGAAAGGGGGCAGATCCAAGAAGCCCAGCTATGCTACCTTCCAACAGAGATGTTGCGCCCAGATGGAACAGCATGAGGACACACCAGGAAAACCAAAAGGTCATTAAGTGGTCTTGCAGTGTCAGAAGTGTGAGTTGACTTAGTCAAGTGTGCTCACCATGACTGTACTCTATGCCTACTTTTTTTCACTGAAGCCGTGAATATTTGTGGGAGAGGATGCTCCAGGCTTATGGGAAGAATATTGTGTAGTTATCTTCTGTGTCAAGCTGATCACCAGGATGGTTTCCAGTAGGACACTTATACAATGCTATGGTGTTCCATGTATTTCTTTGATTCTTAGGAGAAGTAGTATCACACCGACCAGGAAGCCAAGCTAATCAGTGGTATAGCTAGAGCCCAATTTGCCATCATTACAGGGTTCCTACCTGGCCTCCACAGCTGCCATGGGGTCCACAAAAATCACAACTGTACATCATCACTCTGATTGACATTCTCTTGCCTTTTGTTGCTCACGCCCCATGGCACGAATGTACTTTGGACTCTGAGGTTACTTTGAGATAGCAGCAGCAGAGGCCACAGCATCATTATCTATCTCATCTTTTCAAGTAGAGTTCAATTAGAAATGATCCTGGGACAAATCTCTATCTCACTCTTATTCTTTTATATTTAATATTCTGTAGACTATTGAACAGATAGATAAAATAACTGCTTTTTTTGGAGTTGTATAAAAGCATTGAGATTTAAGCTCATCTTCTGTAGGTTCATTGAAACCTTCAGGACAACTCTAATAGCAGGATGGTATGTAATTCATTCTATCCCCATAGGATTATTATTTCTTCTGCTAGGTCTTCATATTAATAATTGACTTTAGGCCATTTATCCCATACAATACCTCATTTGTAATGTGTTATAGTCTCTTCTTATCTACTATATGCCTCTCCAGTGCTCTTTAGTTCTTTGGAAATTATGATATTTCATAATTCACAATAATACAACAACACTGGAAAAATACTGGTCTTAAAAAGATGAACCATTGTTTTAGGGAGAAGCCTAGGATTATTAAAAGACAGCACAATTTTCTGAAGGAGGCAATAAAATAACTACTTAGGCTTCTCTTCCACTTTAATTTTTTTAATTTATTTTTTTGTTTGTTCATTACATTAAAATCCCCAGTTAACTCCCTCCCTCCCTCCCTCCCCTCCTCCACTAGAGAAGGCATCATTTGACAAGAAGATATATATCTTCTTACATATAAAACTATGTATTACTTATTTCTAGCTATCAATTCTTACTCTAGAGGTGTATCTCCACTTGAATTCTTGACCCAGATCTTTGACCAACTGTGGTATCTTTCCATGACACATATAATAATGATGGATTAGCTTTACAGGCTGTCTATACAACTTAATATCATAGTCCGCACCATAGGCATTCTTTATCCACTAGGCTTTTGCTATGAGGATAGTTAGACTGAACTCCTTTAAGTAATGATGGATTTCATGCAGGAGGCTCTGTAGTATTGTAGGGCTTAATGTAATCAGTGCTGTGTCATCTTTTGAGGTATCTTGGTGGCACAGTGGATAGAGTCCTAAAAATGGAGTCAGGAAGAGATGAGTTCAAATCATTAATGCCACAGGCATTAATTAATTGTCTAACCCTGGGCAAGTGACTTAACTTCTATCTGTCTGAGTTTATTCATCTGAAAAATGTGGGTAATAATAGCACCCACCTTTTAGTCTTGTTGGGAGAATAAGATAAAATTTGTAAAGTACTTGTAAACCTAAAGCACTATATAAATTCTAGCTATTATTATCATCATCATCATCTGTAAGCAGAAACATCTAGAAGGTTTTATCATCTATAGGTATCATCTATATGAGACATATATATATATATATCACCTTTCATTTATACCCTACACTGTTTTGTGATTCAAATTCTATATCATAGAATAACTAGCTGTATGACCCTGAGCAAATTACATAATATTTCTGGGCCTCCTTCCATTTCCTAATTTGTGAAATGTCATGGTGATGGTCAATCACATCCATGCCTATTGATTGCTAGGCATCCTAAGTGCATTTAATTAACAATTATTCTATTCCCATCTGCACTGAATAATTTTGTTATTGTTTTAAATTTTGGTGGAACTTTAAAAAATAATATTTTATTTTCTCTAATTACATGTAAAAATGTACTGAATAGTTTTTTGACCCCGAACATGGAAGGATAAGGAAACAATGCAAACAAGTGAGCCTAAAAATGTGTCTAGGGCTACTTAAAATTATGTTTAATTAAACTTCTAGGGTCATAGATTTAAGGCTGAGACACTACAGGGCATCCAATTGCACTCCCATATTTTACAAATGAGGAAACTGAGGCTCAGAGAGAGACTCTGCTTAAGGTCTCATCACTATTTAAGTTGTAAGGCTGGAATGTGAATTCAGATCTTTTCTGAACCCTAAATATACCATGCTTTGTACCAGAACATGCTGTATCTCTTCTATATGACTTTTAATTTTTCTCAAGAGCATCATTGAGCTCAACCTCACTAAATGTTAATAGGAGGTTAATCTAGTACAAAGGTGAGATATTCTTGGTGTTAATTTGATGAGGGTGGGGTTGAAACTAGTAGAAATTTTATAGGTCAATGTTTCTTCTAAATATACCAGGCAGTCAGGCTGTTGCATTCAGTGCTGTAACTGGGACTGGGCATGCCAGGGCTATTTCTCAACAATAGTTCTTCCAGGTGGATGTACTCTGGCCTAATAAGGAGCTCTATTTTCCTGGGAAATATGTCTATGTTTCACAAGGCAACTTGGTTGGCTGCCTGTCTTGTTCCCAGTCATCAGCTCTTGCTCTACAACCAAGGGGAGGGACTCAGATATATGAAGCAACTTCCAAATGGTTGTTTCTTTCCCAACCCCACAACCCTTCCCTCTTGTCTGCAGTGACCCCTTTAAGTCCTCTCAGGTTAGGTGACTAGATTTGTTGGTTTGGTTAGGATGGTCCTAATTTTTGTCAATCTGTCCTGGATGAACAAGATCCCCAGGAAATGTCCTTAGCAAGCTGACTTCTTTTGTTCTTTTGGGCCCAGATAAAAATACCAACAAACTGTGAAGTACTTAAAGTTATTTTGTGAATTCCTATAATTAAACTTAAAACAAACATATATATGTATGTATATATATAGTTATATAGTTATATGGTAGTTTACAAAATAATTCTCAGGGATTTGAAGATTATCTACTTCTTGGAAACTGAGACACACACACACACACACACACACACACACACACACATATATAT
>NC_058131.1:583866360-583997027 GCF_016433145.1 Gracilinanus agilis
TTGCTCCTTGATATTTGAATTGTTTCTTTCTGGCTTCTTGTAAGATTTTTTCTTTTGCTTGGAAACTCTTGAATTTTGCAATGATATTTCTTGGTGTTTTCCTTTCTTGATCGAATGCCGCAGGTGTTCTATGAATTCTTTCAATGTCTATATTGCCCTCTTGTTGTAGGACTTCAGGGCAATTTTGCTGAATTATTTCTGTTAGTATAGAGTCCAGGTTTTTATTAATTTCTGGTTTTTCTGGAAGACCAATTATTCTCAAATTGTCTCTTCTAGACCGGTTTTCTTGGTCTGTCACTCTCTCATTGAGATATTTCATGTTTCCTTCTATTTTTTCAGTCTTTTGGCTTTGTTTTATTTGTTCTTGTTGTCTTGAGAGATCATTAGTTTCTACATGCTCAATTCTAGCCTTTAGGGATTGATTTTCGGCTATAATTTTTTGGTTTTCGGCCATAATCTTCTGGTAAACGGCCATAATCTTTTGGTTTTCGGCCATAATCTTCTTGTTTTCGGCCATAATCTTCTGGTATTCCTTTTCAATCTGGTCATTTCTTGTGTTCAATTTGCTTATCAGTTCATTTGGTTTCTGAGCCTCGCTTTCCAGTTGCAAGATTCTACCTTTTAAACTGTTATTTTCTTGCCAGATCTCTTCCATTTTCCTCAAAATCTCAGATTTGAACTCTTCCATAGCTTGTGAGGAGTTTTCCTTATTTGGGGAGGGTCTGGATGGTTGTTTGTTCTCCTCCTCTGTTTGCTCAGTTGTCTGGATTTTCTCTGTGTAAAAGCTGTCGAGTGTTAGAGACTTCTTTTTTTTGTTATTATTCTTTCTCTTCTGAATTTCCTGTAACTGATTAGCCATCATTAGCCCAGCAGCTTCTCAGGTTTATCCTCGCGCTCAGTCCTGAGGTCTGAGTTCTAGTTTTTTCCAAGGTCAAGCCCCCTGGTGGATTCCCTTGCTTGATCCTCTGCTGGAGGTTTCTTTACAAGTCTCAGGGCGCTGCTTCCACAGTGGTATACCCGTCTGCACTGGTTCCCCACTTAGGCTTTAGTTCCTGGCTGTGTCCGCCTCCACCCACGCCCACGCCTCTGCTCAGCCAGCACCCACGCCTCTGTTCAGCGGGCGCACGCCCAGCGTCCTGCTCCCGTGCGCTCAGATTTCGCGTGCGTTCTTGACTTAATGGGGTCCTAAGTCTTGCTGCTCTCAGGAACAGGTCCCGGAGCTGCCGATGACTCGATGGGTGCCCCAAACTTGCTCTATTTCTTTTTAGCTGGGTTCGGAGCTATAGGTGAGTGTGGAGGGGGTGGGGGTGGGGCGGTTGCTCAGCCTGCGATTGAGTGAGTGAGAGCCCTTTTTAGCCTGGAAATGTCTCGATTCCACGTACCTTCCACGCTGTGCCCTGTTGTGGGGTTCCTCCGTTCGTCTGGACTTGTTTTTATGTCCCCTTGAGGACTTTTGTGTGTTTCGGTCAGGAGAGGTTAAGAGCTGCTTCTTACTCTGCCGCCATCTTAACCCGGCAACTTCCAATTACATTTTAATCTGGTTCATGTCACTTGGAATGTTAAAGGTACATATTTGAAACCTCTGGGGAAGGGAATAGGCATTAGATGACCAGTAGTTTATGCAGATGCCTTATAACTATTGTATACCATGGGAACTCTAGTGTTCCACCACTCTAATACAAAAATTGGAGCCCTTTCAGAGTCATAGATAGATAGTATAGTAGCAGAAAAGGTTTTGCTCTTATAATCAGAAGAACTGCATCAGAGTCTCAGTTGTAATGCTTATCATCTACATGATTCTGTTCAAATCTCTCAACCACCCAGCTTTCATTTCTTTATATTTCAAGTAGAGAAAATAACATTTACATTACCTATCTCATGCAATAGGAAAAAGTTCTGAAAATCATAAGGTGCTATGGAAATCTTAACTTATGATTACTGTAATTACAAATGAAAATGTTGCAAATGGATTAAGAACTAAAGTCCAAGTTTCAGGCACCTAAAATATGAAGAAGAGATCATTTACAGGTTTTTCCACAGATTCTTACAATTTGATCTGAAGTATATTTCTTCACTTGAAATCCTATCCACTTAATCACAATGAAGCAAGGAATAATATATTTAAATCCACAGAAGTCCAGGGTGTTTTAACAATTACTTTCTCTATGGCTTATGAAGACCTTTGGATAAATGGTCCATGCTAGTACAATTACTTCAGGTTCAAGGATTTCTTTTGTGAATGTTATAGTTCAAGAATAACTTGGAACACTATCTGATATATTATGCTAAAACAGGAGAAATAATCCTGGAGAAGTTAAATGAATATTCATATTCCTTCTTAGTTGACAGAAGAAACTGCCTTTTATACCTTGCAAGTTAGCTGGCTCTTCTCCAGTAATGATTATAGAGTTTTCTTCTAGAGAGTCTTTCTTTTCACTAGGGACTGTCTTCTGTGTAATCCATCAGCAGTGGGACTCACTCAGACAATGTATTCTGTGCAAGCATCAATAAAACAACAGCCTTTTGATGATGTGTTAGCATAATACATCATCAGAGCAACAGGTCACTCTGATGAGGTATTACTACAATCCATCATCAGCATAAGACCTTCTGATAATGTATTATTCACAAAAAGGCATCATCCTAGGAACAATAGAACTAAGCACTAACTCAGTTTAATATCAAAATGAAAGAGATGCAGTTCCAGGTTGCTTATTCAATCTATGATGCAAAACCCCCCATTTTTTGAGCCTTATGAGCCACAGAGCCTGCTGCCAAAAATTCGGTTTTAGATTCATCCCTAGAAGCCCATATTGTCACCATCAAACCATTGCACATAAAGTTTGCACAGTTAAGCGTGCATGGAGCTGGCAGTTCAGAAGCTCAGAAGGTCAATTGCTTCTTACTTGGGCTGAAATCTTTCTCATTTAAAGGAAAAGCCAACCATGCTGTGGATCCTACAGATGCAGAAAGGCTTATCAAGAAATAGAAAAATGAGGTACTCTCAGTGAAATGCCAACAAATAAAACTGATCACAGAATTGATACCACCCAGGTGCACAGGCACACTGCTTAATGGTCCTTAGGAAATATATCCTTTTAGAGATTTTTATAGATCTCTAAAGGTCTATAACTCAAAGATCAAAGAAAGGGGTAAATGATTTATATGTACAATATTTACAATAATTATTTTTGTGGGGGCAAAGAATTAGAAACTGAGGGGATGTCCATCAATTGGAAAATGGCTAAATAAGTTATGGTATATGATGTGATGGAACACTACTGTGTTTGTAAGAAATGATGAAGGGGATGGTTTCAGAGAAGCCTGGGAAGATTGTATGAACTGAAACAAAGTAAAGTAAAGAGAAGCAGCAGAACAATTTATACAATAATAGCAACAGTGTAAAGATAGTCAACTTTGAAAGACAGTAACTCTGATCAACAAAACAACCAATCATGGTTCCAAATGATTCAAGTTGAAACGTGCTATCCACCTCCAGATAGAAAGCTGATAGAGTCAGAGTGTAGACTCAAGTATATTTTCTTTTCTTTCTTTTTTTGGACATAGATGATGAATAATTTTTTGCATGATTATACATATTTGTAATTGGTTTTCTGTTTTCTTACTTTCTCAATGGGTGGAGGAGGGGTCAGAGTAGGGAGAGGATTCAGAATTGAAAATAAAATAAAATTGAATTAAAAAATTAAAGTAAGTATAAGTTCAAGCTAAGTATGGAGAATCCCATTCAGAGTGAATGGGTTTGATTGTTGAATTTCATGTGTGTCTGTGTGTGCAGGTGAATTACAAAAAAAAGCGAAGTGTCTGGGACTATAAATCAAAATTATAAAGTGAGGCAAGGATGACAATTTGGAATAATACAATAAAAAAGGAAAGAACTCCATTATTTTGAGCCTTAGGGAAAGTGTTATATTGGAATTTTACTTTAGTTGAACAAGGTATGATGTAGTTGGCTGCCAGCTTGAATTCCACATACATTGCTCTACAATGCTAGAACTGTATTGGCTTGATAAAGAAATTCCACCCATATGCTGTTCTTATGAGTTGCTAATATGAAGTATCTACAGCTTATTTGGATGGATGGTGAAGGCCATTTTCTATAACAATGAACATAACCACAGAATCACCTCTGTAGTTCAATAAGCAAGCTTGCTGGCTTAGTTCAATGATCTGCCTTTCCACCTACCAGGTAGAAATAGCAAGAGATTTTCTTGGTCCTGTATTCATAAGAAAGGAGATGGATTTTATTTGCTTCCTACTTTTGTATACTAATGCATTCTAAGAAAAACCCTCTTTAGGTTATATCTACACTAAACAGACTAGCATGGGCAAGATTCGCAATCAATATAATGGATTTTGAAACTGCAAAATATCCATAAAATGAGAAACTCTGATTCCTGCTTTGTAAATATACAATGATAATCAGGAATAAACTTGGGCAATTTAACAAAGTCAAGGGATGAGACATTTCTTTGAGACTTTGATTATGTATCCTTGATAGGTTAGAAAATTTCCATTGAGGAGGCAGCTAGGTGGCCTCTGGTAAATTTGTGCCTAAAAACTACAGAAATTTTTGTGGAATGATCAACTGTGATAGACTTAGCTATTAATGGCAATACAATGATCCAGGACAATTCTGAGGGGCTTATGATAAAGAATGAATGCTATCCACCTCTAGAGAAAGAACTACTGGAGTCAGAATGCTGATGAAAGCATACAAGTTTTCAACTGTTTATTTGGATTCACGTTTTGGGGTTTTGGTTTTATAAGATTACTCACTTATAAAAATGAATAATATAGAAATATGTTTTGTATGATTAATACATGCATAACTTAGATCCAATTGACGGCCAGCACTGGGAGGGGGGAAAGGAAGGGAGGTAAGGAGTAAAGTTCAACTATATAACTTAAGAAAACTTGTGTGGAAATTTGTTATTACATGTAATTGGTAATATATATGTATTTTTTAAAGGGAAGAGACAAGGAGATCACCTAACAAATGCTTTCTTGATTAAAGAATCATTGAAGACCTGCCTTTTACAGAGAAATTTTATTTAAAGGTTAAAACAATACTCAAGCTTTAAAAATATAAAGTTGACTTTTTGAGCAAAATTTCAAAACAAAACATTATAAGTAATTTATTTGTGTTTTTTCTTTAAGAAAATCCAATTCAATTTTTGAAAAATCTTTTCAAATAATTCCATTAAACAAAAGGATTCTTTGTTGAAAGCACACTTGATGCATTTGAAATATATATGATTCCTAAAAAAAAACTTAAAAAATAAAAGCTACAGAAATTTTAGAATAGTGATGAGTATAAACAATATTTTGAGATATCTGCAACAACTACAACATCTTATGAATATATATGTAATTGCTATTGGTAACAAAGTCATAAAAACTGTGAACACTACAGTGGTTTATTGCCTATATTCAGAATTGGCCAGAAATGCTACAAATTAGTGACAACAGCGGGGCAACTAGGTGGCTCAGTCTATTGAGAACTAGGCCTAAAGATGGGAAATCCTGGGTTCAAATGTGGCTTCAGACACTTCCTTGCTCTGTGACTCTGGGCAAATCACTTATCTCCCATTGCCTAGTCTTTATATCTCTTCTGCCTTGCAACCAATACAAAATATTGATTCTAAAGATGGAAGGTAAGGGCTTAAAAAATTAATGAAAATAAAGATGTAATTTTTTCCCTTCAAAGTCCACAAACCCCCTGAAATCTATACCTCTTAGAAGTCTGTGAACCCTAGGTGCAGAACCTCTTTTATGAGGCATCATTGAGATCATAGCTCTAGAGCTAGAAGAGACCTCAGAGAACATTTAGTCCAGTGGCAGCTAGGTGGCTTAGTGAATTGAGAGCCAGGCCTAGAAATAGAAGGTCCTGGGTTCAAATATGACCACAGATTCTTCCTAGCTGTGTGATCCTAGGCAAGTCACTTAACCCCCATTGCCTAGCCCTTACTGCTTTTCTGCCTGACAACCAATACCAATAGAACCTGTATTGGTTCTAAGGCAGAAGGTAAGAGTTTTAAAAAAAGTTAGTGCAACCTTGCACTAGGTCACACAGGTAGTAAGTACCAAACCAAGAACTTGGACTCAAGGTTTATAGCTCCAAGATCAGTGCACTTTCTACCATACCATGTTGGTGAGGGGCTTACCAGAAATTATAGGTTAATATTCTAGCAACTCCATATGCAAAATTCCTTTCTGGCTATCTCAAGCCCTCAGGGTAGGGCTTTACATCTAAAGGAGCATATATACTCCTGGGAGAGTTGGAGGACTGAATTGGTAGTGAAGAGTTGATTCTCTAGGACCTCCAGATTAGTTTCCCTCCCAAAGAGTGTCTAGACTACAGAGTGGTAACTATGAATCTGAAGGACTGTATGGGTCTGTGAGGACATGATATGACTTAGAGAAGGGAAAAGGAGAATGATATCAAATGTTTATGGGCTACTGGGAATTCTTTACATAGTACATTTTTTGTGGGGTGAAAGTTCTCCTGTACCCAGCATTATTACCTACCTTGAGTGCTTATATAGGATTAGTAGCCTTTATGCCATCTATGGGTGCATAAATATATAAGATATATTCTGATATTTTGGGGGAAAAAAAAGCCTGGCTGGAGGCAAAATGAGTCAATCTCTGTGGTTCCTAGGGGAAATTCTGGGGGAAAAGTCCTTCAGGATTGATATCAATCTGTTTAAATATGTTTGAGGTTCTAGGCCATAGGCTGCACAACCATAAACACAAATGTCTATTTTATCCTGCTAGGGATGCATTCAATTAAATCCAAGAGGAACTCCTCCACTGGATGGAAGGTTGGACCAGATGATTTCTACCTCCTAACTTTAAGAGTGCCTGAACAAGAAGAGGGGGGATTCTCTAAATAATTTCTTTTGCTAAAAGTCTTCCTAAGCCTTTTTGCCCACCAGATGATGCTATCCTGACAGCATCAGTGACTATTCTAACCTTTCACCTGCATCTGGAGTTTCCTGGTAATAACATCATTTTGATATTTTCTATTTTTTTTAGAAAAGTGATAAATGGTTATGAAAATAGGCAGGTTTATTAACTTCTCCAGGCTACTTTCAATGTCATTAATTTTTTTTGCACAAATACATGGCATTTTACTGTCACTACATTTCCTTTAACTTTAATTATTCCTCTGTTTCTCTTCTCTTCTCTACTGTGGGCCAGTCCCCTTTAACAGTGCTGCTGGGCAGATCCCCAAAAGTGAGTTTGTGTGAACGACAATGTACTTATGCCACATTACTTAAAATGAGAAATCACATCTAATTTCTGCAAGACATATGGGAAAGATAAGAATGCATAATCATGGCAACGAATAGCTCCAAGTATACACACAGGAGAATTATTATGAAACTGATGGGCCGTTAATACATAGCTTGAAAGGTACCTAGATATTCATTGACATGATAGATCATAATTGCTCCACAGGCAATATTAATAATCAGATCAGGATTTTGTTCCCAATTCCATTGTATATATGCACTGAATTTAGATTTCCTTTATAGCTTGGAGCTAATGAATTATTTTAAAATTCCTCTCTTAGGAGAATGTTAAGGTGACATGTGAAGAACAGATTTCATTGATATTGTGAGGGCACTTTACCTGTTAATTTTGGTTTTAAATTTTTTCCCAAAAAACAAAATTTTCTTTCTTTCTCTTACATCCTCTTTCCTTTCAAAATGAGAGAAAACCAAAACTCTTCATGACAAATATGCTTAGTCAGCCAAAACACATTTCCATATTGTTAATTTAAAAAAAGTTTCATTCTGCACCTTGATTCCACCATTCCTCTTCCAGGCCTTGGGTAGGTGGTGTGCTTTATCATTAGCCCTCTGTAATAAATAGATGGTCATTTAGTTGATTCTTTAATAATTCACTTAACTTGTTGATTGTAGAAATAAGGCATCATTACTAGTTTTTTGTCCAGTTATGAATCACACAAAAACCAATCCCCTTAAAAATAAGGGTGTATAGGGTTCTTGCACCCTAACTCACCATTAAAAAGGAAGCCACAGGTTATATTTCCATTGTGTCATGAGGTACATTCCCATTGTGTTGTGACCTGTTTTCTTTCCATGAGTCTATTTGAAGATTAATCACATTTAATAGCCTCCCAGTTCCCAATATCCTTTTTGGTTCTCTAGTTCACATTGTCTCCATTTCTTACTACGTGCTCATCTTCCTTTTGCCTGGACCATGTTCTGGTATATACTGATGACCACTCAAGAAGACTTGGCATTCTGGCTTCTTTCTCCATTTTGTATCCCTCCTCTTTATCAATCCCTAGCTATAGAGGCAAGGTTTGACTCCTGATGTCTCTTTGGCTCAGTGTTGCTATTGATCTTTTATCTCTTGATATGCTTTAACAGAACATGATATATTCTGCAAATCTGGGACAAGGCATTTATTTGCTGAAGGAAGGGTTTGGAAATTGTAGCCTCTAAGTATTCCTGGAGGATTGGGGTCTCATTAATTAAGTCTCATTTGACTTAGACTTGATTTATGACAGAATAAATACCTACATGCTGTAGAAAATAAAATTTTATGAAATTAAAAATTTGTGCACATACTAACTATGTGACCTTCGATGAGTTACATAACCTCTCATTGCTCCAAGCAACTCTCTAAGACTAAGTCACATGAAAGGCACTGACCTGTATTGATGGAGGGAGTTTCCTCTATGCCAATTAAATCATATGTCCAGTGCTCTATCCATTTATACCATCTAACTACTATAACTACATGGGTCCCTTCTCTTCCATGTTAAGGAGTTTATTTTAGATGAAAAGGTATGAATTCAGTCTCAATTGCTTTTGAGTGCCCCATTAGGAAAATTATTAACATTTTGGGGGTTTGGTCTTTCTACCGAACTTTATATCTATCTTCAGCTATATCTTGTATTCTTTTTTGGCAAATTTCAGTTGATTAGAAATGTTTGGACAACAAAGAGGCAGATTATATTATAGTTTTTGTGTTGGTATCTTATATCACATCATCTTTTTAGTGCCTATGCCACTTGTATGGAAGATATTACTTTTTCTTCAGATTTCTCTCAGCCTTAGCTTTCTGTTCAGATTCCTATATATCCAAAGACTCTTCTTGATATCTCTCATTTCTACCACAAGTGAGTCTTACCTTTGTTTCTCCAGGTCATTTTTGTAGTGGAAACTTACACTAATATGTGGGATCTAGTACCTTTTCCTTCATAATTTCTTTTTGATTCTTGGTTATTGCCAATTTTCCCCAATCTATCCAAATATAGAATGCAATATATTCCAGTTTAAATGCCTTTTAACACGTAGTCTAAAGAGTATGAATAAATTAATTGTATCATTAGATTAGATCCTAGCTGCCTCTAGTCTTGGTTTTGCTACATGGCTCCTTCTTTCTCTGTTGTTTTTAATCCTTCACGGATTACCAACATTTAAGGGATAAGAAAATAAGAGAATATAATTTAATGCTAAAACTATAGAGAATAGGATTTGATCTCTAGTTCATGATTCAAAAGGCACTTCAGGATTTTGCAGTACCTTTAGCCATCAATAACATTAATTACTGTATTTTAGATACTGGGAAGTGCTAGTTGATAGTTTCAGTTGAGAGTATGCTGGATAAATCACTTTTACTGTGATTTCTTCTTTGATAGAAAATGCTCTTCCTTTTTTCACTCTTTACCTTTATGGTACAGTATTTTTCATTAAAAGACAATATTGTTGACAGATGGCTTTTTCTCCTCACGGCAGACTCCTTGTTGAATACAAGAGTGAAAGAATGAACTGGTTATAATGGTTTGTACAATAAATCACATACACTATTTCCTCTCTTGTGTTCCCCTTTTCTATCCTTAAACATAGCAGGCAATATTAGATGAGGGATGATTCCCCATGAGGTTAGTTTGGCAAGAAACAACTGTCATGTTCACTTCTATTGGCTACCTCTATTCAAGAAAAAAGAAAATGCATTAAGTAACTTCAGGGAAAAGGGCAAAGTACTCCCTGTGTGTGTGTGCATACATGTATGTACACACATGTGTATTGGGGAATGAGTAAACAAGTAATATTCTTCAATATGAGCCCATTACTTAAAATTTATCTTAATGGCTGACTAGAAGAAATTAACTTAAGGAAAAGCAACTAGATAATATTTGGGGAAAGAGGGTAATATTAAATAGGGAGAAATAAAAGGGAAGAAATGAGAAGTCCCTTTGTGTCTGACATTATACCTTCTGTAAAAATTTTTCTTTGTTATGTACATGTAGTTGAAGAAGGGAGAATAAGTTCCTTAAAGGAAGGATTGAATGCTATATGAATCAAACTACCTTAGAAAGTTAGACAAAATAATAACAAAATTCATTTGGAAGACTGAGGTCTAGGATCTCAAGGGAAATAATTTTTTAAAGATAGGAATAAAGAAAAAAAGCATTTATGGATCTCAACTTATATTACAAAGCAATAGCAATCAAACACTTTGGTACTGGTTAAAAATCTGAAAACTGAATCAGTGGGACAGACTATATAAAAAAGAATCAGAAACAATCAAATAACTCAATTTGGTTTTCTTCTTTCCTTTTTTTATTAGATTGATGAGTACTTTGTCTATTTTATCTGGACAAGAATTCCAGTGAAAAGAGGAGAACATTTTGGCCAAAATTAGATCTTAGTCATCATCATAAACCATATATCACAAAAATCTCAAAATGAATGGGAAAACCAAATACTAAAGGACACACTATAAAATGATTAGAAGGGAATAAAATCAGGTACCTCTAAGAGCTATGGCTAAGGGACAATTTTCAATTGGTAATGAAATGAAAACAAAAAAATAATTTCAATTACATGAAGTGGACATTTTTTTGCAAGGACAAATTAATGCAATTAGAATAGTAAGAGAAATTATCAATTGAGAAAAATTTTGCATCAAATTCTTAGAATAATATAAATATATAAAACAAGAGTCATTCACACAAATATATAAAACCAATGAGTAAGTAGCCCAAAGATCTGAACAAATAATTCTCAAAAATAGTTATTAAGAACTCTACAAATAAACCAAACCAAATAAAATTGCTCCAAATCACCAATAATAAGAGAATTGCAAATAAAAACAACTCTTCAGTTTTACCTCACACCCATTAATTTATTGGAAATGAAAGATGCAAAAAGAAAACATTAGAGGGGCTACAGAAAGATTGTTGTTGTTTGTTGTTATCAGTTAAATTTGACTCTTTGTGAACCCATTTGAAGTTTTCTTGGCAAAGATTCTGGAGTGGTTTGCCATTTTCTTCTCCAGCCCATTTTATAGATGAAGAAACTGATGCAAACTGAGTTAAGTGACTCTCCCAGTATCTAAGACCAAATTTCAACTTAGGAAGGTAAATTCTCCTGACTTCAGGCCTGGATTTGATCTCAGATCTTCTTGACTCCAAGCCTATGTTCTATCCACCACCAAGTTCTACATGGTTCCCTTCTCTTCTACATTAAGGGGTTTATTTAAGATGAAAAGGTATGAATTCAATCCCAATTTCTTTTGAGTCCACTGTAAGGAAAATTACTAACATTTGTGCGGCTTGGTCTTTCTACTGAACTTAATATCTGTCTTTAGCTAACCTTTCCATTCTTTTTGGCAAAATTCAGTTGATTGGAAATGTTTGGATAACAAAATTGCAAGATTATATTACATAGTTTGTTAAGTTATATTATGTTACATTTTTTAGTGTCTATGAATAGATGGGAACTTGTATGGGAAGTTGGGAAAAATCTTACCTTTTCTTTGGACTTCTCTCAGCCTTAGTTTTCTGCTCAGATTCCTGTAGATTCAAAGACCTTTCTTGATATCTATGAATTCTACCTCAAATGAGTCTTGCCTTTGCTCCTCCAGAGTATTTCACAATGGAAAACTGCACCAATTTCTGGCATCTAAAACTTTCTTAATTTCCTTGATAATTTATTTTTTATTCTTGGGGACTAACCAATTTTCCCCAACCTATCCAAACACAATTATAGTGCAATATGTTCCAGTTTGAATTCCTTTTAACAATTAGTCCAAAATGTATGAATAATTGGTTAATACATATGTTCAACTAATTTTAAGGTGGGCAGCTAGGTGGCATAGTGCATAGAATGCCAGGCTTAGAATGAGGAAGAACTAAGTTCAAATTCAGTCTCAAACACAATATTTGTGCAATTCCAGGCAAGTCACTTAATCCTAATTGCATCCGTTTCCTCATCTGTAAAATGATCTGGAGAAAAAAATAGCAAACCATTCCAGCACCTTTACCAAGAAAACCCCAAATGGAGCCACAGAGTCAGACATAGCTGAAAAATGACTGAACAAGTTCCAAAGCATCAAGGCTAAAATGGGTTGGAGATTATTTTGACCTCCCCTTAAAAAAAAACCTATAGGGGGCAGCTGGGTAGCTCAGTGGATTGAGAACCAGGCCTAGAGACGGGAGGTCCTAGGTTCAAATCTGGCCTCAGACACTTCCTAGCTGTGTGACCCTGGGCAAGTCACTTGACCCCCATTGCCTACCCTTACCATTCTTCTGCCTTGAAGCCAATACATAGTATTGACTCCAAGACGGAAGGTAAGGGTTTAAAAAAAAAAAAAACAAAACCTATAGGTTCTCTTTATCCTAAAACGATGTTATATTCTCACATTTACTTTATTCATTTCTTCATTCAGCAAACATTTGTGAAGCACCAACTGGTAATTATTTCATCTTTATGATAGATGAACAAATATCTTGAGAGAATTAGAAAGGTCAACATGTTGTTTAGTTGTTTCAATTGTGTCCAATTCTGCATGATCCCATTTGAGATTTTCTGAGCATATCATAGTGGTTTGCAATTTCCTTCTCCAGCTCATTTTACCGTTGAGGAACTGGGACAAACAGGGCTAAGTGACCTGACCAGGGCCACATAGCTGGTAAATGTTTGAGGCAGTTCCAGCACTCTCTCAACTATACCACCTATCCCCAAGAAGGGTCAACATGATTGGATATATAGAAAACTGGTCATTCCTATGAGATCACAAAAAAGGCTGAGTTGCTAACTCTAGAAATTTTAAGCCAAAACAGGCAGAAGAACTAATCCTATTGGAGAAAATCACTTGTGAGGGAAGAAGTAATGTTTTATTATACTACTCTAACTATCTTAATGAATGCCTTTTCTCAGAGCTAACTGTGTCTACTAGTTAATTGTTAATGGAAAACATTGGTGGGATAGTTTTAGAAAGAGAGCTTCCTAGGTTGTCTGTAGAATCCTTAGTGGTAGTCATCATTTCAGGAAGTATCACTTAGGGATTGGCACAGAGATAGTTCATCTCTTTTTCTGATCATATATTTCCTGTCATGATACCTTTTGTGCCACCTCTTCTAAGTCATCAATGGTAATGATAATGATAATGGTAATCAATGGTAATGATAATGGTTACAACACTTTAAACTCACAATACAATTCTATTTTGCACTTTGGGCCACCTTAATTTCCATTCCTTTAGATTGTGGTGTTTCATGATTCATAGCAATATATAATTACCAGAAGAATATATTTTATGTTAAAAAGATGGATGTTGTCATGTTCCCCCCCCCCCTCAAAGAAGCAGCTCGAATTATCGAAAATGTTGAGCAATTTCAGTAATCCATTCTAGTCTACTCTCTTTCCATCTAGGCCAGAAGTTCTTAATCTTTTTGGGACTATGGACCTCTTTGGTAGTCTGGTGAAACCTATGAATCCATTCTCAGAATAGTGCTTTTAAGTATAAAAGTAAGATTATAAAAGAAATCAATTATATTGTCATAGTTATCCAAATATTTTTTCAAATGTCATAGATGCTAGGTTAAGATCCTTGCTCTAGGTAGTTCATTGTGCATCCAAGAACAAGAGCCTTGGGAATAACAGTGTCCCTCAAACCACCTGACTTGCTACTAGTCTAGTCCGCTAACAAATCATTGAAAGGGAGAAATAATTGTTAGAGAAAGGATCCACTTTTGTCATCATGACTAGCAACAACTGCAGACCAACCTTCATCAAGAGGAAAATAAACATGAAAGCCCTGAGTGGCAATATCACCCCCTAACCCAGATCACCAGTCCTGCTTCTAGCCTACCCTTCACAACCATCATCTGGGAGGGCTTCTGTAAAGAAGGGGGCCAGCTATCCCCACCAAAAGCTATCCAATCGCTTCTCATAAAATGAAAAGAAAACCCAGAAGGCAGGGGTAGGAAGAGAAGGGTGTTAATGTGACATGTAAAGAGGATAAATAGTCAAAAAAGCATGAGTGAAGGGAAGCATAACTTGGGATCTATGCACCATGGTATCCGACAATGGGAACCAACAATCAGGAGGGAAGGACCTTAGGATAGAGGGATATACAGGACAGAAATGCAGCAGGAAAGAAGGAATCTAGAGAGAGTCCCTTAGAACAGAGATGAAAAAGCTGGTATATGAGTTGGTAGTACTTGATGAATTTGCATCACCTTTTGGGGTTGGTGGTGGTAATTCCATTCCTTATATTTTTCCAATCACTTTGTAGCTTCTACTTTCATATATTTAGAAATCTCTTGATGTTTCCAAAATTGTGGCACCTCTTGTATGGAGTCCTTCCTCTCCTCAGTTTGTAAAGAATTGCACAGGATAGGAGGGAATCTGGGGAAATATAGAGAATGTACTTTTTTATTTGTAATATTTATTTATTATAATAAACATTTTATTTATTTATATGTGCATATGTGCATATATAAATAAATATAATAAAGTTATTATAATAACTAATAATTATACAGCACTTTTGCAAAGCACCTCACATATATTATCTCATATGATCCTCACAATAACAAAAGCCTTGTGAGAATTTATGTTTCATAAACTGTATTATTAATTCCTATGTATTAGGGAGAATTTCTGTGTATTCCTCTGCTTGGATCTGGATCAGAGATACCATCTAGTTTGCTACTTTTTTTTTTGCATTTTCTTTGTCCTTGGCAATCCAAAGGAATAGCTTCTCTCTCTCTCCCTCTTTTTTTAAAACAGAATTTGATTAATAATCAAAGGAGACAAAGGTCCTTTTCCTTTGTATGAGTTTATCATGATGTGGGGATGAGGAGGGGTGGATAGGTTGATGGACCACCTCTTAATTAGCTATCACCAATTAAAAATGTCTTGGGATGGTCAAGGGAGGGGCTGAATAATGAGTTCCTAAAACTCTATTTATTAGACTGCCTAGAGCAGCTCAGGTTGTCCCTGGTCATTAGAGACAACTATGGAGACATATCACTTTTTTGGTTATGATGCTGGCCTAATCAACAAACCTGATATAATTAATAAACTCACATTCTTACCCTGAAATCAGTCTCTCAAGATAATTTTAATTATAATGTCCTGAAGTGAGAATGAGTGTGAATTAACTCAGGGAAAATCTCTATACAGTGGTTTGGGGACCATGGTAACAAACACTGGCAAATGTGAAATATGCAAATGGAACAGTCCTTAATCTCTACTAGTTTTACCTGAAAAAAAGAGTGATGGTAGGAATAAATTTGAGGTGGTTAGTGGACTCTGAGTTTGTCAAGTGGTTGTGCTCAAGGACTTATATAAATGGATCCGTTTGAAAAAATAGATTGTTTTAGAAATTTTGGCAGATCCATTCCACTTTTCATTTATTTGTTTTCCTTCCACTTTAATCTGTAAATAATCTTGTGATAATATGAATTAATTGGACCTTATGCTAAGCCCCCTAAAATGTAATTTTAATTGTACCTCTCCACACTGTTTTGTGAGCTGATACTGTTTATAATATGTTATAATTTTCCTCGATGTTTTGCAAAAGAATTTATAGTCTAAACTAGCATTCCCTTTGGCTACCATGGCTCTCTAATTGGCAAAGAGATTAAGTGTTTTCCAGATGATAATTTCTGGTCCCTTTTGGCTTCCCTGAGGCAATTTTTATGTCTGCTAAATTCTTGATAATTGGAGTCAACATTTTTTTCCTTCATCAATGTACATTTTTCATTGTTAACATCTTATTTGAATAGATCTGTTATTCAGTTGTTTTAGTTGTGTCCCTATTTGGGGTGTTGGCAAAGGTACTATAGTGGTTTGCCATTTCCTTCTCCAATCTCTTTTACATATGAGGAAACTGAGGTAAACAGGATTAAGTGATTCGCCAAGAGTCACACAACTAGTAAGTGTCTAAGGTCAAATTTGAATTCAAATTGTCCTGATTTTCAGGTCTGGCACCCTCTCTATTGCACCACTTTGAACAGATTAGAGCTATCACAATGGTATACAGTGTCTTTTTGCATCATTATCTTCTCTCTTCACTTGAAGTTAACACTGACTTCTGCTTTACTCAATACCAGTAGCCTCATTGCAAAAAGCTGCTTCAGAAATGACTATAGCATTGTTAATGAGTTATTTCCTTTCTGCTAGCTGAATTTTTGTGTGATGCTATTTAGTGTCTGCTATGCTTTCTAACTTTGGAGAAAGTATAACAATATACACATGTAAACCTCTTGAAAAGTCTATAAAGCTTTGTCTTCTCTCATTTTTCAGTTCTGAATGAAATTTATCATGTTTTATTTTGCTTTCCTCTACTCTTTCCTTATCCACTTTCACTTTGAAGTCACCAAGAGTCAATGTATAGACTTTGGATGATTTTATCAAGCTTTTGTAAAATTCCTCTAGCTCTTTACCCTCTGTAATAGATGTTGGTTCATAATTATCACTAACATTGCAAGGTACAATGGACAAATTTCTCATGAAATAATGTTTCCTGTTCCCTTGGGAAACTGACTCCATAAACTCCTTTATCTGTCCTTCCAAGGAGAACTCTGAGCCATGTTTGTACTTAGACATAACTTCCTATGTTGTTGACTTTCATTTCTATTGAGAATAGTCTTAGGCAAAGAATTTCACATTTTGAGTACTAACAGGTAAACTAAGGCTTTTAGATTCTTAGCTTCTTCTGCCCCCTTTTCTGCCCCTATCCTACCATCACTGCCATAATAAAAGTGAAGGGCACACAGAACTGAGGTCTAGTTTGTATTTTGCTTTAATCTGTGGTTTGCCAAGGCCAAACAATTCGTCATCACCAGCAATTGGTGAATAGCATAAAATTCTATTTAGCTAGGCTAATCTTTGGATAACAAACACAATCAATGACTTGAATTGACTTCCATGCTTTTTCCAACTTGCTACAATCTGTCAGAATTTTTATTTCACTAGCATTGGCTTAGAGGACTCAGGATAAATTACACACTAAAATGAGGCATCCAAATAAGAATTTTGCAAAGGACAGAATTATTTTTGTATGAACTATTTCCATGGTATCCTATGGTCATTCATTACCTATATGATCATTATGTCTAGATTCATCTGCATGTGTTTTAAATGGCAGATTCCTTCCTAAAGGACACATTTTTATATGTAATACTTAGCATGTATCACTTTGCACAGGTGTATACTTAATACTTGCAAAAGCTTTTGAAAATGATAACAGTTCCAAAGAAAAGAAATCTTTGGGAAACTACTTGATCCTGTGGTGGAGAGGCATGGTGAAAATAAAATTCAATATGCTCCTCTAATTTCTTTTAGCTTTTAGGAGGCAGTGAGGTGGCAAAATAGAAACTGCCCTTGGCCAAGAGCCAGGAAGAACTGAACTTGAAGCCAGTCTCATAGAGTTACTAGCTTAGGGACACTAGACAACTTCATTTAACTGTCATCTGCCTCAGTTTTCTCACTTGTAAAATGGGGAAAATAATAGCATTTACCTCCCACTTTTGTTATGGGGGTCAAATGAGACAATATTTGTAAAGTGCTTACAGCAGTGCTTAGGTACCACATAAATGTTTATATCCTTTCTTTTCATAGAATCTTAAATTTGGAAGACATTTTGGCAGTCATCTTACACTCAAAGCAATTCCCCCTTGCACAATTCACAGATCAGCCTCTGACAGATATTTAACTTATGCTTGAATATTTCCAATGATTAGATGCTTATTGGAGGCTGGAGAGAGGAATTAAGAAACTTGTCAAAGGTCTTACCATTAGGAATGGCAAAATAGGTAGCAGAGTTAATATAATCCTATATATCTCCTACAAGTATCACATCATGATCCTAACTGCTCAGACAGGCTGGATGTGGGCTGTTTTGTTTTTTTCCCCCATATCCAAAATGACTACCTGTATGACCTTGGGCAAATCATCTTCCCTAGGTCTCGGTTTCCTCATATTTAAAATGGAAGGGTTGGACTAGAAGGCCTCCTACTCTAGAGCTATGTTCCTGTGAACACCATACCAAAAGAATTTGAATAGAAAATATGTATGTGTTTGTAAGCACAGGAAACTGGGAGCTGGATAAAGCTGTCACAGGTAATGAACATATTCCTGACTCTGCTCTATGCCTTCTTGCTTGTCATGAAGAAAACACAATGACTGACAAGAGGATTTATTTTCACCAGTGAGAGAATGGCCCATAATTTATGGCCAGCAGAGTCAGCTTCTACCAAGTCATTAAAGTCTTCTTTTTGTAGACAGTAATAAATTGTCATATCACCAATGCTGACATAACATGTTCCATTTTAAGTGTCCCATAATTTTTATTTTTAAGAGAATATTCATATTGGATGGCAGAACTCATGGGCTTTTGAGTGCTACTCTGGAGAAAAGCACTTTTTAAAAAAAAGTGTGCACTATTTAACTTCCAAGATGCCATTTGCAGGAATAGGTTTGACTTTCTGACAGATGTCAGGGGCGGCAAGATGGCTCTGGCCCATCACGCAGCACTGTGACTTGTCCTTCAGGAGAGACGTTTCAAGTAGGCTGAAATAGCTTATTGTTAATGAACTGTCCGTGGAGGTGGCCTGCCTTTCTTCTCTTAAAAGGCAGTGCTCTTAGGAAGGTGTTCAGTCAGATCAGAAAGCAGAAGGAGATGGCTTTGTGCTGTTTTCATCCCAAAGGCATCTGTTTAGAATGCAGTAAGAGTAGACTCCAAAGTAGAGCATGTGGGAAGATTGTTCTTCAAGTGTAGGTAAACGATTTGATTATCTATTTACCTCTTTTTGGTCTAAAAAAGAAATAAACTTAGTTTTGCTGATATTTAATTTGCAAATTGATGCTAGCACCTTTATTTGGTCCATACATCATAGAGAGAAGAAGTCCTGGTAGTTGGAGTGAGGTGGAGAATATCCCTTCAGCTTCTGAAACACCATCCTTGTTTGGGAATATCTCATTCTCAAGCATACCACACTTCCTTGGCTGGATACCATTTTCCTTTCCATGTGTATCCATTCACCTTATAAGATTATACATTTTGTCTCACATCCCTAAAGAGAGTATTTTTTTTAAAACTTTACCTTTGGTCTTCCAAGGTAGAAGAGGAATAAGGGGTAGACAATTGGGGTTAAGTGATTTGCCCAGGATCATCCATCTAGGAAGTGTCTGAGGTCACATTTGAATCCAAGACCTCCTGTCTCCAGGCTTGGTTCTCTATCCACTGAGCTACTTAGCTGCCTTTCCTATAAGAGAGTATTATAAAGAAGGGGAAACTCTCCTCTGTGTATCTGTGACAATACTGTGTGTTCTGCTATCTATAGGACCTAAGTGCTGAAAGGCTATCGTTTGGATTAATAGTATCCCCCTTACACTGCATCTATCCTTTTATTTACTTGTGGAGAGATCAGCATTGATAGACCTTCTTCCCCATCTGTGTTCCTTTAAATCCTTTGATCAGTATCCAAAACCTTCAAGCTACTAAACCACATGAAGGAGCAGAAGGTGCTGTTTTAGAGAATTGCTCTGTTTCTTTCTTTCCCTCCTCTTCCCTTTTATCTTGTGCAGGAATGTGTGATGGCATTTTATATTAATAGTGCTTCAGGAATAACCATGGAATACCTACAAAGGTATTTAATTGGGGTGAAGGGACTTCCAGCTGGATTCTGGTCATCTTGAAATGGGACAATATCCTTTAAATGCTCCAGAATGGTTATTGCTAGGTCTCACACATTCTTCAGCTACTCTAATTCTCTAGTTCAGTGAAGGGCAAACTTTTTAAAGAGGGGGCCAAAGGAAAGGAAATGCTCATCTGTCAGTCTGTTTCTAAGGCAACTCTTTTGAAGTTTCATTGTATTGTATCCCACTCATTGTATTCGTCAGAATAGGAATAATGGTGAATGGCGAAATAGAACATTTCAGGGGGCTGCATCTGGCCATAGTTTGCCCATCACTGCTCTAGTTTATGTTACTTATCTCTTTATCTCAGCTATGACAAATTTGATTATCTTTCTTCCTTATTTAAACCCTGTCTTAGACTTGACACTAAGTGTTGGATACAAGACAGAAGAGTGTTAAAGGCTAGATGATGGACATTAAGTGACTTGCTCAGGGTTACACAGCTAGGAAGTATTCGAGGTCAGATTTGAATCCAGCATCTGGAAAGCCTGGCTTTCAAATAAGATAAAAGATAATTGATATGGATGGATCAGAAACACAGAATTCCAGAGTTGAAAGAGATCTGAGAAGCCAATTCAAGAAGAAATATCTCCAAGACAGAGCTGAAAACAGTCATTCAACCTTTGTTTTAAGACATTCCCTAGAGAACTGGAGGTGGGGGGTGGAGATCATCCATACCTGATATTTCTCCTAAGAATGGGTGATATCTGTGGCAATATATTCATATGGACTTTTCCAAAAGCAAACATTAATTAGTCTATGATAAAGTTATGGTCTTATTAAAAATCTTATCTAGGTAATTATTATTGAGTTTAAATAAATTCTCCTTAGCATTCCTACTGGACAGAATATTCTTTTTCACTTTCTGCCATGTTATTTGATAGTGTTGTGGTAGAAATGGCTGCATTCCAAACATTAGCACAATGGTCATAATGTTTGCATATCTATTTCAGAGGTGCTAGCTTAATTAGATTCTTTTTTAAATAATGATGAAATGAGCTGCAATTCCTGAATAAAGATTATTATTCAATATACAACACTATTATGTTTTTTACTAGTCTATAATGAATAACAAATTATATATACATATATAGTGAATCACTATTCACATATAGGATTATTATGTATAATGAATAATAAGTTAAAAAAGGAGTAAAGGAGAGTTAGAAAAAGATAAGGAACTGGTCCAAAGGTTTGTGAAAAGGGAAGTCCACTAAATAAATCATTTGAGTAGTAGAAAAAGGCTATGTTTACAAACATTTTAAAACTTTACAAAAATTAATACCAAGTAGTTGGGATAAATATTTGCCTGAACTCTACAATGTGATAAGAATGAAAATGGCCATTTACTCTGAAATGTTTAGCCATAGCAGATTGTCCAAAGGTTAATGCTTCCTGATGTTCTTGGATATGAAAGAATAGAATGAGAAAATATTGCTTGGCTGGATTGAGACAATATATAGTGTTGTACCTAGGATGGCATGACTGAGGTTCAGTTTCCAGGACAGGGGAATTTAGAGGTAACTTTAAAGAGAAGTAGTATAAAATAGCTATGTTTAGCAGTAGTATTTAGAACCAGAGGATATTATTCAGGAGAACTCTTTCATGAACTGGCCCTACTATGCAACCCTTCTCTAGTATGTCTTCCCAGAATCAGCATTATATGATCCTGTTCTAGGTGGTATCTTAGGTACTTACCATTTGAATTCCCCAAAAGTTGATTGGAGTACATTTTTCATGCTGTTTACCATGGGGTCCTATGAAGCTTCTCCCAGGAACCAAAATTCCTAGTTAAGGTTTTAGGAAGCCAAGATCACCACCCACTTATTTCTTAGCTATTTTGAGGGCTGAAAAAAAAAACAACCCTTGAGTTTAGAAGATATTGGTGCCTTTAAAAAAACAACACACCAACTTTTGCAGTATTGATTGCAACTTCAAATATATTTTGGGAAACCATCAATCCATAATGCAGACTCAAGTCAGATAACTGTAAATATGGTTTAGGTATCCTTTATAATTCTACCCTTGCTCCCAATATTCAGCTGATTTATGGTTTATATTTCTGCCTCTAACAAACAGTTGTAAATGTCTATCATCCCCCAGGTGAAAGTTTAGATTTAAAAAAGCCAGTATTAATGAGAGTTCAATAGGAAACTTTACTGAAAACATAGCTGTGGCTCAGTAGCAGAACTATTTGGTTACTTACAATGGGCACAAATTAATAGAAACTCTGTTAAGGGTTCTCTGATCATATCCTGGGCTTAGGAGTGGGAAAAGTAAGGAAAGAGAGATAATTGTCAGCATGACTCTCATTTATTGGTCTCTCTTACTTTACTGAACACACTGACTCATCTTCCAAATATTTTGCATTTCCATAGTTGACATACCTTCTATTCAGGAACCTCAAAGACCACTGAATATGGTAATGTTCTAGTTACAGGGATATTAAGAATAAACTGCAGTATGAAGGGAAAGATCTGCTCTGGATTTGGCCATATGTATATGCTCAGAATCCCTCTAATGCTATTCCTTAATTGTCCTGTACTTTATGAAAGAGAAGTTTACAAGGGACAAGATGTACCTGGATGGGCAATTTGTGGTCAAATCTTGAAGAAAATAACATCATAGGTGCAGCTGGGTGGTTCAGTGGATTGAGAGTCAGGCCCAGAGACAGGAAGTCCTGGGTTCAAATCTGGCCTCAGACATTTCCTGGCTGTGTGATCCTGGGCAAGTCACTTAACCTCCATGGCTTAGCCCTTACCATTCTTCTGCCTTGGAACCATGTAAAGGTTAAATTTAGTGGTTGGACTTAACTTATATGAAAGAATGTGGTCACCAAAGTTATTATATCTCAAGTCAGAAGTTTATTTACCAAATTAGAGGGGAAACTATAAAAAAGAGAAATGTGAGAGAGGTTAGAGAAAATACCTATACTAGTCCTCAGTCAGGAGGGCCAGTAGTGAGTAACTATGAAGCCTCCTCCAAGTTGGAAGTTAGTCTCTTGGGAAACTAGAAAAGTAGTCAGCCCTTTTCACTAACCCAATGAAGAGGCCTGGAGTCAGAATCTAAGTTGAAGTCACGATTCATGCTGCAGTCTCCAGGGAAGATCCCTTGAAGACTATCTCCAGGAGACACTCTCCAACAGACTCAACTTCACAAGACTGCCCAGCCCAAGGATTTTGTGGCTTTTATGGTGGTTTCCTGTTCCTGCCCCTCTTTGCAGGGACCAATCAGTTTCCAAATTGTCCAGCCCTGCCCAGGGGCAGTGTCTGTGGGATTGACTTGTCACCTCTAAAGGTATTAACTCTCCTCCTAGGATTCACATGTTTCTGAGTTGTCACCCAGTTTGGATTCACATGAGTTTCTGAGTTATCACCCAGTTAGCAAGTGGGTTGCAGACTTCTACCTACTTAAGGTTAAGTAGGGGTGTCTTTCTTTTGGAGGTATAAACTCCTTTAGCAAGAGTTTCCCTTACTTTAGGGTTAAGTATATTCACTTTTGTTGATTAATTAAAAAATAGACAAAGGAGAGTTAATCCTGTCCTCACAATGTAGTGAGGTACCAAGTAGGGATATTTAAGTTATTATTAACTGAAGTTTTAACTCCAACTAGGCAAAGAGAATAAAGGGTTCCCTTTTCATAAGTGTAAACTCAGAATAGACAAAGAGAACCAGGAATTTCCTTTTACACCAATATACAGTATTGATTCCAAGATAGAAGGTAAGGATTTGAAAAAAAAAAAGAAAATAACATTGTATTGCTTTTTACTACCTTTATAGATAACAATCTAGAGATATAACATATTTTTAAAAGCTATTGATCTTCTTCTTGCCTACATCAGCCCAGGTGACACTAACTACTCCTTTCTTCTAGACCCATTAAAAGACAATAACTAACCCAGTAAAGGAGATAAAATATCAGATCTAAGATCTTGCCTAATTTAAATTGTAGGTCAGGAATTTTCTCATAAAGAACCCTAGGCAGATATAGGTTTCAAATTTTGGAGATGAAATTTAATAGTAGAAATAAATGTTAGATTCCACATTTGAATCTTTTTTTTTAAAAAGAATTAATTGTTCAACTATAGGATGTGTTAGAGTGAAGAGGCTAAATAGCAGTCCCTTTGGAAAAGCAAAAGGACTTATTTTGGGGCCTGGCTATCTCACATGAGGAAGACTAACTCTATATTGTCCAGCCATCTGTTTTTGTTTTTTGTTGTTGTTGTTTTTAAAAAACAACCCTTACCTTCTGTCTTAGAATGGAAATTAGGTATTGGTTCCAAAGGAGAAGAGTGGTAAGAGCTAGACAATATGTGTTAAGTGACTTGCCCAAAGTCATATAGGTAGGACCATCCAATCTGACGTCAGATTTGAACCCAGGACCTCCTTGCCTGGTTCTTTATCCACTAAGCTACTTATCTACCCCTGCCCATCTATTTTTCCCCCCAGAATGTTCTGAGGTAACACAAGGTATGGAGAGCTTAGCATCCATACAATGACCTTTCCCTAAATGCTCTTATCCAAACATGTTCTATATAAAATCATGTCCCCAAACCTTATTTCTCAAACTTGTTCTTTGTTCCTCTTGCAGTCTGGTTGGTGGTCTCACTGCTGACCCCACATATTTTCCCCACTGATTCCCAAAATATGAAGTATAATTAATGTGTTGCTTGCTTTGACCCAGCAGCATCAGTGTTAGTTTTTCTGCAACCTCTCTGACTCTGCCACCTGTCAGCTATTCTGTGGTTTTTAATCTCAATATGAGTCAATAGTGTGATTTGTCCACATGAAAAGCTAACATACTCTTTAATTATAGTGTAGTGCCCAGATCAAGTCCTACTATAGTTGATAGTCCTACAATATTTGGCCTTGGTCAGGTAATATCTGGAGTATCATATTCATTTCTAGAGGAACTTTTTTTAAATTTTTCACTCAATTTATTTTGTTTTGACTCAATGTATTGTTTGGTATTATAAATGGGAATTCTTTTTTGTTTCGGTTTTTTTTTTTTTTTTTACCCTTACCCTTTGTATTTTGGTGTATTGTCTCATAGGTGGAAGATTGGTAAGGGTGGGCAATGGGGGTCAAGTGACTTGCCCAGGGTCACACAGCTGGGAAGTGGCTGAGCCCGGGTTTGAACCTAGGACCTCCCGTCTCTAGGCCTGACTCCCACTCCACTGAGCTACCCAGCTGCCCCAATGGGAATTCTTAATATCTTTTCTAATTTAACGGGGGACCTGGAAGTGCTCTTACCATAGAGAAGTGGAGGGATTAACCAGCCCACAGTGACAAGAAATAGAAACCATAGAAACAGGAAAGAGAAACCATAGAGACAGGAAGTGAGGTAGGAGAAGATTATAAAAGGGGGGTCAGCATCAGTTGGTTGGCCTGTCAGTTGCTGACAGGACTGGCAGTTGGGGTGTAAGAAATAAATTGGATAGAAAAGGATAGATTTAAAAATATTAGGGTTTTAAAAGATTTATTGGTAGCCATTAGAAAAATGAAGCCACGTACCATGCTGAGAGTCATTTTAAAAGACCCGCATCCTGTTACCTCCTTTCTCTATCCTTCTCTGCTCCAAATCAGCAAAGAGGAGGTGCCAATCCAACCTCTCACTATTTATCCTTCTATGTTATTACACTTCCTGTCCATGTGATTATGCAAGAGAGGAAGCCAGTTGGCTCTTGGGAAATGTAGTTTGAAAGAGCCCTAAATGTCCACAGAAAGTTTAGATCAAAGACCTCAAAATTAGTTCAAGGACCCCCAAATTTTCAATACCACAGGGGGCTGTCAGTTGCTAACAGTTAGGGCTGGCAATTGAGGGAAGTTGGTTACTGGGTATGAATTGATCATTGGGGGGGTTGGTTGCTGGTGGTGTGAGTTGGTGATTAGTTGGTGGTTGCTTCAAGAGATATTTAGTTCTTTGACATGGGAAATCATTATTTTTTTATAAAATTTTATTTTTTCCAATTACATATAAAATAATTTTTAATATTTATTTATTTATTTTTATTTTTATTTTTTTAACCCTTATCTTCCGTCTTGGAGTCAATACTGTGTATTGGCTCCAAGGCAGAACAGTGGTAAGGGTAGGCAATGGGGGTCAAGTGACTTGCCCAGGGTCACACAGCTGAGAAGTGTCTGAGGCCAGATTTGAACCTAGGACTTCCCATATCTAGGCCTGGCTCTCAAACCACTGAGCTACTCAGCTGCCCCCTAATATTTATTTTTTAAAAATTTGAGGCCCAAATTCTCTCCCTCCCCTCTCTCTCCCTTGAGATGGTCAGCAATTTGATATAAATTATACTTATAAGATAATGCAAAATATACTTCCATGTTGTGGAAGAAGACACATTTAAAAAACCCATTAAAAATATAAAGTGAAAAATAGTATGCTTCAATCACCATTCAGACTCCATCGGTTCTTTCTCTGGAGGTGGATATTATTTTTCATCATGAGTTCTTTGGGACTGTCTTGGATCATTGTACTGCTGAGTAAAATTGTCATACAATATTGCTGTTACTATGCACAATGTTCTCCTGGTTCTGCTCACTTTGTTTTGCATCAGTTCATAAAAGTCTTTCCAGTTTTTTCTGAAATCATCCTGCTCATCATTTCTTATAGCACAATAGTATTCCATTACAGTCATACCACAACTTACTCAGCCAGTCTCTAATTGACAGGCATTTCCTCAGTTTCTAATTCTTTGTCACCACAAAAAGAGCTGCTAAAATATTTTTGTGCAAATAGATTCTTTGCCCTTTTAAAAAATCTCCTTGGGATACAGACCTAGTAGTGGTATTGCAAATCAGAGTCTGTACAGTTTTATAGCCCTTTGGGCATAGTTCCAAATTGCCCTCCAAAATGGTTGGATCAGTTCACAACTCCTCCAACAGTGTGTATTTCAATTTTGACATGGGAAATCTTTAAATAGAAGCTGGGGGTCACATGTCAGTGATAATAACAGCAATTCACATTTATTAAGCACTTTAAAATTTACAAAGAATTTTCTACACAACAATCCTGTGAGAGTAGGTAGTATCAACAATTATCTTTCTTTTTTCTGATCATGAACAATTTATTAGCAAGGCTAGCAATTGCCAATAAAAGGAACCTAAGGCTTCTCAATAGCCAGGGATGCCTTTGAGAGCCAGAGAAGCCTTTTTTTTATACAGTTGAAAAGATAATATGTTATGCAGAGTTACAAGAAATAATTCAGCAATGTAGACTAAACTAAGACTGTGATTGATATAATACAAAGCCAAAGAGTGGGCTTTGCTTGGCATGACCAGAGAGGGAATTTCCAGAATCCATGGCAATGGAAAAAAGCATAGAACTGACTACCATTTTCTGGAGGATCTTGCGTCCAATACTACCTATACCAGAATGGTCTGGGTAAGGCAAAACTCCCTATGACTCGGTCAACACATCTTCGCTTTCCCTCCTCTTCCCTTCCAAGGGAGACATAGTGAGTCTTAAGCTATAGTCCAAAGGAATAAAGGAATTAAACTAATAAAATGTATTGTAAAAAACTACTAAGGCCTATATAATCATACCTAAATCTGATCCACAAGTATCTACTCCAATTATTAGATATAATTCTCAATTAATAAATAATAAAAAATAAAGTGAGATATCAATTTTCAATTTCACCACACACACACATATACTTAGAAGCTTTTTAATCCCCCAAATTAGAGATGACAACTAAAGCTCTTTTAAAAAGTTAAACTCAAATTTCTTAGCTCACAGTTTGTAGGTGACACATTTACACCTTGTTTCTTTTGTTCCAAATCTACATTCATGTAGATACATAGCTATAAATCTATATCTTTAGCTCTATCTACAAAGATTTACTAAAGAAACCTTTATGTATTCCTGAACTTTATAGAATTCAAAGCAGAAATTACTTGGGCACCTATTTCAGAGCCCTTCTGTTCCAACCATCTCATTTTATAGATGGCAAAACTGAGGCCCTGGGATAATATTCAACTTGTCCAAAGTCATATAATGTACATGTAGTATGAAGGGAAGACTTAAATCAAGGTCCTCTGCCTCTGAACAGTTATCTCTTTGAGAAACTGAGGCCCAAAGAGGTGAAGTAATGTTCTTAGAGTCACAGAACTAGTAGATGGAATTCATATTTAAAGGTATGATTGTATTAGGGGACCTTGTAGGATCATAGAATTTAGAGGAGAAAGGGACCTTAAAGAATACCAGACCAATCCTTTTGTTTCAAACTCTCTAAGATTCTATGTATATTGGAAGGACTTTTTGCCTTCCAGTTCCCTGCTATTTAATATTCATGACCATCTGCATATGTCTACAAATGAAATTCATTCTTCTGTACTCAGATTTAAAATAACTTTTGATTATTTAAAGTTACAATTTCCTGCCTTTCTTCTTCTTCTCTCTTCCTCCCATTCTCCTACCTTACTTCTTTCTTCATAAACAGCAATCTAAAACAACACTGTCCTTTGGGGACAGTGATTTTCTAAGCTCTGCTTGAGAAAAGTGATTTTGTGAGCTCCAATGTCCAGAGTTCTCTGCCTATCTCCACCTGGTTTTAGTGCCAGACATTTAATGAAAGTTTATTGAATAAGTGAATCAACCTTTTAACATACAGCTTAAATGTAGTCTTCCCCATGAAGCCTTTCATGACCTCACCTAAATATGATCTTTCACTCCTAGAACTTTGAATAGCAATTCGTTCTTCTCTAAAGCACTTGTGTTGAAATAGAGAAGTACAAAGGTTAGAAGAGGCATAGTGGACAGTGTTGGATTTGGAGTCAGGAAGACCCAAGTTCTGGCTCATATGTTTATTAACTGTGTAATCAAGGGAAAGTTATCTAATCTCTCTCACCATCAATTTCCTCATCTGGAAAGTGATAATATTACCTTATTCAAAGGGTTATTTGGAGAATCAAAAGAAATAATATATACAAAGTGATTTATGAATCTTAAAATATCTTATAAATGTTAGCTATTTCTGTTATGTTTCATTTATTATGCATAAATACATATATATACATATAAATATGCAAATACTTATATAAGGGCATTTGTCTACATGCATATGTAAACATAGATATACCTGTGTAAGTACAAGTATAAATCTATACATATATGTACACACAATTATACTTAATTTTATCAGGCACAAATGTATATAAATATATATTATAACATATATGCATATAATTTTACAAATGTATGCATAATAAAATAAAGTACAATAATAGCTAGCACTTATAAGGTACTTTATATATTAATATATGTATATAAATATTCATACACATATATATCATATCCCTCTACTATTCTGTGAGCTCCAAGAAAGCAGATGTATGTCTTATTTATGTTTATGTAAACTTCAATTTCAAGTACAGATGTTCTACAAATAATAGACATTTAACAAATAATTCATTTAATCCAATTGAAAGCCAATATATGGTATAGGAAAGAAGACAGCTATCTGGTGCCAATCACTTAAGGACCTGGACAAGAGGCCTGGAAATAAAGGGACAGCTAGAACCAGAAGTAGTATCTGGTGATGCTAGGAGAAACATTATGGATTCTTCCTTTCTCTTAGTTTTTCTGCCATTTCTCTATATATTTTTTGATTTTCTCTCCAAATAAGAGTCCCTCAGAAGAGTTCATGTTTATGGGAATCCTGTGTCCTATATTTGGGGAAAATGATACTAACTTCAAACATTCATATTCTTTATGTCATCAAAAATATGTCAAAAGGCCAACATTTTGGCAAAAAGCAATTGAATACATCAAGTCAGTAAGCATTATGACAAAACCATTGAGAACCATAAAATATAGAGAACAATAGATTTAAGAAGCATGGAGATTACTCGCAGAAATGCACATCTCTAACTAGGTAAATAGATTATAAACACAGATTATAGGTGGTACAGGTGCTGTGATCTAAACTCAGAGGTAGCAATGATTGGCCGTTGCCTTGGAATAATATGCATATTCTGCCATCAAAGTTCAAGTGCCAGGGGAAGCTAGGTGGCTCGGTGGATAGAAAGACAGACCTGGAAACAAGTCTTGGCTTCAAATATGACCTTATCTACATCTCATGTGACCCTGGGCAAGTCACTTAGCACCCCGCCCCCCCCCCCCATTTCTTAGCCCTTACTATTCTTATGCCTTGGAATGGATACTTAGTATTGAGTCTAAGACAAAAAGGTAAGGATTAAGAAAAAATCAAGTGGCAACAATGCAAAAAATGACTGACCTCATTATGATTTTTTTATTTATAAAATATGGTCACTAACAGCATGGGATATATTTACTTAAATTGGAAAACTATCAAATAGCTGAATGAAAAGCTATGCTCAAATATAAGAATTAGGAAAATGCTTTGGTAGAAATGCTAATGACTTGAGAATTTCTGAGTAGGGTAGTTGAGTTGAAAATGACAAATGAACAGTAGATTTGAACCAGAGAGAAAATATGAAAGAAATACTCTCATTTCTTAAGTGCAAAAAATATGCCACAGATTAGGGGTGGGATCATTGGATTTATAGCTGTGAGAGTACTTGAAGATCATCCAGTTCAAATGTTCATTTTTGTAGGTGAGGAAACTGATTTGCTATCAAAACTAAATAGACTGCTGCAAAACCCGACAAATTAACATTGTCTATACTGGTGATGGCAAACCCATCACATGTGTTTCAGCACTGACACGTGTAAGCATTTTTGATGACATATAGCAGCATATATAGAAGTATGGGGCTGCATTCCAAGGATGAAACATTTGCTGTAGTGTAGTGTAGACACCCTGACAATTCATGATGACAATTCTACCTATATTAATTTACCTATTTTGGTTTATTAAATACAGTTATATATTACAATTATACATTTTTGTTATTTAAACTATAAATATAGCAAAATTATGGGTTTTTTCTCAAAGTGACACACCACCCAAGTTATGCTTGTTTTTTTGGCAAATTTTTATGCACCAAGCTCAAAGATTGCCCATCATGCTCTATAACTTATTTTGGGCAGCTAGGTGGTGCAGTTTACGTATAGAGCTCAAATCTTGTCTCAGACACTTATTCCTCATCTGGAAAATGAGCTGGAGCTCATTGCGAAAAAAACAAAGCACTGTAATATCTTTACCCAAAACAAAACAAAACAAAACAAAACCCAAATGAGGTCACTAAGAGTCAGAAATAACTGAACTACATGTTTTACTATACTTACATTTTTTAAAAAAACAGCTGCACTTGGGAGTTTTGCATGCTACATGTGGACATCCAGAGCTTGTGATTTTGACACCTCTGCCTTGGAGGAAGTAAGTGTAGTGATCAAGGTCATACCCATGGAAAAGTACAAAGCTAGAATTGAAGCCTCTATTCCCTTTTTCCAAATCCAGTGCTCTTTTTGTAGTATGTCATGTAGTCACTCAGATAGGAAGAACACTGGACATCATCTAGTAAGAAAAAGGGAACATCTTTCCCTTCTCCCTCTCCCTAACCTTTGCTGGGGAACTTGTTGGGAAGGATGGGACAAGTTTTTCAGGGACAGTGAGGACTTGGAAACTGAGAGATTAATTTTTCTGCCAGGGCCCTTTGTTTCTATTATATGCTACATATTATATATTGGAGTTGAAATCAGTTTTATTATTTGATCTACTATAAGCAGAGATAGTAGTTATTCAATGAGACCCAAAGAATTAGTAAAACCTATTATGACTAGAAAACAAATAATTCCTGAAAATCTATCATTTAAGTCATCTAGATGATTTGCCACCAATAGCCTCATTTTAAAAACAATTATGTTAAATACAAGTGCACTTTGCCTTCATCACCATATTTGAACAGTCACACTCACATGATAGATACATTAATATTCCTTTGCTTTACATTTGGTATTCACTTCAAATTTTTTAACCCCTTCCCCTCCCACAATCTCTGCTACATTTAAAATATCATGATTTGATTTACAAAAATTCATTCAAGTGCAGCTTTTCAAATATCTAAAAAAAAATAAAAGGATGTATCTATTGTCTAAAGCAGTGATTCCCAAAGTGGGTGCCACCGCCCCCTGCTGCAGCGATCCAGGGGGGCGGTGATGGCACAGGTGCATTTATCTTTCCTATTAATTGCTATTAAAATTTTTTAAAAACTAATTTCCAGGGATGCTAAGTAATATTTTTTCTGGAAAGGGGGCGGTAGGCCAAAAAAGTTTGGGAACCACTGGTCTAAAGTGATGTCTAGATCAAGGGGGAGTAGTAATGAAAATGTTCAAAATTTCTGTATTGAATATTTCTTGGAATAAGTGAGCCATATATGCTAGGTTATGAAACTCTTGAACAGTATTTGTTCAAATAGAATTTGATTTGTAGTATCAATGTTAGTTCTAGGGCACTGGGGTCATATAATAAGCAAGTTGAAATTATTGTCATGTACGCCTCTTTTCATTTAGAGTTTCAGGGAAGATACACTACCCTAAGAACCTTTGTAGGAACTAATTCTTGGTTTCCCATTTCTGCCTCAATTTTTACTTTATGTATGGTGAGCTAAATAGTTTATATAGACTATAAAATTCAGACTTTGGCAGTGTTAAAGTGGTATAGCCCTACAGTTCTCTCTAGAAAGTTAACACTTAGCAGTCAATAAATCCAATCCCTGCAGGAAGAAAAGTAAAGTTGCCTTACCGATCCTATCATGATGCAAAGGTCTGCTACAAAAGTCATTGAGCTAATTCTGTCACAGTATAAATCAATAGGAAGTCCACAAGAGGTGAGCTGATTCAGGAAGTCCATTTTGGAAAACTAGTCGACCTATATCATTTGAGTGAAGCTTATTTCAGTGTTGGTTTTTTGGGGGGGAATGGGAGGAAAGGGAGAGAAAGAAATGTCTATTTGAAATGTCATATTTTTTTTAGGGCCCATGACACTGATCCTACTCCAAAAGCCAGGATATACTCAAATTTCTCTGAGTTAAGTACAGCTAACTGTCTTGGTCTATCTAGATTATGACAATTTATAATGAAATTATAACAAAAATTTCCCTATGTTCTGCTTATTGTGCTCTTCTCTTGTTGGAGGCACTGTCCCAAGTAGAAAAGTTGGTCATGGGATCATAGGCTTAGAGATGGAAAGGATCTTGGAGGACACTGAATCCAATCCCCTCATTTTATTTGTTGTTGTTTAGTTCTTTCAGTTATATCTGACTCTTTGTGACCCCATTTGGGGTTTTCTTCATAAAGAAACTGGAGTGGTTTGCCATTTCCCCTCCAGCTCATTTTACAGGTGAAGAAAGTGAAGTAAACAGGGCTAAGTAACTTGTCTAGGGTCACACAGCTAGTAAGTGTCTGAGATCATATTTGAATTTGTCTTCCAGACTTCAGGCCCAAAACTCTACCCACTGTGCCACTTAGCTACCCCCTCATTTTATAAATAAGGAAACTGATACTTAGAGAGGTCCAGGGACCCACTGGTAATAAGTAGCTAAGTGGGATTCAAACCCAGGTTCTCCGACTCCAAACTATTAACACTGCAATGACTGTAAGCACATCCTAATAAATATATCTGACAACTAAGGGCAAATTTGATGGTTTAGGGTGAACTCTGAAAGAATGACCTAGATTATGTGCTGCTGCGGATTTACACTCAAAAACGAATGGCTATACCACTAGGAAAGAAGCTATTTGTGTCTTTGAGAACCTCAGGTTCTTTCTCTAGGATGGTCTTTTGCTCTAGTTTACATTTTTCCAAAACATGTTTTAAGGACCTTTAGGACTTTTAAGGATTACATGTGGAACTCAAAGAGGAGGCTGAAAAGAAAAAAGAACTGCTAAGGAGCCATTTGAAAGTATAAGTAGAGGAGCCTGAAAATTCATTTTATAGAGAGCAAACATTCCTAATCTTTTTTAAGTCATCAACTCCTTTGACAATCTGGTAAAACCTACAGAACCCTTCTCAGAATTATATTTTTAAATGCATAAAATTAAATATATAGGACTAGAAAGGAAACCAATTATATTAAAATAGTTATCTATATATAAAGTTTGTGATTATTCATCTAGAAGAGCAAAAGGTCAAAAATATCAAGGAAATCAATGAATACAATAGCAAAGGAAGATGGCCTTGTACCAAATCTTAAACTCTAATATAAAGTAGTAATCATCAAAACAGTTTGATACTGGATGAGAAATAGAGTAGTTGATCAGTGTGACAGATTAGGTACATAATATACATAAGGAAATAACCACAGTAAACTCATATTTGATAAATCCAAAGGTCTAAGCTTTTAGAGCAAGATCTCACCATCTGACAAAAACTTCTGGAAAAAACTGGAGAGCAGTCTGGTAGAAACAAGGCATAGATCAACATGTCAGATCATATACCAAGATAAAGTCAAAATGAGTACATAATTTAGACATAAAGGGTGATATCATAAGCAAATTAGGAGACCATGGGAAAATGGATATGACCAAATGAGATTGAGAGGATCACTGGAGCTATAATAATATATATAATAATAATTTTATTACATTAAATGAAAAAGATTCTGTACAAACAAAACCAATGCAGCCAAATTTAGAAGGAAAGCAGGAAGCATGGGAAAATATTTTTAGGAAGTTTCTCTATAAAAGATTTTGTTTCTTTAAGCAGAACCAATAGAACATTGTACACAATAACAGCAATATTGTATGATGATTAATTTTGAAAACTTGGCTACTCTCAGCAATGCAATAATCTGGGACAATTCTGAAAGACTTATGATGGGGAATGCCATCCATCTCCAGAGAAAGATCTGTTGGAGTTATATGGATGTGAATTAAAGCACACTATCTTTCACTTCAGTTTATTTACAATTTTATTTTGGGGTTTTGGTTGTGTATGAGTGTGCTCTTACAAAATGACCAATTTGGAAGTGTGTTTTGCATGATAATACATGAATGGGCCAGATCAAATTGCTTACCATTTTCGAGTGGGAGAAGGAAGGGAGGAGAGGAGATGGTTTGGATCTTATAATCTTGGAAAATGTATGTTGAAAATTATTTATTGCATTTAACTGGGAAAATGAAATATCTTTGAATTAAAAATAAATAATTCTTTTAAAAAATGTTTCTTTTCCAAAGATTTTGAAAACTGAGTCAAACTTATAAATATAAGAACAATTCTCCTTTAACAAAATGGTCAAAGAATATGAATTGGCATTTTTAAGAAGAATAAGACAAAGGTATTAATAGTCATGTGACAAAAATGCTCTAAGTCACTAAGTTCATGAAGCTCAGGTTATGACTACCAGCAAACCATCTAACCACAGGCTCACTTTCTTTATCTGTAAGGTAAGGATTATAATAGCACTTAGCTCATGGGGGTATTGTGAGCATCAAATGACATTATATATATAAAATCTTTTCAAACCTTAAAGTGCTACATCAATACTAGCTATTAATGTTGTTGAATTCAACTACTACTACTACTACTACTACTACTACTACTACTACTACTACTACTACTACTACTACTACTACTACTACTACTACTACTACTTATGAACAAAGGAAGCTGGTAAACTTGTAGAAGGGAATGAGTATGTCTATTGAACTTGATCTGTCTCTTGCTTAGTATAGTATTATGCAAAGAGACTGCTACCTGACACCAGGTGTGAGGCATAGTATGAGGAAAGCACATTTTGGTATGAATGTAGAAAGGTCCTTAAAATTGCAAGATACCAAAAGGAGTCCTTGAAAGAAAACATTTGGAAATGTTGGACCTAGTTTTTTCTCCTTTCACATCATGCCTTGAATTCTCCCACTTTTGTTATGGGATGAATCATAGCAGCAAGAAAGGATGAATCACATTAATTATGAAACTAAAAAACCTTAGTCTAGAAAGGACCTTGAGAAGTCATCTAGTTTAATCTACCAACCTTCTACTAAATTACAGATTTTAGAAAACTCATAATTATGCCTAGCAAGGCTAAACCTAGACTTAATCATTGTTAGAAACAGAAGATCAGATAAGAAACATAATTCCATACTTCATTCAGGGTCTTATTCTATTTTTTTGCTTCCTTCAGTAAACAGATTAAGAATTTGGGATTGTACTAAGAAAATCTCTAAAGTCCCTTTCAGCTCTAAATCTATGACACTGTGAGCTTCATCCTTGTAAAAGTTTGAAGATTCTTCGAGAGGGGTAGGAAAATATGATCTACAGAAGAGGATACAAAAAGTCAGAGGAAAAGAAGGGCATCTTCTACATTTTTGCTCTCCACCTAAACAAATGCACATATAGGATCATAAACCTAAAGCTGGAGGGGTTCAACCTTCTTCATTTTATAAGTGAAGAAAATGAAGTCCATGGAAGCTAAGTGATTTGCTTGGTTATATAGGTAGCACACAGCAAAATCTACACCAAGGTCTTCTGACCCCCAAAGCCCTTTACAGGACAATAAACCAGGCAGCCAAGTGGCAAAATAGATAGAGCACTGGCCTTGGAGAAGACTCATCTTCCTTAGTTAAAATCCAACCTCAGACACTTAGTAGCTGTGTGACCCTGGGGAAGTCACTTAACCTTTTTGCCTCAGTTTTCCCATCTGTAAAATGAGCTGGAGAAAGAAATGGCAAACCACTCCAGGGTCATTGCCACAAAAAACACCAGATTGAGTTATGAAGCATCAGATGTGACTGAAAAGACTGAACAACAACAAATAAAATGAAGGACTGGATTTGGTGGCTTTTAAGATCCTACGGTGCCAAGAAAACTCCAATGAGGTCATGAAGAGTCAAAAATGACTGAACAACAACAAATGTAAAAACTTAATTCAATACTTTAAGAATAAGTAATTTTTATCTGTTGGAATACTCCCTTTACATCAGATTGCAATCCTTGTTAGCCTATATTTGTGGAATGCTTTGGCCAAAAATTTCATCTAGAAAGGAGCCTCTCAGAGCTTAGCTGGGCTACTCTTCCACTCACAACCTATCAAGACTCTAAAGCTTAAAGCCTTTCTAGCTTAACAAGGAAAGCCTGCTGCAACCTGACTGTGCTCTGCTGGTATAAATGGTTAATCAATTCAAATGAGACATGTTATCAATATATGCAAAGTGCTTTGTTAACCTTAAGATACGAAATAAATGCTAGTTTTGTTGTTTTTTTTGTCTTTTTTTTTAAACCCTAAACTTCTGTGTATTGGCTCCTAGGTGGAAGAGTGGTAAGGATGGGCAATGGGGGTGAAGTGACTTGCCCAGGGTCACACAGCTGGGAAATGTCTGAGGCCAGATTTGAACCTAGGACCTCCAGCTGCCCCCTGTTGTGTTTTTTTAAAAAGGCACCTAGACTTCATGGTAGATAGAGTAGAATACCTAGAGTCAGGAAGACCAGAGTTCAAATGCTGCCTGACACCAGCTATGTCATTGCCAGCAAGTCAGTGTCTCAGCCTCACTTTCTATGTCTGTAAAATAGAAATCATAATAGCGCCTATTGTGAAGATCAAATGATATGGTAATGCAAAGTGCTTTTCAAACCTTACAGTGCTATGCAACATTAGTTATTATCATTATTGTTCAATTCAACAAACATTAAATGCCTATTGTGGGACTAGGCATGGGACTAGGAACTAGGAATACAGATAAAAAAAGAGAAGTCCTTACCTTCTAGGAGTTTGCTCTCAGGGTGCAGAAGAGACAACACAAGCGGAAACATTAAATACAAAACCTAAACAAAGTAATATGGAAGAAAAGAGCACCAGCAACTGGGGTGAAAGAATCAGGAGAGTTTTTCTGTTGGAAATGGCACTGGAGAAAAAAAATGGAAGAAAGCCTAGGATTCTATGATAGAGCAGTGAGGGACAACTGTATTCCAGGTATGGGGACCAGCTGTTGCAAAGGCCCTAAGTTAGGAAATGGAAGGTTTGGGGGAACAGGAAGCAAGTCAATTTGGCAGGAATACTGAGTCTTTTAGGGCAACTAACATGTGATAAATAAGCCTAGAAGGGTAGGCAGGAGCTGGATTGTGAGGTGTTTTAGAAGGCAAACAAGTGGAGTTTGTATTTTCACCCAGAAACTAGAGGGAACCTAGGGTGTCCTTCATGCCACAAGGAGGCATCAGAGAACTGCTTTAGGAAGGAAAGAAAAAAGGAAGAGAGGAAGGAAGGAAAGAAAGAAGAGAGGAAGGAAGGAAAAAAGGAAGGGAGGAAGGGAATACAGAGGTAGAAGGAGGAAGGAAGGAAAGAAAGAAAAAAGGAAGGGAAGGAAGGAAGGAAGAAAAGAAGGGAGGGAGGCAGGAAGGAAGGAAGGGAGGGAGGAAGAGAAAAAAAGAAGGAAGGAAGGGAGGGAGAGAGGGAAGGAGAGAAGGAAAGAAAGGAGGGAAGGAGGGAGGGAGAGAGGAAAAAACAATGGGAGGGAGGGAGGGAGGGAGGAAAAAAGAATGGGAGGGAAGATGGAAGGAAGGGAGGAAATAAGCATATAAGAGGAACCTAACACAGGCGAGGCATTATGCTAAGAAGCTTTACAAGTATCTTATCCCATTTGATTCATACCACAGCCTTGTGTGGGAGGTACTGCTATTATTGTTCCCATTTTACAAATGAGGAAGCTAAGGTAGGTAGACATTAAATGACTTGTTAAGGGTCAATTAAGGTAAGGGAATAAGCTTTTATATAGCACCTACTATGTGCCAGACACTTGACAAATATTATCTAATTTTCATGAAGGAATATAAAAATTTAACAGATGTAATTTATTTATATCCAATGTATGTTCCAAGCATTCATCTGCTTTATTTTTTAATTAATTAGTTTATTTATTATATTACGATACTAGGAGATTTCTTCCCTCTCCTACCGCCATTAGAGAAGGCATCATTTGACAAAAAGATATAAATATATATAAAACTATGCCTTACTTATTTCTATTTATCAGTTCTTTCTCTGGAGGCAGACATGCATAAGTCATCTTCAAACAATATTTCTGTTGCTGTATATTAATATTCTCTTTCTTCTGCTCATTTCGCTCTTTCTAATTTCATGTAGGTCTTTCCATGTTTTCCCAAAGTTAACCTGTTTGTCATTTCTTATAGCATGATAGTATTCTATCCCAATCATAATGACTGTTATAGATAGTAAACTCTAGAGGGCAAAGGCAATCTTTGTTGAATTGTTTGTAGAATTTCTAAGCTCAATTCTTTATATGAATGCATGTGTCATATAGTAAATGCTTTGGATGATCTTTAGAACTACAAGGCAGAGTCCTAAAAAAGGGAAATGGGATGAGTGCAAAGGGCAGATGGCCAGGGCATTTGAAGCTCTACCATCCCCAAGTTCCAAGGCCCCTGGAAACAGAGTGCCATTTGAACAGGGGATTCAAGCTTCAAAGGGATTGTACAGTAATGTTTTCTATTTGAGAATAGCTGGCAAAGGAAGAGGACATGTTTTTCCTGTGGAATCTGGGATTATAAGTCCCCAGAGGAAATAAATGGCAAGGAGATGGAAATGAATATTCCTCACAAAAGATCCTGGTCCCTGCACAAAGAGCCCCTAGGTCCAAAAACTAGTTTCTTGCTCTATAGACCAGTGAGCCTCTGGAAAGAGCCACCTAGTGTCAGCAGAGAATATTATCCCATAACTTTGCCACAATTTAGCACTTAAAATTACAGAATCATTAAATTTGAGACCTGAAAGTGATTTATGTAAATAAATAACTTAAATATAGATCATAGTTACTATTATCCAGTTATCTAGTCCAACCATCTCATCTTACAAATAAGGGCATTGAATGATAGAGAGGTCAAGCAATTCATCTAAGGACACACAGCTAACTAAATTAGTAGGAAAATCAGCCCTACCATCCAACCTTTGACTGTGCATTCCTAATGCCTCATGTCGCTTCCTGGATATAAAGGATCATAGATTTAGAGTTGAAAGGGTCCTTAAGAAATTACCTAGTCTGAACTTCTCATTTTACAAATGGAGAACCTGAGTCTTAGAGAAATTAGGCCACTCTCATAGCATATTTCCCAGAGCTAGCAGATTACTGGCAGAGCACAATTTATCTTCTAATTCTAGCTTCAAAGAACCAAGCTGACCCTTGAATGTATAGGATCCACAGTTTTAGAATGGAAGGAACCTAAGAGTGTGGCAACACCTTCATTTGGTTGGAGGCAGCTAGATGGAAGGTAGCCAGAGTGTTGCAGATGGCATCTCAAAAACTTGGGTTTGAGCACTAGCAACAACCAACAGTGTTTAATCTCAGCCTCAGTCTCCTTACCTGTAGTACTGAAATAATAATAGTCCTGTTTCACGGGCTTATTGCAAGAAAATAAGGATAATAGCACAGGGTCGTTGAGAGAATTGACTGAGATAATATATTAGTAAGTAATAGATTAAATGAGATAAATGTAAAACGCTTTGCAAATCTTACAATTCTACATAAATATCAGCTTGTTACAGATGAGGAAACTGAGGCTTAAAGGAACTAATTGGTCATAGGCCCGTGGGAGCAGCAGACCAGGGAACTGAACCTCTGTATCAAAATCCAGCTCTCTTTTCACTGACCACATAGCCTTGTTCCTATATTCTATTCTCTAAATATTTTATGTGTAGTGTCTCTTTCCTAACAAGACTAGAACCTCCCTGAAGGCAGGGATCAAGTCTTTCACAGCACTTCCCACATCGCGCGTGGATAGTCCGTGGCTAAGAGCTCTAGCCTCCGTGACCCTCGGCCCACTTTCCCGGGGCGGGCGGGCTGACTTACCCGCGCTCCCCTAGGCGTGCCGGGCGTTTGAGGCGGCCAGGGTCTCGGCCCGTGTGGCCCCACACGAGCCCGGCACGAGTCGGTGCTTCTCCCAGGCACTTTCCTGGAGCCTCGGCGAGAATGCGCCTCAGCCTTCTTCCCTCCCTCGCGCACTCCCACCCTCCCTTCCTCCCTCGCGGCGGCGCTTCCCAGGAGCGGCGCTGGCTTTAAAAAGCCCCAACCCCACCCCCCCAGCCCTGCACTCTGCACAGGCACTTGAGCGAGCCGGGCTAAAGCCATGCGGCGCTCGCGGCTGCCCGGATCCCTTAGGCTGCTGTGCGCTGGAGGAGGAGAAGGAGGAGGAGACAGAAGAGGACGCGGCAGCAGCAGCAGCGGCGGTGGCGGCAGTAGCGGCTGGAGTGGGAAAGGCTCTCGGCCGCTGACTATGCGCTGCTGGAGCTGGCTCCTGGTGTTCGCGCTGCCCACCGTTTGCGCTGCGCTGCGGTCCCCCACAGTCTATACTAACCACTGGGCTGTGGAAGTACTCGGAGGGCCAGCAGAGGCGGACCGAGTCGCCTCGGCACACGGGTATCTGAATTTGGGACAGGTAAGTGGTTAGGGGCAAACTTTTCCCCGCGCGCACTGCGGGTCCCCCGCGGTGTCCTTGGCACAGAGTAGGAACTGGAGCTTCCGTCCTCTCTGACCTCGCCTTACCTCTTCTCATCTCCTCTACTACTTTCCCACAAACCCCGGTCAGGGAGTGGCTGCTAGCTCCTGCGTCCCAACAAGCCCCAACCTGGGCACACCAGTGCACCCTGACCGGGTCCTACCCTGAGGAAGGTTGAAATGGACCTCAACACTGCAAGGAGTGCGCAGAGAGAGAGGGAGGGAAAAGAGATGAGCTGCAGCAGTGGCACTAGCAGTGGTTGTGGGAGAAGGCGGGAGGCCAGCTACCAGGAGATGGGCAAAAAGAAAAGCCCAGTTCATGGGGTCAAAACTTGACGGTCTCTTTCTTGTTTGGGAAGGGAGTGTGTATGGCTGTAAATGTCATGGGGGGTGAAGAGAGTGGGAGTTGTGGACTGATGTTGCCCAGCAAGCAAAGTTGTTCCTTACCATATATGAAGACTTTAGTTAAGTATCAATAACTTGTGCGTCTATACACAGACGCACACACTATGGGGCAAGTAGTTTTCCAAGGATCGAAAAGTACAAGGAAGCCTTCGGACTTGGACACGGTTGAGGGGCGAGAGGAGCTTCCCGGATGGTTGAACCGGAAACCTGGGCAAAAGAGACTCGATCACCTGTCTTCTTTCCCCTTGGGGGAAGAGGCATTCATTCCGCTGCCCCTGCCCCCGGTCTCCGCTGTACTCTTCACTCCCACGACTCTCCGAACTTTCAGGTCTCCTGTGGCCGAGGTTTCTGCAGCCTAATATAAAATCCCACCTCTATAGCCTTCTGTCCTATACCTCAGACCACCTCCGTTTCCTAGGATGACCCTAATAAAATTTCTCATTTTTGGGTGCGCTTGCTGAGATGTGAAGGCAGGGGCAGATTGGGAAATTAGGAATCTCAGCACCTTACTGACAGGCTGGGGAAGAGAACTGCTAAATTCAACAAATCAGTATTTAATATGGGCTGAGCCACATGAGCCTGGATCCCCTCACAACCTATGTATAAAGGGGGGCGATTTTGGCCGAGTCCAGAGATACGGGGCAATACCTCGGGGGTAGGTCATTGAGTAAACAAATGGACTTGAGACCTAACAGATCGATCCTAAATTAGTGAGAGCCTGAGTCCAAACCATAGACATTCTAGAACAGGAATTTAGTCTTCTGTACTCAGTAATGGAAACAACACAAAGAGAAGCAAGAGACCGCTGAGAAATGATCAACTGTCTCTGCATCTTGTCAGTGCTGCTTGAAATGACAATCTTAACAAGAATATGCCTATGGAAAACCCAGTGGTGCTCCATATGGGATTTGTGAGCTTTCTTGAAGTGAATGTGTAAAATATTCTTAGGGGAGGAAAGTGGCTTTGTAAGTAAATGAGCCATGGCCAAGCCAAATTACTCCCAGGATTATTTGCAGGTAAAACTGAAGAGAGGCAGGACTGAGCCCCTTTCTCATTACTCTGAAGCCAGCCAACAATGTAAAGGGATGTCGGAAGTATAAGTTGGGTTTTGCTGGGCAAGGGGCAAGGAAGAACGAGATTTATAGTTCAGAGAGCGATTAGTAGGCTGAAATGTATAGCCTCATCTGGGGATTACACTCCAAGAGTGGTTAACAAGTATATGCAAACTACAGACATAAAGGATCAAATCAAGTTACAGATAAGCTCTTCTTAGTAATTCAAACTCTAGCACCATGCAGTGTTAAATTTAGTTTTATCATTATCCATGACAGAGCCCAGCAAAGTGTGGTGCTGCCTAATCTAAATGGAATTTTCTTTGCATCATAAGTCTTATATTGATACTATTAATGTGCAGTGTGTGGTCTTCTGTAAAAGTAATCTCAATCATTTAAACTGTATTTGTGCTTTTATCAAACTTTCGAGATGGTTGGTCATAGTTTATCTGAAAGAATATAATTAACTAGGTGTTTTTTTTTTTCTGGTTCAAGTCTCTTCAAGCATTACTGTGATTTAACATTTTACTTTTATCATATAATTGACTTCGTTTCTATCCGTAGTTCCTAAATCTTTATTCTCTAATTCTCCAGATGTGAAAAGGTGTTCCTCAGGGTTTTATCCTGGGTTTATTGCTTTTCCTGTTTGCTTATAGTCTGTCAGCTCTCTGTGTTCCCAGTTCACTGCTTCTCTGACCAGGTGGCACTGCAATTTGTCTTACAAGCAAAGGTATCTCTCGAAGTGTGCTATAAATTACAAAGAGACTCAGTTGTTGGCTTGTATAATTAAACACACAAACTGGAATTTAAGTTGAGACATAAGTGCTCAGACCAGACTAAAGCAGTGCTTTGAACTCCAGTATCCAATGTACAATATACTTTCTACAATGTCTACAAATGAGCCGATGATGGCAGTATAATTCTTCTGACTCTAACTTCATTGGAAGTTCTCCAGGCAGGTCACATTCAGTCTATTCCATCCTTATTTTGTGGGTGGGTAAAGAATGAAGGGAAGTGGGGTTATTACAATGACCCTTACCACACAAGGAGTTTGTGAGTTTTCCAAGGTCATTGTAAGCAACTGCTGTACCACATGGCATCAGCTACAGAACTAAATTAAATCTACTAAAATAGTCAGTGTCATATGACTTCAGAATAAGATAGCAACATGCCAAGAGTCCTGAGAATGGAGAGCTGTTGAGAATACTGACTGTTACTTTTAGTTTTTTTTAGAAGTTGATTGATTGATTGATTTAGAATATTTTCCATGATTACATGGTTCTTCTTCTTTCCCTCCCCTCTTTCTTCCCTCCTCCCAAAGCTGACAAGCAATTCCACTGAGTTTTACATGTATCATTGTTCAAAACCTAGTTCCATATCATTAATATTTGCAATAGAGTGATCATTTAAATTCAGCATCCCCAGTCATATACTCATCAAGCCATGTGATCAATCATATGCTTTTCTTCTGCGTTTCTACTCCCACCATTCTTTCTCTGGATGTGGATAGCATTCTTTCTCATAAGTCCCTTGGGATTGTCCTGGATCATTGCATTGCTTTTAGTAAAGAAGTTCATTATATTCGATTGTACCACAACATGCCACTTACTGATAATTTAAAAGTAAATAGATAGATTGTGTAAGAATTGAGTGTTTAAATGAATTCTGTTCATATATTTTGAGGAGCTGGATCTAGGCGCCTATGATTTCATCTTTAAGGAAGAACTGGGATGGAAACTTCCTCTAGTTTATGTAGGTTGGAAACTGTTCTGTATCTTAGAAGTCTTAGTGACCTTCCCAAGACACTGAAAGGTTAAGTGATTCACCCAGTGTCATCCAGAGAGTATGTATCAGAGGTAGGAATCAAACTTAGGTTTTTTTGACTCCCAATCTGACCCTCTATTTTTATGCCATGAATGTCTTGGTGCATAGCACAAAACTTGGCTCATGGTAGGCATTTAATGCTTATTGACTTGACACTTTAATGATTATTAAAAGGAGACTTTTTAAGCTTATGAGACCCCAACTAACAAGTTACAAAAAATAGTCCTTTGTTTTCTGCCACTCCCCTCTTCTGTTCCCAAACCAATCTTTCTTTACTTTTTCTTTTAAATGCATTGTCTCTGTGGAAAAAGGCCAGGAGCATTCAAGCACCTGCTTAACAACTCATAAAAAAGAAAATCTAATTTGTAGTTTTCAGCTGGGAGTATTTGTGGGCATTGGATGAAGGTATTAACTCTCCTTTTCAAGTGAACCTATTGACAAACAAAGAGGAAGGGGCCTATACAGTTTGACATAGAAAGTCATGTTTCTTCCTTTTGCTTTAGTCTCTACTCTTCAAAGCAATTTAAAAAAAATCAAAACTTAATAGGCCAGTCAAATTTAAACTCTATTTCTACCCTAGCCCTGGTTCCTCATGGATCTTTATTATACTCTAAATTACTGCTTAATTATTTTTCTTTTAAAGTAATGGGTATCTTTATTAAATTAACATGGTGCAAAGATATTTTAAATTATCTAGTCCATTCTGATGAGTAAGGTCACACTATTAATTAGTGGCAGAATCTAGGTATCCTGACTTCTAGTTACAATGCTTTTTCTATTATAATATGTTGCCCTCTATAGATTAATCTTTGGGGCAGCTGAGTGGCTCAGTGGATTGAGAGCCAGGCCTAGAGACTGGAGGTCCTAGGTTCAAGTCCGGCCTCGGACATTTCCAGCTGTGTGACCTTGGGCAAGTCACTTGACCCCTACTGCCCACCCTTACCACTCCTGGGCCTAGGATGGTCCCTAGCCCGGATGAAAAAAGGAGGAAGGTTGGGCGTGGGGCTAGCAACCCCACCCTGTAAAAACTACATCTGCTAAAGAAACTGCAACCTAAAAGTAGGGGCAGCTGGGCTAGCTCAGTGGATTGAGAACCAGGCCTAGAGACGAAAGGTCCTAGGTTCAAGTCCGGGCTCAGACACTTCCCAGCTGGGTGACCCTGAGCGACTGTGTGTCCCATTGCCTACTGGTTGTGGCCCTATGCTCCTAGAATGGAGTCCCAGGATTAAAAAAAAAATAGATTAATCTTTAAAGAGATGCTGTATGTGTTGAAACTATTGTGTTTTTGCTGTGACTTGGAATGTTGATGAGTAGGAAGGGAGGAGTTTGCATATGAATAGGCTAAAAATTAGGTGATCTTTGCAATTAAACTTAAAATAGTTCTGCATCTTTAGTGTATTGAAGTTTTATATTTCTTTTTTTTAGGGATGGGAAAGCATGATGCTTTCCACTAAATTCTTGCGGTAGCTCGGGATATTGAGCTCACTTGTTGGTTTAGAGCTGGAGATAGGGTTGAGGCTGGGGGTGGAGAAGCAGGCTCACTGCCAAATCTTAAAACATCTTCCTGCCATAAATGATTTTAAACCTGTCTTAAATGATTTTTACTTATAATAACTGCTGATCACTGCACACCTGGCTTTGAATTTCAGGTGGTCCTCAAGCAATTCCTGTCAGTGAGAGAGAAGAATTATGATGCTAAAGACTTCTTGTTCTTATGATTAAAAAGTAAAGCTTCAATCTAAACTGAACTGAAGGAATAAGAAAAAGGTATTAAAAAGTTGCAAGAATGCCAATATGAACAGGGCAGAAGGGGAAGTGTATTAAACAGTAGTAATACACTATGTGTTTTTCTTCTTTGGCATTTCAAATAATAACTTTCTATATAGAATGTGCTTTGAGCCATCCATCCATCCATCTGTCCATTCATCCATCCAACTATCCATCCATCCATCCTTAGTAGAGTTCAGAGCCTAGGGCACATCACATTGTGCGTCCCCTTCCCAGGCATTTTATATGGTTAAAATTAAATTAGAATAAACATCAAGGATAGCCTTGAAGAGGAAAAGAAAGCCCATATGGTACAGCATAAAGCTTACTGGATTGGGGTTTGACTATTTATGGTTCTGTGTCTTTGAGCAAGTAATTTAATCTCTTTTAGATTCAGTGGGCCAGCTGATCTCACGATCTATATCTCAGATATCATCAAAGGACCACATGAGGACTATCTGGAGAAGGGCAGACGTAGTGTTTTGTAACGGTTTACGGGCAAGAGGATTGTTAGGGGTGATTTTTATGTATATTATCCTCAAGTCTTAGCACCAGCTAATGAAGCCATCTCTTCCTCCCCAAAGTATTTTTTTTTTCACTCAGCAAAAGAATCGAAGGCTTTTTAACCTTTATTCCCCATGTTCTTACAATGGCCCAGATCATAATGTTCTGGTTTTTTTTTTCTGAGTTATTTATGGAGACATAATCAAAAGTCAATATGAGGGGCAGCTAGGAGCAGTAGGCCTGGGGTAGAATCTGGCACCAGATATTGCCTAGCTGTGTGACCCTGGGCAAGTCACTTAACCCTGACAGCCTAGCCCTTGCCATTGTTTTGTCTTAGAATTAATACTAAAACAGGAAGAAAGGTGTTGGGTTTTTTTCAAGTCCATATCATGATATCATTTGACTAGCCATATTTTCATAGTTCATGGACCTAATAATGGAATGAATTTCAGAGGCCTTTTAGTTCGGTCCCTTCATTTTACCTATAGAAGGAACTGAAGCCCAGGGAATTTAAATGACATGTCTAAAGACAAACTGGGTAGGAAGTGTAAGAATCAAGATTTGAACTCAGGTCCAGTGAATCAAGAGTCAGTGTTCTTCAAAGTACTTCTGGTGGTAACTGATTCTGTTACATTCTTAAATAAAATAATTAAGTCTTTCTTTTTTATGTCCTTGTTAGTCTTCTGCTTAGGTATTTTGAAGACCTAACTGTATTCACGAGGTCTTCAGTCCAGTTTTACTAAATAATGGTGATGAATAGTTCCTTCATCTGTCTAGCAGTTCACACTTCATAGGATGAAATTGGCAGACATGTGTAACCATGGTAACAGGGCCATCAATACCCTTAGTGTAGTAATGATGGCACTGCAAAGAAGAAACACTTTCTCATTGTTTCTCACTTAGTCACTGCAGTCATAAACAAGCTGAGCTCTGCAGTACAGTACAACCTGAGACTCAGATATAGCTTGATTTACCTTTCTTCACGTAAAACTGTTCTTTGAATTTATCCAGAAAGAGGCAATCAATTTCCGTTTCTAACACACTTCAGTGCCATTTGAATTTCTGCCATGGGCCAGAATTGTTCATTACTGAAATCCTAAGCTGATCTGCCTCTTTCTACCCAAATATTGTGTAAATCAGTGTTTTCTGTAGGCACTAACCATTGCAATTGAATAATATGCCTGAAGACCCAAGACTAAATAATCAATAAGACTATATCTTCATAATAGTACATATTTTGTTAGTGAATAAATAGCTTGGTTTCTCAACCTTTATTTCACACAACAAAAATTTCTACAATATTCAGAGGAGTTACAATATTCAATGAACCAGGGACTTTTTATTGAATATTCATATATCAGATTCTCATCTTGTCTGTTTTTCAAAACCCTCTTCTTATTCTACATATATAAATATTGTGAGAGGAAGGAAGAGGTATATCATATGGACAAAACCTTGAAGTCAAAGAACTATATTGATAGATCTCTGTAGAAAGAACAATGGAGACCCTTTCTGATTCTTCTGACTAATAGTTTGGTCTTGGGCTCATTCTTCTACATCAGTCATATGGTGTGAATAGAGCAAATATACTGATTTCATTAATTAATTGCTACATATATAACAGTAACCCAACTAAAGTCCTACTTGGAACAATGCCTTATGGCACAGAAGTGATTCTGAATTCTAAGAGACTGTCAGGAAAGCCCACATTCTGCCAAGTTTTACCAAACTTCACTTATTAATTAGCTTTATGATAGCTTTTCTGTAGTTTGAGGAACAGCTTTGACAAATTCAGTCTAAATCTGACTATCAGAAAATAAATTTTTTTGGGATACAAAACCCCCTAAAGACCATTTGATAAAGACAAAGATTCAGTTAGTAATTAGCCTTATGAGAGGCTAATATACAACTTGAGGACCAACCTTAATAAGTTCTGAGTCTAAACACTATGGGGCTGGCTATCAGGTAATGAATTAATTTTGAGCACAGCTACTGTTAAATGCCATTGATTAGGGGTAAAAAGGTTGTAAGACCTATGTCAATGGAAGAACACATCAGCAAAACAATTTTTGGAAGAATTTAAAAAATAAAATATTTGGGCAAGTGAGCATTTGTAATAATTTTTTAGCTAATTCTCTGGATTATCAAGTCTTTTGTTCTTTATTTGTATCTTATAGCCTAAAGTATTTCCTAAGCCAAAAATTGAAGGTCACCAGTGGGTTCAGTTAATGCGTGTGGGTATTTTTTGGTGCTATTAGATGTAAGGCATAAACAAGAGAAAGGGGAAAAGGACAGTGGGGAAAATGTAGATTAAATAAATATGTGTAAATTTTTAACAAAATACTATAGCATTTTATTTTGATTTTATTTCCCTTTATGATCCCTTTATCTGTGTGCCTGTCAGTTTTATTGAATTGGATGACCAATCTATTGAGTTGGTTTGTTAGTGTGTGTGTGTGTGTGTGTGTGTGTGTGTGTGTGTGTGTGTGTGTGTAGGATAGGCANTGTGTGTGTGTGTGTGTGTGTGTGTGTGTGTGTGTGTGTGTGTGTGTATTTAGGATAGGCATTGGAGATGGATAGTTAATTGGGCCCAAAATTGACCAGAGAAAGTGTAGGATGAATTACATTTGGAATCCTTTGAATGATCCCAAGCTACTCCTCTTGCCCCACCCCTGCCTATATCTCCTTTTTAAAACAAATGTTCTCCAAGTGACACTGGAATGATATAATTTATAGAATCCTCTAATTGTCAGAGGATAAAAGTTGTGGATGACACAATTGGTAGATGCATTCTGCCTGACAGTTGATTGCTGTTTACTTCCAATTAATACATATGTGCAAGAGGTATCATAAAGCAAATCATCCATAAATATGCATAATCAGAAAAGGAGACAGGTCAATCAAATAGCAAAAGCAAGTAGCAATAGTTAAGCAGTTGAAGTACTACCGAAGTGCCTAGAAAATATAAGAAGTTCTTGAAGATGGCCTCAGTTCATTAGGCAGATACTTTTTGGAGAATCAATGAGAGACTATGGGAAAGAATTATACAGAATGAAATGTGAGATATACTGATGGAGAGATGAACTGGATCCACAATTCATGATTCCACTGAAGAATGCCCTTGTACATGGTGATGATTCTGATTCTGGTTTCTTTATCCTTCTTCACTACCTATAATTCTTTGCAATATTGTTTATATTATTCATATTTTCTCTTTTATGATGGAATGATATTCCAAGGGAATAGATTCCTATGAGGATCATATGGTTGGTTCTGTGGTCTCTATGCTTAGTCACCATTTCACTAGTGCATGCCATTGGTCACAAGACTGACTCATTCTTTCAGCAAACATTTTTAAAATACCTCCTACAGGAAGGCCTTTGTGCCTTTTCTTTTTTCCATCTTATCATTGGTTCTTCTGAGGCCCTCTTCCCCAAAGCCCAGACCACCAGGTCTTAAGCAATTAATACTTAATGGCTCAGGAATTTGTAATTTGAAATCTATTTAGCTTTCCCATTTTTTCTTTCCTATATGGTTACATTGGAAGTATGTAGTTTTGTATGTATTAGACCCCAGATATCTGGACTTGTGCCTCCTTGTCTCAGTCTGAATTTACTTAGGTGTGTCTATCCCAGGACAGGTTTTAAAAAAAGGTCAATGGCCATTTAATTTTTTTTAAATGGCCATGTCTAACCACACATCTTGAGCTTTGCCCATTTTTTCCCTCTAAAAAAATGGCCCATGTTTTCATGCCTACTGATAAAGACTCATTTCTGTGAAGAAAAATAAACTTTATTTTTGTCACACTGTCAAAATAACTTCAGAGCTCAATTCACTGACCATCTCCTTGAGCATATATCTTAATTTCTTAGTTGCAGCAATATGAAGCTAAGAATAGAAAGTTAAGCTTAAGTTTAGTGGCTTGAACCAGATGTTTACTTGTACCAAGACCTTGCCAATTCACAGCTGCTACAGCACATCATTTTAGCATGAGATGAAAAGTACAGTGATGGAGATTGTTGTTCTTTGTCCTAAGGGTGCTTATAACTGAACAGACACTTCCTTGTCCAAATATGCATTTTTGGCAAGTGACCTTATTGGTCACTTTCTCTTTTTTTTTCTAGGAATATGTTTACCTATCTGTCTATGATAGCTGACTATAGTGGGAACAGAATAAGCCCAGTTTTATACAATATACAATACACAAGTTTTCTGTTGTGGTGTTTTCCTTTAATGTTTACTTACCTCTTGGTACTTTTCAAATCTCAAAACACTGTATCAGTGTGAGATGATAATCATTATTATTAGTAAATCCAAACAAAACCCCCTAGTTAAATATTTTTTTCTAGATTAATAAACTGAATGCATTAAAAACTTTTATAAAGCTAGTATTGTAGGACAGAGCTAATACTGATATTTTATACTTTGTTATATCAACGTTTTCTTGTATGTAGTTGTGGAGAAAGAAATTGTTCAACTTATGGTACATATGAATCTCTGCAAAACAAACTACTGAAAAAAAGAAATTCTTTTGTATTCAATTCCATTTAAACTAGGTAGTGTAAGAGACGTCAGCAAGTTTGTCTATGATAAACCCAAAGACCCCAGCTTTTGGGACAAAAATCCACTATTTGACAAAAACTGCTGGGAAAATTGGAAAACAATATGGGAGAGATTAGGTTTAGACCAACAACTCACACCCTACACCAAGATAAATTCAGAATGGGTGAATGACTTGAATATAAAGAAGGAAACTATATAATAAATAAATAAATACATAAACAAATAAATAAATAAATAAAAATATATAAAGTTAAGTGAACTTGTCAGATCTCTGGGAAAGGAAAGATTTTAAAACCAAGCAAGAGTTAGAGAAAATTACAAAATGTAAATTAAATGGTTTTGATTATATTAAACTAAAAAGCTTTTGTACAAACAAAAACAATGCAGCCAAAATCAGAAGGGAAACAAAAAATTGAGAAAAAATCTTTATAATAAAAAATTCTGACAGGGGTCTAATTACTCAAATATACAAGGAGTTAAATCAATTGTATAAAAAAATCAAGCCATTCCCCAATTGATAAATGGACAAGAGACATGAATAGGCAATTTTCAGGTAAAGAAATCAAAAGTATCAATAAGCGCATGAGAAAGTATTCTAAATCTCTAATAATTAGAGAAATGCAAATCAAAACAACTCTGAGGTATTACCTCATACCTAGCAGATTGGCTAAAATGAAAGAAGGGGAGAGTAATGAATGCTGGAAGGGATGTGGCAAAATTGGGACATTAATGCATTGCTGGTGGAGTTGTGAACTGATCCAACCATTCTGGATGGCAATTTGGAACTATTCCCAAAGAGCACTAAAAGAATGCCTGCCCTTTGATACAGCCATACCATTGCTGGTTTTGTGCCCCAAAGAGATCATAGGGAAAAAGACATGTAAAAAAATATTTATAGTCATGCTCTTTGTGGTGGCAAAAAACCGGAAAATGAGGGTATGCCCTTCAATTGGGGAATGGCTGAACAAATTGTGGTATATGCTGGTGATGAAATACTATTGTACTCAAAGGAATAATAAATTGGAGGAATTCCATGTGAACTGGAATGACCTCCAGGAATTGATGCAGAGTGAAAGTAGAAGAACCAGGAGAACATTATACACAGACTAATACACTATGGTAAAATCAAATGTAATGGACTTCTGTACTAGCAGCCATGCAATGACTCAGGACAATTCTGAGGCATTTATGGAAAAGAACACTACCCACATTCAGAGGAAGAACTACAGGAGTGGAAATACGAAGTAAAACAACTGCTTGAACACATGGGTTGATGTGGACACGATTAAGATGTAGACTCTTAATGACCACCCTAGAACAATTATCAACAATATGGAAATAGGTCTTGATCAATGACACAGGAGGAAGCCAGTGGAAATGCACTTTGGCTACTGGGAGGTGGGGGGTCGGGGGGAGAGAGAGCAAGAACATGAATCATGTAACCATGGAAAAATTTTTTCTAAAAAATAAAAAATTAAATTAAATTTAAAAATAAATAAATAAACTAGGTAGTGTCCCAAATAGTAATTTTGTTCCTTTTTTATTTTTATGTTCATTAACAAGAATCTTGAAAGTTTCCATATTTGGTGTATATTAGAGTTAAGTGTTTTGTATGTTTTTTTTTTGTTGATAAGAATTTGGTAAGCATTCTTAACTACATACAATTCAATCTTTGGGTTACTCTCTTTTTCTTACTAAAAGTTTATTCTACTTTCCAGTAATTTGTTCCTTTCCTGAAGTTAGTCACTTAAACTTCTTTTTATTTCATCCATACTGCCTTCTATGTCAAAGGTTGCTTTTCTCTTCTTGCCAACCAACCAGTCAGTCCCCTCCCTAAGTCTCTCCTGGAAATTTGCTGCCTCAAAGAAGTCTTTCAATGACTAGCCACCACCATTGAGATTTTTTTTTAATACCAAGGAAACTTTGTCCCTCTGAGGATTGCACATCTTTTCCCCAGTGAGTGTCTCTGTTTCTTTGTGAATCATAAAGTCTGTAGAAATGAGATTAGAAATCTAGAGGGCAAGACCTAACTCCCTGCATAGAATTGATGCTCAACAAATAATTGGGATTAATTTATGTAGGCATAAGGGTGTAGTTATCTGACTGAACCTGCCTAATCAGTTTTGAGTGACATATTCTTTCACTTATGTCTTTTGATAGATTCTTATAAATATTAAGTGCAGTTTGGCTTAGAGCTGTCCTTGGGAGTTGAAGGCAAGACTATTGACGTTGTTAGATGGATGTAAAGATAAAAAATTGCCAGTAATTCTTTGCATAATTAGTATATGTTAATGACTCTTACTATTCTTTGAGATCTGTTGCTTTTTTCAACTAGTCCTCTTTGCCATATAAAGTACAAGGGACCTTTGATTCACATGATCCATCTCATCTCTAAATCCAGTACTACAGGTTTGTCTCTTTTTGTCAGCTGATTTCCCAATAGCCAATGGTTATGCCATTTGTTTGAAGTTTGGGTTTACAGTAGGTCATAGCCTTTCTTAAGCCTTCCCTGCTTTTGAATATTCATCTAACCTCACTATTAAAAATATTCTTAGAGGTAGGACCCAAGGGAAAATATTTTTTGAAAAATTATTGATATAGTTGAAAACATCATACAGTTTTTTATTTAAAGAAAATAGCACATGTAGTTTTCTAGAAGTGTAAGCTTAAATTTAAGTAGTCAGAAATATGATCAATGCAATTGTCCTTGGGACCCAGGTGTGTGTGTGTGTGTGTGTGTGTGTGTGTGTGTGTGTGTGACCCTTTTAGACTTTGGATTGTGCTGTTAAGACTAAAAAACATCAATGTGTCTACCTAACCAAAAATACTTATTTCCTTAAGACTTATAGGTCATTTGATTAATGAGATTTGAGATTAGTTATTAAAATATCTTCACTATTTTCCAAATCTTCTCCACATCCAAAGGGAATTGTGCATTAAATTTAGTGTCACTACAGTAATATCCACAGAAGAAGAGGATGAAATTCCAGACCAGATAAAATCCTTTATCAACGAACACTGGAGAATTCTGATACTTAGAGTATTCCCCAAGTATTCCTCCCTCACAAACCTCCATGTTCCCAGAGTAGGAACACAAACAAATTTAGAAGCTTGGGCAGCGGCTAAACTTAGAGTAGACACCTATGCTATTTCAATGCCTCCCGAAACTCCCTGCCTTCCCTTCACCCTGCAAGAAGTGGCAGGTATAGATTCTCCCCAGCCACATAAAGGAAAGGATAGAAGAGGAGGAATTAAGCAGGCCAAAACATTCTGCCTTTTACCAGGGTCTGGTCCCAGAGTAAGGACTATCCCTTCACCTCCCTGCAATAGTTACAATCATGTTAACAATCATGCTCGATCATGTGAAAGAAAGAAGGAAAAGAGGGGTGCCAATGTGGATGGCTGCATTAGACCTGTAGGAAAGGAGACTGAAACCCAGCTGGTGTCATCCAGCATCCTCTAGAGAGGCTATGCAGGGCAGAGGCCCAATAAGACAAACCTTATGCCTTCTGATGCTAGAAGGTTGAGATAGCCTTTCAACATCTTTTAAGATGACTGCTCACCCTCTGCAAGGTGAGCGAGCAGATCGAGTGATTAAGAAATGAAAAAGAGGCTAAGATACCAAAGAACGTCAAGGAAAAAACTATAGCAAAAGCCTCTAAAATGCACATTTTGTCTCAATAAAGACAGTCCTAAAACCAGAAGAAAAAAAAATAAAATGTCAGAGAATACAAAACTCAACAAATTTTGTAATAAGGAAACTAAACCAAACTTGATAAAACTAAACTAAACTTGATTAAGGAATTTAGTAGTGGTAGTAGTAGCAGTAGCAGTAGTAGTAATTGCAGTAGTAGTAATGGTATTTATACACTGCTAAAGTTATCAAAATATTTGCAAATATTGTCTTATATATTGTCTCAAGATAACCTCACAACAATTCTAGAAGATAAGTACTATTATTATCCCCATTTTCTTATGCTAGTTTAGTCATTTCAGTTATGTCCACCTCTTCGTGACCTCATTGGGTTTTGGAGGGTTTTTTTGGCAAGGATACTGGAGGGTTTTGCTATTTGCTTACTAAGTTATCCCCATTTTACAAATGAAGCAATTGAGGAAGATCAGAGGTTAAGTGACTTCATAGGGTCACATATGTGCTGCTAGTAAGTGTCTGAAGTCAGATCTGAATTCAGGCCTTCCTGATACCAGATCCCCACTTTCTAACCACTATGCCATCTAGCTGACTAGGTACAGATCCCTCACAGAGCATGGAACAGTAATAAACTCTTGAATAGTTCAAAAGACGGATAAAATCCATTAAATAAGGAATTAATGATTATAGGTCAGAAATTGAATCTCTCAATGCAAAATGTTTTACAAACAAAAAAAGGAAAAACTAAATCATCAAAGAAAATATTTCGAGAGGTGAAAAAGATAAACAGCTTTAGAAGAAAAAAACACTAAAATGAAGGCAAATTTGGCAGAAAAGCAACAAAAGGCAGTAGCATTAAAAGAACACAAATTCTTTACAAACCAAAGCACTTTAAGATAGGAGAAATGAAGCAATCTAAGGATTAAAAAGATTCTCAAATAACAAATAAAGAAACTCAAATATTAAAATGTAGAAAATAATATGAGAAATAGTCTAGAACTTGTATAAATACATAGCAAAGTATCTACTGAGAGAATCTGTAGATCACTGCCAGAAAAAAAATCTTAACAATTAAAACTCCGAGATACGTGGTGTTTAAATGTCCCAAGTGCAATAAAAAATTTTTAAATGTGGCTAGGAGAAAGTCCATCAAATATGAAGAAAAAGAAATTTGAGCAACAAGATCATTCTGTAGTTGCAAGAAATCACAGAAAGAAATGTAAAAGGATGTCACTCTACCCCTGCCAAAAACACACACACACACACACACACACACACACACACACACACACACACACACACACACAGAAGGAACTCAATGTGAACCCCCCAAAAAATGACCTACCTGGCAAATCTGAGTTTAATCATTAATGAAAAAAAAAAAGGACATTCAACAAGAGGTATTTGTGATAGTTCTGTTGCATGGGGGAATGAAACAAAATAGAAATGAGCAGAATATTTGACTTGCAAAAACTAGATGCAATGGGAACACAAGAGGTAAACAAATGCAGCTACTAAGTAAGGAATTAATAATAATATTAGTTACTTCATGTCTTTAGAGGATATTACTTAAAAGGGGAAAAAAGCACTGGATTTGGAGACAAAATATCTCTAGGTTTGAATCTTAGCTTTAGCATTCACTTGTGTGTGTGGCTTAAGATAATTCATTTAATCATTTGAGCCTCAGTGTCTTAATCTATAAAATGAAGATAATACTTGACTCTGTCCATTGTTATAAGGGTCAGATGAGATAATGAATATGACAAACTTTATTAACTTAAAGCTCTAAGCAAATGAAAAGTAGTATTTGTAGCCTTGATGCTTCTTTAAGGCATGGAGATGACCTCAGGTTTTCAAAGGCTATGCCAGCAGAGGATGGGGTCTGAAAGGCCATCCTAAGATAGAAAGCCTTCTAGATAGGGTCATTGATATTCTGTCAACTGAAGCCTAGGCTTACTAACATTTGAGAGAGATCTGATAAGCTGATTGACTCCAGACTGATTAATCTTTTTTCTTCAAAGCTACTAAGATACAGAGTGGTTTTGCTTTGTGTTGGCTATACTACCAATCTCTTGCACATAAAAACATGGATTTTTAATTAGAGAAACTAAACTTGAGAGACAGATAAAATAAATAATCATTCCTTACTCTAGAAGTAAGTAGTAGTAGTAGTAATGAGAACAATGTATAAACTAACTCTGAAGCCTAGTTTTGAGAATAATAAGGGCTAAATGGTGGTGATAACTACCTTTTAATATACCTTCCTTTAGAAGATTATAAAAGACAGAAGGATTTAGAATTAGTTTTGCTTGTGCAACCATTTTTCATTCAATTTTGTCTGATTTAAGATTTTCCTAATAGTGCTATGTGATGTATTGACTTCCTGTGGAATTTACAGATTTTCCTGACTTGTTTAAATAATACCTTCCCCTATAGTCCCTAAAAGAAGCAACCTTCCTTATAATGCTCTCATGGAAAGACTTCTTCAAGGGGAATCTTGTTTCTTCTTTGCAGCTTGAATTTTCCAAGTCATGGGTAAACATTCCTTGCTGTCTGGGTCAAATGTTGAACTTGAATTTATTAAGCATTTTATGTATATAACATCTTTTGTTTTGTATAAACCAAATGATCACTTGCTGGTAATTTAGTACATTTACATAAAATGAATATGAAAAGAGATGAGGAGAATAAAAACATTTTCTGTAGTAGTTGCTTTATTTATAGATTCTTCTAATTCTATTAAAACAAATGCCTGAGGGATATAGAGCTTGGAATTAGTAATACATAATAGAAGTGGAAGAATTTTAAACTCAGAGAAGGAACCATTAATGTTAAAATAAGAGTTGAATCTTAGTACCAAGAAGAACCAGTGGCATTTTTCTAAAATAAAATAATCATATAATATGCCATGCAGGGAAGACAAATTAAAATAGATACTTTGTAAAGAGAAGACTGGAAAGGAAACATAAAAATATCACACAATGAAAAGGAGAAAGTGTTAAGTTGACTCAAGGGAGAAAGAAATATAAAGATTACAGTAACTCTGGTTTAGAGACAAGTAAATAAAATTACTGTCATAAAAAGCAATAAAACTAATTAAATATTTAATATGCTTTTTAAAAGTTGGCAAAACATGATGTATTAAATATGGTAAAATATGTAAATAATTATAATAGTTTGCCTAGCATGTTCAGGCAACCAGTTCAGTGCCTTACTACCAATCTCTTACACATAAAAACATGTATATTTAATTAGAGAAACTAAACTTCAGAGACAGTAAACTAAATTAAGTAAGCATTCCTTATATTATGGAATCTAAAAGACAGATGACTGTTGGCACTGTCTAGGAAATCAACCTGGTGTTCAATGAATGAATGAAATAATCACTTAAAAAAAAAAACCCTTATCTGCCATCTTAAAAGTAATACTGTGTATTGGTTCCAAAGCAGAAAAGTGGTAAGGGATAGATGATGGGGGCTAAGTGATTTGCCCACAGTCACATAGTTAGGAAGTTGTCTGAGGCCAAATTTTATCTCTGGATGTTGCTCTCAATCCACTGAGCCACTTAGCTGCCCCCAAAATAATCACTCTTAAAAGGAAAGACATTTAAAAGAATTGTTTAAATGGGGAAATAGGAATGCCTTCTAGCTTCTAAGAATAAAATCTAAAGAAAGGAGAAGCTCAAAATGAGAGAATATCAGAGTTGGAAAGGACCTCAGAAGCCTGTACTAATCTATCTGAACCACACTTGAACATCAACAAAAAGCAGTCATCCTGATGCCAACTTTAAAACTTCTGTAGAGGCAAAACCCATTTTCTCCTGAAGTAATCCATTCTAAAGTATTTATATAGCTCTAATTGTTAGGAAATTTATCCTTATATCAAGCATAAATCTATAGTTGCTACCTATTGTACCTGGTTTGCCCCTCTAGGGCAAGCAGAACAAGCTATACTTTCCCCACAGGATCATTCTTCAAATATTTGAAGTTAAGTCTCATGTCTTCCCTAAATCTTCTTTTCTCCAGGCTAAACCTCCCTCATTTCTTCAATTTAGAAAAGACATGATCCATGCCCTTATTGAGCTTATAGGAAAAAACATAAATACATGTTTTTATTTTATTATCTCATTTTATTAGAAGTCATCTAATCCAATCCCCTCATTTTCCAGTGAATAAGTTGAGGCCCAAGGAGGTTGTGAGTTATCAAAGTCACATAAATAGGAAGCACCAGATGCAGGATCTGAATGTAGGTCTCTTTACTCCTGGAGGTAGGCACTGTCTTTTGCATTTTTTTTTTTTTTGGTATTTGTATTTTAGTGCTTAGTATAGTGCCTAGCACACAGTAAGAGCAAGTGCTCAATAAATATTTATAAATGGATTGATTGACTTTGGCCAATTCACTTAACTGTTATTTGCCTCAGATTCCCCAACCACAAAATAAGGATACTAATAGAACCTACCTCACAGATTGTTGTATAGATCAATTGTGATAAAGTAATTGAATAAATTTACAATTTAAGTAAATTTGAATAAAGCACTTAACAGTGCCTGGCACACATAGAAGGTGCTATATACATATTATTTATTGTCATTATTTTTACTCTTGAACTAGTGCTCTTTCGACTGTACCATACTGCCCTCAAGAAAATAATATTGTTTTAGAGCTGGTAGAATCACAAAGAATATCAAGTCCATTCAACTGCTCATGAGAGAAACAAAAGAGAATAATGATAAAACATTAAAGAAAGAAAAGGAACCCATTAACAACTTACTGTACAGGAATCCATGTTAGATGCATTTCTGTTCCTTTGCTTTGCTTTTTTATTTATTTGTATAGTTTTAGAAAAGAATATAAACAAGCCTCAAATTGGAATAGGGCAATAATTGGTGAAAAACTGATTAAGTAATATGGATCTGTTCAAGTTCGCAGAATGGGATAATTAAGCTCTTAATGATGTGTCTTTAGTTATTGATGACCCATTTTATTGCCCTTCATCAAATGTCCCTATACCAGGCATATATTGGAGGTAACTTTTGTCCTTGTTCATAATAAATGTTGAGAAGTGCAGAACCAAAAACATTTGTGCTCATCATTACTGATACTAACAAGCAGCATCCTGTCTTTCCTCTTTTTTTTGACTTGTTTTTTCTTCTCTTCTTGCTTTTCCTTTCCTTCCTTCCACCTTATTGCCATAAATGTTTAAAGAAAGTAGGTTTAGGTGTCATATAACATCTATTTTGGCTACTGCCCAACATAAAGTCTTATTAAGGATTGATTTAGTGCATCATTTCACAAAAGTGTGGTCCCTAGACCCCTGGGGATCCCTGACAATCTTTTAGGTGGTTCATGAGGTCAAAACTATTTTCATAATAATACTAAGATGCTTTTTGCCTATTAAGATAGGCAAATAGCTTCTTAGCATTTCAAACTAAATTTTAGTATTTCCAACAATATTTCAGTGTGAAGCCACATTCTCTCCATATACTAAAAAACAATTAAATGGCAGCAGATTGAATGCAGAAGCAGATATAAAAATCCAGCTGTCTTCTATTAAACCAAACATTAAAGAGATTTCCAAAAATATGTAGGACAATGTCACTCTTCCCAGTGATTTTTTTTGTTTTAGGAAAAAGTTATTTTTTATAAATTATGTTATGTTACCATGTTGTTAGTTCATCGTTTTAAAAAATAAATGAATAAGCATTAAGAATGTTTAGCAATTGTCTAACACAATAACTATCTAGATGCAAGCCATATAAACAAAAAACCTTTTGGGTTCTCAGTAATTTCTATGAATAAAGGAGTTCTTAGACCAAAAAGGTTGAAAATGACTAGTCTAGAACCTAAACATGAATATATATCTAGAAATACATTTTTCAAAAAATTTACTTCATTAAATATATATACTCTGTATGAATGCTTTTGCTATGTTTGCAGATTACAACCTTTTCATCCTATGTCATTCTTGTCTTTGACCTTCCATAAATCATCCATCTAACATTCCAGAGCTCTTCTTGTGTTCCTTTTAATATTTTGTGACTACTTAGGCTGTTATCCTTTTCTCTTATTATATGAAGAGCCTACCTTTTTTCTAGTCATACATGTTTTTAACATATTTCATATTACATCAGTCTTTGGTGACAATATATTGAGCCTATCTTTGTAACATTTCTTGTATACTCCCTCTTCTCTCCTCTGACATTGCTACTACCCTGGGGCAGGCTCTTATTACCACATGCCTAGACTACTGCAATAGTTTTTAGGTTGGTTTCCCTGCCTCAGGTGCCTCTCCACTACAGTCAGTCCTCATCCATTCATCTGTCAATTGATCTTCCTAAAGGGCAAGTCTGACCACATCATCCCCTATTCAGTAAACTCTAGTCACTCTCTATCATGTCCAGAATCACATATGAAATCCTCTGTTTGGTGTTCAAAGACCTTTGTAACCTAATCCCCTCCTACCTTTTATTATCAATCTAGAGCCGATTGCACCTTCTACCCCCTTATTCTGCAATCTAATGACACTGGTCTCCTTATTCCTAGCAACAGACATTCCATTCCCTGAGTTTGGATATTTTTGTTGGCCAATCCCCTTTTCTGAAATTCTTTCCCTCCTCATCACCATCTTCTGCTTTCTCTGCTTTCCTTCAAATTCTAGTGGACATCCCACCTTTTGTTGGGAACCTTTCCTGATCCCCCTTAATACTAATGCCTTCCTTCTCTTGATTATCCCCAGAATATCTAGATATCTTGAATGTAATAGTTATTTTCATGTGATCTCCCCATTAGACTGTGAACTCCTTGATATCAGAGTTTTTTGCCTTTGTTTCCCCAGTGCTTAGTACAACTGGTCAACTAACTCACCCACTTGCATCTATTATGGATCGTTCCATTTTCCAGTGGATCATCTATAGTCATGCTTCCTTGAAATCATAATTCATAGGCATATAGCTTCACTAACATGCTTGTTTAAAATGGATTTTGGAAGCAATGAGCAGCTTAGAATCAGGAAAAGTACCATATGGTCTACCAAATCAAATACAATCTCTTGTTAAATTCTGAAACTTGCTCATTACTATCAATAGTATCTATTTAATATTTTTGTAGTAATGCATTAAATTATTAGCCTAATGAATTTAATAATCTAAGCAATATACAGGTGTCTCTTTGACATCATAACTTTCTTCATCATGGTTTTGATATATATTATGGGTTGGCATAAGAAATTAAATGGGAATTTTGGGGGAATTTTACAGAAAGTCTAGACCAGTGATTCCCAAAGTGGGTACCAACACCCACTGGAGGGTGCTACAGTGATCCAGGGGGCTGTGATGGCCACAGGTGCATTTATCTTGCCTATTAATTGCTGTTAAAATTAAAAAATTAATTTCCAGGGGCCTAAGTAATATTTTTTCTGGAAAGGGGGCGGTAGGCCAAAAAAGCTTGGGAACCACTGGTCTAGACTGTGATATTGGAAGGCCAGGAGACAACATAGGTTTAGAAACTCAGAAAAGCATATTTAACCAACAATTTACAATAAGGTGCTATTATTATTTACTGTTACAAACACTATATAAAAGAAAGAAAAAAATTAGACTTCTCTGATATGGAGGGCCAAAAAATTTTACATGGATTTTCCAGATCATGGGGGCACTGAAACCTTATGACTACTGTGCTCATAGGACTTCTGCAATGTGGAAGGGATACCTGTACATTCTTCTTCCTCTTTATTTTTCCTATTTAGATAACTAGACTGATCTTTTTTTTAGTGATGATGTAACTCATTGGGAAGGTCCTATAGTGTTCTGAATCTTGATAACAATCATCCACAAACAAGATTTCATCAATAGACAGCCTCTTGCCAGGTCATGTGGTCAAAAGGATAGAGAACAAGACCTTTTTCTCAATTTCCAATAAATTGTGGATGGGCCTCAAAGTGGAATTATGTATCATATGTAGAAAGTTCTTAAAATTGAATTCACTGATAAGAAAGCAACAAACTCCAAAAACTAAAGACCCCTTATGAATTAATAGTAGAAAATGACAAATATTAATGCATTCATTCAACTCTCCTTCTCTAAGAGCTTCCTAATTCCAGAGAGGTATACAACTAATGCAGGATTTGTGCTTTGGGATCCACTTATGTAATTAATTCTCCATTGCTTTAGAGATTCTTTTGGTGTATTCCTTCCCTGCCCTCCCTCCATCATATTGTTGCAACAATCATTGTACCATTTTTCTTCACAGTAATTTAAGGAGGGATAGGTAGTATAGGAAGCATAGGGCCGTGCTTCCCTCTATCTGGGGATAGGTTCTAGGGAGCTCTAACAGGGACAAAAACATAAAACAACTATGGCAAAAACATGAAACAATTACTTTATCATCTTCAAACCCTATCAAAAGGGGCAGACGCTTCTGCTTTAGTTCAGTTAGTGAACTGAAGAAATGAGAGAACTGGGGCAGGGTTTTCGCATCTGTGACTCCATGAGTTCTGAAAGGAAGAGAACTGGAATTCAGTTGGTGCCAGTTTAGCTCCCCCCAAAACTACCCAAAGTGGTGTCTGAGGTTGCTGAAAAGCAAAATCCGTAAAGTGAGATGATCCTGAGACAGTGTTATGGTCCAGTTTTATATGCTACACAAAAATGGGAAGAATCAAAAGTGAGAGGGAAAAAAGTACCAAATGTTTAAAGAGGAAGAAAATGTAATTAAAGACATAGAACACTGAGCAGGTAGATCAGCAGAGAAGACAACTAAAATTAGAAGGGTGGACAACTACCAAAACATCTAAAAAATTAGAAACTTTTCTTAATAATTATTACAAGACAAAGGAAACAGCCAATATCTAATGAAACACAGAACACTGTTGATGACCAAGGTAGCATGTAACAACAGTAGAATGTTCCATAGTGATTCAAAAGAGAAATAAACATCTTGAGAGAAGAAAGAAGGGAATAATGTCAAGATTTAAATCACAGGGGGAATATGGTAACTGTCTTCAAGTATTTAATGTACTATGTGAAGGAGAGACTAGACTTGTTCTGTTTGGCTTCTGAGGGCAAAACCAGGAACAATGGGTAGAAGTTGGAACAAGCCAAATTAATTAAGTTGGAAAAAAATTAAACAGGCTGCCTCAAAAAGTAGAAGATGCCCTTATTTCAGAGACTGAATAACAGACATATTGTATGGAAATCCCTTTCAATTATGGAGTGGGCTAATTTGCCATAGAAGTTTCTTGTGGAAAGAAAATTCTATATATGTAAATATTGAGGAGGCAATCCAGCTAGCTATGAGGCCTGATGATTAGAATATGAAGGATCATTTGAAAATGTTTGAACAAATCCATATTTGCCATTGTGGAAATAAAAGTTTTGAGGACTAGCAGAAGCAAGGCAGAGACATCAAACAAGAGCATAGCTTCTGCAGAAGCCTTTCGGTTGGAATATGGTTAATTTAAACATTATCCTCACCTTGCCAATTAAATATCTGAGTGTTGAAAAGAGGACCTTAGAAACTAGAAAGGCAAAAAGACAAAGAACTTCCAAATGCTTGAGCACTGAGTTGGTAAAAACCTCAAATTTTGTTTTGTGATCCACATGAAAAGGGAACAAAATTAGTTCTATTAAAGTATTTTTGAAAGGCTAAACAGAAATCACAAGTAAGGTATATAGAATTAACTTTTTTGATTGAAAGGTGTCTGAATATTTGTTATCTAGGTAGCATTAGAATGTCTGAGAATAAACATAAGGACCTTCAAATATTTCCATATGAGAACAAAAGGTTCTTCATGTTCTTTAGAAGAAGAAAAAACTGCTGGAGTTAAAACGATTGTAAAAATTTATAAAACATGCATTTTAAGCAGCTCGTTTAGTATGTTGAAAGTTTGCTGCAGGGCATCAAAACAAAATTACTACAGAAGGGAAGAATGGTGAGAGTGCAATAAAGGTATAAGGTACAACAAAGGACTCCCCCCCCTTTTTTTTCCTGTATGTATATTCTAGCAGAAAAAAGCTTGAAATGATGAAAGGAAGTCAAGCAATAGATTTAGATCTATCATACTTGAATGGTCAAATTGACTGACTGACTGATGCAAAGTGGTTGAGAATTTTGAGCACAGTGGTGCATTTAACCAATCTCTTGAACTTCTTTTTTTAACAAGTTAAAAAATACAAGAATACTGCATCTTGACATAGAAGTGTCTATAGTTAATGTTAATTTAAAGATTAGTCCTCTATATTCATATGTAACTGAATATAGAGAATATGAAATCTGACTGTATCTAGTGTATCTTTTATTTTTTAAAGCTTACCACAAATGAATTTTTATCTTATTTAATAATGTAAGGTACTATTTAGGTTTAAAAATCAAAATCTAGAACTTTCTGGAGTAGCTCACATGATTGAAAATTTCACCTGCTAGGAAAGTATGACATTCCATTCTAGTTCTCTTAGGTATTATAAACTTTAAAAGACAAAAAAACTGATTAAATTTGGAAATTCTTAATATTGCTTCAGAAATGGGAGATATTTTTATAATTGTGGATTTTAGGGAAACTATCGAAGGAAATATCCTACATTTAAGAAGGTGCTACAAATTTCTGAAAGTTTTCATTTATAGTTCATAACACCCAGTATATTACTTACCCAGTATATTACATAATGGGGCAGTGAGGTGGCACAATAGATAGAACCCTGGGCTTGGAATCAGGAAGACATCTTCATGAGTTCAAATCCAACTTCAATATTTACTAGCTATGTGACCCTGGGCAAGTGACTTGTTTGCCTTATCTGTAAATGAACTTGAGAGGGAAATGGCAAACCACTCCAGTGTCTTTACCAAGAAAACCCCAAACGGGGTCATGAAGAGACAGACACAACTGAAAAATGACTGAACGATACCGAGTATGTTACTTGACTACTGTGTTAACATTTTTTCCTCTGAAATCTTCAACTGTCTAGTATGAAATTTACTTTTCTCCTGAGAAAACTTTGTTCTTATTGTGAAGTTAAAAGGAAAATAAGATTTCTTTTATGGAAATTTACTTCATATTCAATTCAATAGACTATATCCTTTCCAGAAAAGGATGGCTTCATTTACAATACCTTTATAATATTTGAACAAAAGAGGTTGGGAAATTCATTTTTTCTTGTTAACAAAAGAAAAATTGCACAATTTTTCCCCTGTCATTTTCATCCTTTCAGTCTCATCCTGCCTTATCATGAAAATATCAACTAGTATGATATTCCACAATCTCTGTCCCTATACCCTCCAACTAGAAGGGATACTGTGCTATTTTCCTGTATTAAAATATATTTTGCCTATCAAATCACATCTAAGAAATGGGAACTGGAGTTAGGAAGTGTGGCAAAGGTGGTGAAGTTAATGTCTATTATTCCTTTCCAGACCTTTTTACAAGTAACTTAAGAATCAATAGGATGAGAAAATTAGAAGTACAAATCCAATATGTAACAGAAAATGATCCCATAGCTTAACTAAAATATAGGTAAGTTCATATGAAGTACAAGTGTAACTCATGGCACAGATGCTATTGAGCTCTCTTCCTGGGCTGGGCTGAGATTGCTCACCCCACCTGTGCCTATGCTTTTAGGTCAAGGTGGTTCCCTAGAGGGACTGACCATGTGGCTACAATGCAATCTCAGGGTTCTAAGGGTAAGATGAAGACATATATCTACTTATATTACAGCTGCAAGTCTTGAGTCTCACTGGTGTACTTCCCATTTAAACAAATCAATCAAGATAACACCACTAACTTTAATTATGAAACATTTACCAACAGAAGGCAAAAACTTATAGTAATCATAAAATGTCTATACATTAGCTGGTTTTATACTCTTTCACCAAGGATATAGTGTCCCTGGCAGAAATTTGGCAAAATGTCCATGGCTTAGATTTGGCAAAATCTAAAAAGGAGGTTCATGTACTTGGCACAATTCACAATTCTGGATTGTAATCCTTGATACCCTTGACTTCTTTAGGGAACAGTTTGTACTGTATATTATCTATTAGAGGGAATTGCTTCTATTCTGTCCTATTAGGTAATACACCTTTGCTTCTATGCTTGGACTGATGAAGCAGTGTTAAATTCTTTTAGCAAACACCAGCATTAAGCCTAGTTTCTATAGAGCTTCCCAGGTCTGCTTCTATGGTTGAGTGATAATTCAGTATTCTCAGTAAAAAAGCAGTTTCTTTAAGCTTGGGATTTACACAAGTATTCAAGTCTATTATTGGTACTTTGAGGAGTTTCCTTCTCTCAAGTCATAGAGAGTCTCTGAGGGATTTTCTTTCTCTAAATCTTCTCTCAATATGAGGTTGGAGAGCAAGACAGATTTCCCCAATCCAGTTCTTTACACATGAGAAGATTCTTTTTCCATTCAGCTCCCAGCATCAGTGCCTTCCTCTATTCAAATCAACTTCCTGAATCAACTACAGTCTGCCTTTCTCTGATCATCTGGGCTCAGCTATGCTCTTCTTTTGGCTTTTCTGTTCTGTTGGCTTATATGTACTATCTTCTAACTTTTGATATTAGTTTTTAAATCCTGATTCCCTTGCCACAATTTCTGGTGACTTCTAATGCCTCAAATAAGGGTCTCCTCAAATGTACTGGCCTACTCTGTATCTGGGGGGTGGGGTGGGTAGGGATAGGGGTTGGAGCTTTGATTTCACTGAAATTTCATTGTCATTTTATTGGGAATTTCTGAGTAAGAAAATTCCCTTCCTAATGTGGATCTATACTTTTTCTGTAAACTATGTTCTTAGAGGGTTGACTAGAACAGAACCCTAAGGGTATAAATGATTTGCCTTGGATCATGAAGCCATTATGTATCAGAAGTATAACTTGAACTGAGTTTTGAGGCCAGTTTACAACCTACTACACTATGCTGGGTCTCTCTTGGGCTGAGAAACCAAAAATCCACATTTCTGTCAGATATGACACAAATAGTCGATGAAATGTGGATTTTTGTTTATATATATGTATACATGTATAGATATATCTACATCTGTATTCTAATAGTCCCCAAACAGTTTTTTGATTCATGGCAATAAACTTCTAAGTTCTAAAAATAGTCATGTAAATTAGCTCTAGGGAAATAATATACTGCAGTCATCAGTCAAGACTTTTGCCTCTGAGGTACTGTTTTCTCTCAGGAGCTCTCAGAATTGCCTGTTTTTCCTGAAACCACATTTCTCTGTATTTCTCACACAAATTTTACCTTTCTGCTCCTTTCAGTAGATAAAATATCCACATAAGAATGGGATGGTATCTTATGTAAGTCTATATGGTAGCTGCTACATGTAAACTGAGAGGAATTGTTCTTTACATTTTTTCAGTACTTTATTTTGCTTTTGAAATGTCATGTTATAATTAACTTTGAATGGAAATGGAAATGAAGGTGTAGGGGAGAGGATATGACAATTTTTTAAATAATGATAAATATCTAGGAATTTTTTCTTCCAAGGTTTTATACCTAAATTCACTGATGCATGCTGTGAAGAATTAAAGACTTTATTGAAAAATATCCCAGTGAATTGATTTATTCACATAACATTAGAAACAAAAGACCCATAATGCAGGAATGTTTGGAAACTAAGATGGAGAGTGTATTGTGACTTAAGGGAGGGGTGTCCTCCTTCAAATTGCATTTTGGTGAAATCATAACAGATGTCTCATCACTTAGCTTTTTTCTCCTCTCTTTTTAATTATTGGCCTGGAGTTGGATCACAGAAGCAAAATGTCATCTCTTGCTACCCTCTACATCTGCTGTTAATTAGAATTCTTGAAGTTTGTGCATGAATATAGAAGTTGATTTAAATTTTTCTTATCTTAAAAAAGCTGATCGTGAGTCATCTTAATAGTCTGTCAGATCTCAGACTCAGAATTTTAGAGCTGGAAAGCACCTTAGAAGTCATCAAGTCTAACTTTCTCGTTTTATGGATGAGGAAATCGAGGCCCAGGGAGCTTAAGTAATTTGCCCAAGGTCACACACAGTTAGTTAATGTCAGAACTTAGACTAGAGCTACATTCATACTAAAATGGATGATCTGGAATCCTGGCAGGGCGAATCTTGATTTAGCCACTTATATTCAATCCTCCTATGTGCCAGGCCCTGGAAATACAAAGAAAGAAGTAAAACCATCCATGAGAAAGCATAAATAAAGGATATGTATACATATTGTGTATGGGGTGAAAGGTATAGAATTGTGAGACTGTTTCCCAAACAACTTTGTTGATGTAATAATGGAAAGTAAAGGACAAATAATAGAGAAGACATAGTGTTGATCTATTCAGTTAAATGCCAGTAGGAATCTATACCCTATTATGCCATTATCTTATGTGAGGTGTTCATTTTAATGAGATTAGAAAGGCAATTTTGTATTGTTTGGATGAAGATTGGCTGTGTTACTGATGGCCAGGCTGCCAAGGCATGAAGCAGCTTTGTGGAGTGTAACATTTTATTTCCTCCACAAATTGCCATCAGTCATAGTATCTTGTGGAACTACTTCTTTAGTAGAAGAGACCTTATCCAACAGGAAGCAGAAATAGACCCATAGAAACAGAGAATAGAGAGTTGTAAGCAGCTGTGAGGAACATGAGCAGATTGGATAACCAGCTATAGATTCAAGAGAAAATATCTGTGGCAGTTGAGAATTAAGTGTTGTAGAGAAACAGACCTAGGGAACTTAGGTGAGTTACCTGCCCAACAGCCACTCTGTACTTGAGCAGAGCAATGTGAGCAAACCACAAGAAGAGAAAGTACATCAGGACCTTTTAGTACCAAAGATGTTAAGTGCCTCTCTCCTCTCTCTATCTCTCTCTGTGTCTGTCTCTGCCTCTCTCATAAGTGTGCCTCAAGAGTATCCTTAAATCTATACTCACTCCTTCTACAAATGTTATATATATATATATATATATATATATATATATATATATATACTCAAAATCTGACCTTTATTTTCCATCAAAAGGGCCTTTTTTTACTGACTGAAATTTCCAGAATGGAATTTCTGGTTTAAAGCATTGCAACATATACACATTTTGTTTGGAGGCTGGTTGAACTAACTGCACAAAAGCTTTGGCCAAAATTTCCTCAGACCAGCTGTCCAAAGCTGCCACTCATATGTCCTGCAAGGCTTCCAGGAACTTTTTTGGAGATTTCAGTGATTGCCCAGTGGAAACATTTGCAAAAGAATTTTCGGAATTAAGTCAGACAAGTCGTTTTCAAAAATGTTTGCATGGCCTATCCTTCCCAATAACATGCATTGGATAGCCTCTTCCTCACCCCTACCAACATCCATAAGAATCTCATCTTTTTTCCNTATATATATATATATATGGAATCTCCACCCTAGAGTTATATGAAAGAATATTTTGCAGCTACTATCCTTATTATGCTATCTTAATAAATGACTTTACTTTTGAGCTAATTATGTCTTTTGGCTTACAAGTAAAAGTAAGTTCTCCAATGGGGGCTTATGCATTATGGTTTTAGTAGTACAATCCCTTCTCTGAGATTCAAACCTGCAGACCTATATAAATTGATTTGGAGACATAGTCCAGAGGAAGTTTTGTATACAAAATAAATTCATATTTATTTGGGGGTTAGGGAGGAGCAAAATGAATAGTTGGGAGAATCAAGAAAAAACTTTTGAAGGAGGTAACATTTGACTTGAATCTTAAAGGAGGTTAGTGGTTCCAAAAAGTAGAGATGAGGGAGACAATTATGATAGGCAAGAGGGACAACCTGTGCAAAGTCAGAGCAGAAGATGAAATGCAATGTATAGGGAGAGAATAAGAGAAAGTTTTGGCTTTAGCCAGGCTAACATTTAAATGCCAGGCTAAAATGTAATGAGGTTACATTTTAATCGCTCCATTGCCATCAGTTTATGAGAGTATTAAATGTACTCTGGTGGCTTTTCTGAGGATATGAATCTTCTTGGCTTCTGTTTTCCCCTTCAAGGGAAACCACATAATAGAAGGGTCACAGGAGTTAAAAATGTTTTGGGTTGAGAATCATCTGTAATTATACTTGGTCTATGTCAAAGAAGCATTATTTCTCTTCCATTTCTATCCTATGATCTTGACGTCTATCTATATATTTGGCAAAGGCACCAGAATTATTCGATTACAGACTGGGATATTGTATATGTATTTATATTTGAAAGCTTTTTTGTTTGGAAAAATTATGATCCAAAGTTAGAGTTCCTATTAATAGCACATACCTAGTCAACAAGATTTCTAATAATTAATCATAGCATTCTTTTTCAGAAAAAATATCAGGTTAGAGGATGGAAAATAGAGAAGAAATTGATTATTTTAAAAGGTTAGAAATTGAAGGGTCTTACCTTGAAAATATTTTAAAATTCCTTTGAGATAAGTACCCAACACTTAAAATTTTTTGTTTCAAATACAATCTAAAGTGTTTCTCTGAGAAGGACCCAAAACCCTTGTAATTTTTCAGTTTACTTAAATCACCATATAAATGGATACTTTAAGTTGAATTTTATTTTCAGTTCCATATTCTCTCCCTTCCCCTCCCTATCTCTTCACCCATTGAGAAAGCCAAAAAAAATTAGAACCTATTAAAAGGAAGGAAGGAAGAAGGAAAGAAGGAGAGAGAAAAATAAAGGAAGGAAGAAGGAAGATATGCTTTAGTATGCACTCTGAGTCAATTAGTTCTCTATCTTGAGGTGGAGGATAGCATGTTACATCTTGAGGTTTTAGAAACTGAGTCATTGTATTGATCAGAGTTACTGTCTTTCTAAATTGATTAGCTTTGCAATATTGGTATAACTGTATAAATTGTTCTCCTGGTTTTTATTTACTTCACTTTGAATTAGTTCATAGAAGTATTTCCAGCCATGCCCTTCATCATTTCTTATCACAAAATAGTATTCCATCACATTCATATACCATAAAGAAATACTATAAATATTCATGTACATATGGGTCTTTTTCTTCTTTCTTTGATCTCTTTAAGGGTATGGACCTTGTAGTGGTATCAGGGGGTCAAAGGGTATGCAGTAGATTTTGGGGCATGGTTCTAAATTACTTTGGAGAATGGTGAAACTAGTTGACAGCTCCACCAATGGTGCATTAGGGTGCTCATTTTTCTACATCCTTTCTAGCATTTCTTATTTTCATTTTTTTGTCCTCCTGGCCAAACTGAGGGTTATGAGATGGTACTTCAAAGTTGTTTTAATTTGCATGTATCTAATCATTAATGATTTAGAACATTTTTACATGGCTATTGACAACTTTGACTTCATTTGAAAACTGTCTGTTCATATCCTTTGATATCCCTTATCAAATGAAGAATGAGTCTAGTAACCTCTCTCTGATCTTCTATAGCTCATGATTTAGACTGGCAAGAAGATATGATAACATTTAGTAGTAGACAGAAGAACCTCATAATCTCCACTATTATATAGATTTCACAGTATTTCACATACAACATTTTAACTGTTTAGATGTTAACTTTTAAAGGCATCAGCTCTGAATTTAAATTGGAAGAAGATATCACTAATGAAATAAATTATTTCCTTCTGAGCCAATCATAAACAGGAAGTTGCATGAGCCACTTGACATTTTTTTATGTAGGTGGAACATCCATACATATAGGAAATTAAACATGTGCTCTTATAAACCAATTCCTTTTGTATTTGGACTAAAATGACCCAGGGAGTAAGTAGGCTAGGTGGGGAACCTGAAACCATTTCTCTCTACATTGTATACCATGCTGCCTCTTGTTCTACTAAGTCTCAAGAGAGGTATGAGAATCTGGGCCAGGTAAGTAGGCAGAAGCAGATATTCCATAGGAAAACCAAATGGGCAGTACAGGAACATGGAACAGAATCCGTTGGCTTGTGGAACCAGCTGCACTTGACAAACAACCCTAGAAGTGGCATCCCTCCCTTCAAATGCATACTTCCCATTGTTAATCAGGCCAGATGCATTTTTGAAGAGCTTAATTACACAGTGTTGGGTTATGAACGATAGGATAAGAACAACTTGGAACCATGCCAACTTGCCCTCTAGGAGTTCACTGTTTGTTGCCCCTCATATAAAGCTAGCCTTCTTTGTGCCCGGCACACACACACACACACACACACACACACACACACACACACACACACACCCTCTCTTACTCTACTTCATCACCAAGGTGTGTGTGTGTGTGTGTGTGTGTGTGTGTGTGTGTGAATTGTGCTCTCTAACATGTAGTAACAAATCTCTCACCTACATACAGAATTATGGGGAAAATCCCAAATGAATGGTTGCTGGTGCTGCAGAAAGACAGATTTTTATCTTTAATTCTTGACCAAAATTTCTTGGTTTTTTATTTTTTAAAAAAGCTTTAAATGCATGTTGTACTGGAGATAATAGATTTAGATATAAAAATGAACTTAGAGACCATTTAATCTAACTCCTTCATTTTACAAATGAGAAAACTGAGGCTCAGCAAGGTTAAGTGATTTGCTCAAGGTCACATAGGTTGTATTAAAGAGAATGAGTTTATGAGATAAATGGAAAGATTGATTCAAATTGTTCCAGAGAAAACTCTTTCCCCAGAAAGACCTAGTTGGAAATGTTTTATTTAACATGGGATACAGAAATCATTGAGATTTCATATTCAGAATTTTTCTAACCTTTATCTCTTGTCTTAGAATTAATACTATAGATTCCAAGGTAGAAGAGTGGTAAAGGCTAGGCAATAGGGGATAAGTGTCTTGCCCAGGATCATATGGCTTGGAAATATCTGAGGTCACATTTGAACCCAGATCCTCCCAGCTCTAGGCGGGGTGCTCTATCTTCTGTGCTACCTAACTACTCCTCATATTCAGAATTTTTGAGTTGTGTCCTACCCTAGCTAGAGGACCAGGTTGTGGCCAGATCAACACGTCAAACCTCCTAATATGATACAGAAGACTTGATAGTTTTGAAGACTAGCTCAACAGTTGAAGTTAAATGATTTTGTTGTTGTTTATAACAGGTTGAACAACTCTCTTGTGTACTGTGAAGAGATATGGACTGTAATAGGACCATTTGGGGAGAAGGGGAGAATTGTGCAATATAAATACTAGGTGGTAAAAGATCTACCTAAGTTGTGATTATTTTAATAATACAATGCTACTGTTTATACATTTGTCTGAAATAGGAAGTAGTTTATTTTTTAAATGCATAAAAACACTGGCTCCCCACCCCCACTTCCTTAACTTTAAATACTAGGAGCCCAATTGCTGGCTAAATATAGACCCTGTCTCCCTTTTTATTTATAACTTTCTCCAGACTGAAGTCGCCAGGTTGAGCCGGAATTAATTTGGTATGTGTTTTTATAGGCTCTAATTAGTTGTTTTTGTTGTTGGGTTTTCTTTTCTTTTTCTTTTTTTAAAGGAAACAAGCTCTAATCAATAAAGTTATATAACCAAATTCAAAACTGTGGACCTCTAGAAAGTCTCTTCACAGAAAGTCAAGCCCACATGATGACCTTGAAGAAACATAGCCCCTTGAATGCAAACGTAGTGCAGCTGCTGAGCAAGTTGTGTCTCTGAACATCTGTTTTGCAGCCAAGGGGAGTCATCATGAGTGATAAAGTGAATAGCTTTTTTGCAACGTCAGAAACATACATCTATAATCTATTCTTTCTGAGACCTTGAATTGTGACATTTCTTGACTGTTTGACTGTTCTCCAAGGAAGGGTTTAATGGCATAGGGAAAGATAAGTGTATCATTTTTGTTTACCAAAGTATACACTTTACAACACAATCTCTTCTTTTCCATGAGTATTGCTTACTCTTGGGCTTATAAAGTTGCACTTGTGTTTGAATTCTCATTACAGGAATTATACTAAGATGCAGCAGGGTTATGTCTTTTATCAGAGGAAGGAATATACCGATGAAATCATAGATCCCTGAAATAACAAAGGAAGGAAGAGTTGACACCCTTACTGACTTTGCTAACTGATGCAAATGAAGTTTGTTGGTTTTTTTTTTAAAAACCCTTAACTTCTGTGTATTGGCTCTTAGGTGGAAGAGTGGTAAGGGTGGGCAATGGGGGTCAAGTGACTTGCCCAGGGTCACACAGGGAAGTGTCTGAGGCTGGATTTGAACCTAGGACCTCCCATCTCTAGGCCTGACTCTCAATCCACTGAGCTACCCAGCTGCCCCCCAAATGAAGTTTTGATGAATAAGACAGGGTGTTCCTTTCCACTCTCCAGCCCTATCCCTCTAGGTCTTTATAAAATATTAGAGCCTTCTAATTGTCTTTTAATGTTTGAGGCAACAAGGAGAATTAAAAACAGACAGGATATCCATAAGCCTTTTCTAAGGTCTTTTAGCACAACTCACTGCAAATGCACTTTTTTTTAAAAAGGAAGGAATTTGAGTCTTTCTCTCCTTAATCTTTAAAAAAATATTATGAGAGGTGAACTTCCTATACAAACCTGTATACATATTCATTATGTCTCTTGCCTTATAACATTTGGCTTAAAGTTCTTACCTTATTTAATATTTGCTCATTGGCAAGTAATTTCTGATGAAGATATTCTCCTCCATGATTCTGTGTATGTGTGTGCACACGTACATGCATACATACCCATGGGTATCTTTTGTGATAGGCGAGAGACATGATGGGAGAGCTTCAAAACTAAAGAATAAAATATTCCCAATAGAATAGAAAGTGAGGTACTTCTAATTAAGAATTCTGTGTGTGAGCTGCTAGGTGGCTCAGTAGATTGAGAGCCAGCTCTAGAGATGAGACATCCCAAGTTCAAATTTGGTTTCAGACATTTCATGTGACCTTGGGCGACTCACTTAACTCCAGTTGCCAACCCTTACTGTCTTCTGCCTTGGAACCAATACACAGTAATGATTCTAAGATGGAAGGTAAAGGTTTTTTGTTTTTTTTTTAAAGAATTCTTTGTTATCTTAACCAGGAACTACTTGTGTGACCTTAGGCAAATTAATTTACTTGTCCTCAGTTTCTTTATTTGTAAAGGAGAAAATGCTACAAAACTGGTTTCTAGGCAGGTTATGGGATGTTCACTTAATGGTCACAGTCATCTAGTTTTGTTTTGACCTAGGATTACTAAATGAGATTAGACAGAGATATTGTTGTAGAGTTTTTATTATATCATTCTGGTATTCGAAATTCTTCCATCAGTATATATTATTTACATGAAAAAATCTAAATTACTTAGAAACAGGTATTGAAGGCACTCCATGATTAGTTAAGTACATCTTCTCTAGCAGGTACTTGTCTTTCCATCATCCTCAGCATATTTGTACTTTCTCACATCTATTTCTTTGCTAGCACTGATTGTTCAAGAGAATGACCTGTCTTACCAAACACATCCTTCCTATCTTCAAGACCTACCCGAAGTCCATCAAAGTCTTCTCAAAATGCTTCTACCCATAATGATCTCATTGAAATCATAGCTGTATGACATCTTTACTTTTTGTGATTAAATTTTATATTTTTAAAATTTTCAAGTGTTTTTCATACTCCCAATTATAATTATCTTATCTCTCTGTAAACTACCCTCCTGCTCTGCCCCACCCCCATTCAGTCATCTATACAAAGTCAGTGTTCAATAATTGTTTATTAAAATTTGTTGTCATGACTAACCAAAATACATTAGATGAAGAAGTTGTTGCCTTTTTTTTTTTTTTATAAAACCCTTACCTTCCATCTTAGAATCAATACTGTGTATTGATTCCAAGGCAGAAGAATTGTAAGGGCTAGGCAGTGGGGGTTAAGTGACTTATCCAGGGTCACATAGCTAGGAAGTGTCTGAAGTCAGATTTGAACCTAGGACCTCCTGTCTCTAGGCCTGGCTTTCTATTCACTGAGCCACCAAGCTGCCCCCATAGTTGTTGCTTTTATACTATTCTGTCAAAAACCAAAGGTAAATCTAGATTTTTTTTTTCATGGTATGTACTTTGATCCCAGGTGCAGCTAGGTGGTACAGTGCATAGTACCAGGCTGAAGTCAGGAAGACCCATCTTTCTGAGTTCAGATCTGACCTTGGACATAGCTAGCTGTGTGACCTTGGGCAAATCACTTAGTGCTATTTGCCTCAGTTTCCTCCTGTGTAAAATGAGCTGAGAAAGAAATGGCAAACCACTTCAGGATCTTTGCCAAAAAAACTAAATGGGGTCATGGAGTATATTGGACACGACTTAAAAATTACCAAATAACAACTTTGATCCCTTTTTGTTCTTTGTCAAGAAATTTTAATAAGAATTCTTTTATAGTTAGTTTTTTTAATCAGCTGACAGTTTTAATTATAATCTAATACTATTCCTCCAAAAGAAGTAGGGCCCAACATTTATAACCAATATCTTGAGATTGGCCAAAATCACATCTAACAATTGGGGAATGGCTAAATAAGTTGTGGTAGATGATTGTAATGGAATACTATTATAATATAAGAAATTATGAAAAGAATGATTTCATAAAAACCTGGAAAGACTTACTTGAACTGATGCAAAGTGAAGTGAACAGAACCAAGAGAACATTGTACATAATAATAGCAATATTGTATAATTAATAACTGTGAATGACTTAGCTCTTCTCAGTAATACAGTGATCCAAGACAATCCCAAAGGACTCAAAAAATTCCATTTGCCTCCAGAGAAAGAACTGGTGGAGTCTCAATGGAAACCAAAACATACTATATTTCACTTTCTTCACTTTTTAAAAATTTTCTTCCACAAAATACTTATATGGAAAAATGTTTTAAATGATTGCATTTGTAAAATCTATATCAGATTGGTTACCCTCTCAGGTAGGGGAAGAAAGAAAGAAAGGAGGGAGGGACAAAATTTGAAACTCAAATTTAAAAATAATGTTAAAAATTGTTTTGCATGTAATTGCAGAAAAAATAAAATGTTATTTTAAAAATTGGCACAATGGGAGTATGCTTGATATTATTATAGTTTCATAGTAGCAAGGTCAGATTAAAGTCATAGATTTAATTTACAGGTATATTTCTTTTTTTTTTTACTCTTTATAGGGAAGAGTACTAATGATCTTGGTATGGAGGAGATTAAATCTCTTACACTTCTAGAATTCAAGGTTAGGATCTTGCCAAGGCAGAATGGAATAGTGACCTACCTCAAGTAGTCTTTGGAATTGTATCATAAAAAAAAAGATTTTCCTTTCTCTGGAAAGGGAGAGAGGGCTACCCATCTCAGAGGGATAATCAAGTTGTGAAAATTATTATTCCTTCTTAGGAAAGCAGACTAGTTACTGTTTGAAGCAAGGGCATCATTTTCCAAAGTATAATTAAACATAGTGTAGTATGAACATCTCAAAGCAGAAATATACGATATTGTTGTAGGAAAAATACAGTAATCGTGAAATGGCACAAAGCAGCTGGTTCAGATGGAGGAACTGATTTAATTACAACAAGAATACTCATTTGAAGAAAGTATTTTTATGAAGAGTATTTTTTAAACTTACATTTTGATATTTAAAAATAAATCTGGTCTCAATATGTTTTTGCTCTTTTTTAATCTTCTTACATAAGACATTTTAAAATGGAGGATCCAGTGAGATGTGTCTGAAAGCCCTTTTTGCAAACTTTTATGTACTTTAGAAATGTTAACTATCTTTACTAATATTATATGCCCACACTTGTCAAACTATTCTCTAATGTTTACAAAGATAATGCCTTACTAATATCTTAAATGAATAGGAATATTTCCAGATTTGGCTATTTTTTCTATCAAGGTGTATCTATTGATATCTTAAAGGGATGATTGGGGGAAGAGTATAGTGGAAAAAAAATTGACTCAGAACCAAGAGAACTTTTGGCTTCTATAGTTTCAATTGCCTCATCTGTGAAATGAATGATTTGAATGAGTTCTCCCTCTAGTTCATTTAGTATATACTGTTTTGGGAGAAATATCTCCTTTCTAAATTCACCTGGTGGGTAACTGCTGCCAAATATATATTTACCACAACACAGAAATTACCAAGGTAAAAACATAGGTTTTATATTATGATAGAACATAATAATATATTTGTTCAGGCCTCAGAGAAATCCTGAGACTTCTGGCAAGGCTTCTTATAGGCAAAATTGCATCAGAGAGACAGAAAAAATTATCATTTACATATTGCAATCTTTTACATTCCTCTTAGGCCATAAAAGTTAAAGAGAAGATAGATCCATGATCCTATGCTTCCTTCAATGTCATAAAAGTTGAACAAACTTATTTAAACAAATACAACCCAAAAGAAATAAACTTCATCAAACAAACCCTAAGGGTAAACTAAATCAGATTATAACATTAAACTACATTTAGAGGGCTCCCAAATAGACACGGTGAGGAGGAGGAGGATTTACATGTTGCTAAGGAGTCAGAAACAATTGAAATTTTTCCTCTGTCTTCTTATCTAAGGAATGTCAAAATCTCTAAGTAAATTTTGACCTCTTATGGCTGGTTTTAATCAGGAGAAGTTCATATTAAGACAGACTTTTAGGTAACCAAAATTTGCAGAATGAATAAAAGGAAATTGGAAATTCACATAACAATACCTTACATCAGGGAGGCCATCAAATGTACATCTTGCCTTCCAAATTCACTGAACATGTTCCAAGTGAATGACAGCTAGACCAGGTGCAGATGTTTCTGTAATCCTGTTTGGCTTCAGAAAGATAAAAGGAGGTGGAAAGAATAAGATTCTAGGGCTGTGGTGTCAAACAAATAAAATACCTGTTGGTGGCATATTGACTTAGAAAACCACAGATCAACATTATCTAAGTTGCATTGTATTTTTATTTATTTCGCTAAACATTTCTCAGTTATATTTTAATCTAGTTTGCCTACAGCTAGAGGCAGTGGATTTGATACCTTTGCTCTAGAGAATACCAAATAAATACTATAAGACAGCCAATCACTTTAGATGAGAACAGAGTGCTTGGTGTGACAGTAGTATATCTGTGGATGTCACTCCACTGAGCTCCAGTTTTCTCATATTTCAAATGTGGGATTGAATTCAATAATTTCTAAGTGTCCTTCCAGTTCTAAAATTCTACCTTATGTTGAATCCTCTCCACTTTCCCCTCTACTTCATAGACCCTTTATTACCTGTGTATATGTGTGGTATGTTAGTGTTCAGTTATTTCAGTTGAATCCAACTTTTCGTGACCTATTTGGGATTTTCTTGGCAAAGATACTGGAGTGATTTGCCATTTCCTTCTTAACCTCATTTTATAAATAAGTGAATTGAGGCAAATGGGGTTAAATGACTTGCCCGGGATCATATAACTAGTAAATGTCTGGGGCTAGATTTGAACTGAAGTTTTTCTGACTCTAGACCTGGCACTCTGTCCCCTGCTTCACCTAGCTGCCCCTGTACCTGTACATATGATGAAAATCTTGGATTAGGATTAGATCTTTTCTGAAGTCCATTCTAGCTCTAAATGGATGTTTCTGTTATTTGGTAGTATAGAACTAAATGTAGAAAGGTCATTGAATCCTAGATTTTGGCATAGTAAATGATAATCAGACAAAAAAAGTCATAAAAATTAAGTATGATCCAAAATAATGTGATGCTCACATTTTTGTATACAGCTTCCTTTAAATTGATATATTTGTATATATCAATTTATAGAAATATTTTTTGCAAATCTAGATCTTACTCAGCAACCATTTATGACTCAGGCACTTTCAACTTACATCCTACTATGGAAGACTTGAGATTGCCCACAAACCACTGGACTCTATAGTCATGACATATGAGGGGGTGTCATTTATGGGGATAAATGAGAATATATCAGTCTCCAAATATTTATTAAGGGTTATTATGTGGAAAACTCCAGGAATATAAATACAAACAAAAATAAAGGTGGTCTGTACCCTCAAAGAGCTTATATCAAAATGAGGAAAGACAATGCTCAAAAGGGGTATTGGAAAGGGGGGAAGGGGTCAGGAAGGAAATACCTAGGTCCAGAGAATGAGAGAGATGGCTGGTGGTCTCGTACCTTCCCCAATTTTGGAGGAAATCTTACCAGTGAGAAAAGGGGCTGTGAGGAACAGAGTCAGGAAGCAGCTGAAGTATGGTAGTTAAAATCCATAGAATGAAGAATATCTAGTGTGGAGCCCTTTGCTAAAATGACAGTTATGGAAAAAACACAATGAAAGTTTTTCCCTCACCACCACCCCCTCCATCATGACCTACAAAACAAGGGCAACTCTAGGCACAGCAGAATCAAGTAGAGATAACTTGCTGTTATTTTCCCATTTATTCTTTCCCACTTCATCCTGTCCTCTGGCTTTATAGTAATAGGAAATAGTAATGCTGATGTCTTTGGCTGTCACCACTCCTTTGTGCAACTTAGAGTCATTTGGGAGTGGTTCTGTGATGGGCTGGATACCAGGTTAGCAAACAGAAGTAGAGTACTGGTTACCACAACACACAAGTGTGCCTCTGCCTGGTCAGCTCCATGGGGACCCATCAACTCTGGCCTCCCCACTGATGGCCTTTTAAGAAGATCTAATCCTGACAGGACTATGAGGGAAATAGGAGAGAGAATGATTAAGCAATTAGTGAACTGCTACAAAACGAGAGGGAAGGCAACTATTGGTAAGTAAGGACATACCTGCATGTTTGGTACAACCCAAAGGGTAAGCAAACCTAGCTGCCCCCAGAATTTGATGTGATATGCATACATTGATTGACAACTCTTACTGTAGTACTCTCTCACCAACTGAGAATTTATTTTACTTTTAGTTTCTTCTTTTTCTCTGAATAGTAATCAGCTTGAATGACAGTTAAATACCAATATACAGCAGGCAGATAAGTTAACATAACGCCTCTAAGGAATGGTGCTAGCTCGTAAGTAAACATGATAATTAAATATTGCCATAACTTAAGACTTCATTAATGCCTTCAATGAATATCAATAGTGGCCCTGACTTAGTTTATGAGTTAGCTTTTGACATAATTTTTAACTTCATTAAAGGCAAGTGCAGGGTTCTGTACCTGGAGGGAAGAGAAATAAAGTCCACAAATGCAAAACAGGGAAGAAAACATTATATGGAAGTATAGCAGTAAAAGGTCCAGGGGTTATAATAGCTAATAAGCTAACTGACTGCATTAGCAAGAAAACAAAACTAGAAGGAATAAATAAAACTCTAGCATATTTGAATGATGAGGGACCAATCAGCTATACTTCATAGTAGAGAGTACTTCCAAAGGATTATGAACAGTTCTGAGCTCCATAGCTAAAAAGATAGAGGATTTAGATAGAGTTTGTAGGTTAAAAAATAAGATATTGGGATTTGGGAATTATTTAGCCTAAAGAAAGGGTGGTTGAAGGCCTATTTAGTATTTTAGCAATTTTTAAATATAAAAAGGGCTCTAATTTAGAATACCAATACTAGATGTTTTCAACAGTCAATGAAGGTAGAATGAAAAGAAGGCTTTAAACTATAGCATAATGGATTTAGGATAAATATAAGAAGCTTCTTATATCAGTAGTTGTTAGGCAATGGAATAAGTTATGGAGAAAAGTTGCAGAATTTCCTTCCTTAAAGATATTTCCAAATAGATTAAGGATTTATCTCTCAGTGGAGCCTTAAGTATGGTGATCCTGCCTGAAGATAGGAGGGTATATCACTAGATTATCCTCCAAGATTTCTTCTAGCAGTTAGAATCTATGATTCTTATAATTTGTTCTGAGAAACTGCCTTTAAGCAGAAAATGAAGAAATTCTAGGAATTTTGATATTATCTAGCCCTTTCACAATTTGAATGATTCCCAAGAAGAAAATCATTTATGTTTTTTTTGGACTCATTGTTTTAGCTAAGTAGAAATATTTATTCTTAGAAGTTTTACCAAAGCAATAGAAAAAATGGAATCTTTTTCTTTCTTTTTAAAAAGATATTTTGGTATAGATTGAGCCTTAAAAATTCTCTGGTGTCAACACCCTTTTTACAGATGAAGAAACAGAGTTTGAGGGATATTAACTTGCCCAAAGTCAAACAGATATTAATTGGGAGAGGGAGAGTTGGTTTGTTTTTTATTCAAAATTTTACAAAACCAAATAAAAACAAGCATTTATACATTCAAAGAAAAAGAAGATTGCAAATAAATGAAATCACAAATCTCTTGTGTATTTTAACTTACTTTTCTTCAAATCTATGTAATAAACACCATCCACAAGGGTCCCAGTCCCTTCCTACCCTCCCTACATCACAGAAGCTATTGTCTAGGAAAATGACATATTCATACAAATTGTCTTTCATGCTTCCACCTTTCAGTTCACTCTCTGGAGCATTCACAATTTATTCTTCCAGTACTAATTCTGTAGCTATGTATAATGTTCTCTTGGTTCTACTCATTTCACTGTTCATTATCCTCTGTAGTTCTTTCCAAGTTTTTTTTTAAATAAGCTTGCTCATTGCTTCTTATGGCACAGTAGTATTCCATCACAATTATGTACCTCAATTTGTTTAGCCTTTCCCCAATTGATGAGCATTCCCTCAATTTCTAATTCTTTGCCACCTAAAAGAAAACTGCTGTAAATATTTTGGAACATATAGGTTCTTTTCCTTTTTTCCTGATCTCCTTTGGAAACACTGGGTCTAAGGATATATACAGTTTTATAACTCTCTTGTCATAGTTCCATTTTGCTCTCCAAAATTATTGGATCAGTTCACAGCTTCAACAATAGTGTTTTAGAATCCCTATTTTTCCACATCCCTTCCAACATTTGTCATTTTGTCCTTCTGCCATTTTCGCCAGTCTGATAGGTGTGAGATATCTCAGAATTGACTTGATTTATATTTTTCTAATCAGAGAGGCAGAGTTTGAGTTAGTTCCCCTGTTTCCATTCATTTTGGCCACTCAAAAATTTCAGTTCAGCCTCTAGGCTGATTGGGACCTGAAAAACACAACTAAGTAGTGAATGTTTAGGTAGTAACTCAATATTTAGTCTCACAATATTCAGTAGAACAGTCATATTTATCAATAAGTATCTATAAAATATTTTAATTCTTCTTTATGTTAATCTCTTGGTAAATTCATCTATTCTTATGAGTTCAACTATTACTTCTAAGCAGATAACTCTTAGATCTCTGCAACTGACTCTAGTTTTTCTTTTGTGTTTTAATCTCATTTCATCCATTGCTGACTAGACAGTTTAAATTGAATATCCAAAAGCCATTTCAAACTCTACATGCCCAAAGCAGAATTCATTATCTTTTCTTCCCAAATCTTCACTTCTTTCTAATTTCCCTATTTCTATTGATGATATTGTGGCCACACATTCACATCCTTCTCCCCGGGCAGCTTTGCAGTGTAGTCATTAGAGTATAGGGCCTGAAGTCAGGAAGACTAATTTTTCTGAGTTCAAATCTGGCTTCAGACTCTTACTAGCTGTGTGAGCCTGGGCAAGTCATGTAACCCTCTTTGCCTCAGTTTCCTCATCTATAAAATGAGCCAGAGAAGGAAATGGCAAGTTACTCCAATATCTTTGCCAAGGAAACCCCAAATGGAGTCACAAAGGGTCAGACACAACTGAACAACAACAGTGGCCTCTATTCTTGATGAGGATGCTATGGTCATCCAAGTTTGCAAATTTTCAAGTCATCCTCAGCTTTTCAATCTTTTTCCTTTCCCCCATATCTTATCATTTCCTAAGTCTTGTTGAATCTGTCTTCACCACATCCCATTTTTCCATTTAAAGTTACCACCTGATCATATTTCTATGGATAGTTTGTCTCCCCACTTCAAGTCCCTTGCCTTCCCAATCCCTCCTTCACATAGCTGCCAAATTGATAATTGTCTTTTTCCAGGTAAGAAAAATCAATTTATTGATTATACTAGTAATCAATAAATGAACTGGTCTATGACTAAACTGACATTTCAAAACAAGACTTGACCATGCCATTCTGTTTCAAGAAGTTCAATTGACTTATAAGATCAAGCCTTTCCTCAATTACAGTGTCTGCCTCAGTCTCTGAAATTATTTTTTATTTAATTTGTATATATTTTGTTTTCTTGTCTTTATTCCCATCTGTGTTTATATTGCTTTCTTACAATAGAATATAACTTCCTTGAGACTAGTGACTGATTCATTTTATCTTTGTGCCCTGAACACCTAGCAGTACCTGGCTTAAAATAGGCATTTAATGCAAATCAAAACAACTCTGAGGTATCATCTTATACCCAGCAGAGTGTCCAATATGACAGTAAAGGAAAATAATAGCTCTTGAAGGGGATGTGGCAAATTGGGACACTAATGCATTACTAGTGGAGTTATGAATTGATCCAACCATTCTGGAAGACAATTTGGAACTTTTCCCAAAGGACTTTAAAAGAATTCATGCCTTTTGATCCAGCCATGCCACTACTAGGTTTGTGTCCCAAAGAGATAAAAAAAAATGTGAAAGGATCTGTTTGTATAAAAATATTTATAGCTGTGCTTTTTGTGGTGGCAAAAAACTGGAAAATGAGGGGATGTCCTTCGATTGGGGAATGACTGAACAAATTATTGTATATGATGGTGATGGAATACTATTGTGCTATAAGGAATGATGAATTGATAGATTTTTGTAAGAATTGGAAAGACCTCCATGAGCTGATGTGGAGTGAAATAAACAGAACCAGGAGAATGTTATACACAGTAACTAAAACATTGTGGGATGATCAAATGTAATTGACTTTGCTACTAAAAGCATTGCAATGGTCCAGGACAACTCTGAGAGACTTATGAGAAAGAATGCTATCCATGCTATCCATAGAGAAAGAACTGTGGGAGTAGAAATCCAGAAGAAAACATATGATTTATCATTTACTTATAAGAGTATATGTGATTTGGGGTTTTGATTTTAAAAGATTACTCTATTATAAAAATGAACAATAAGGAAATAGTTTTTGAGAGATAATATATGTATAACCCAGGGGAATTCTGTGTCAACTCTGGGAGCAGAGAAAGAAGAGGGGAGGGAGACAGTATGAATCATGTAACCATGGAAATTAATTTAAAATAAAATTTTTAATTTTAAAAATTCCAAATAAAAAGGAACAAAGAATAGATTTTTCAGGAAAAAATAGGCATTTAAGAAATAATTGTTAAATGAATCTTCATGAAATATATCCTGGAGGCAGAAGTAGAAGAGTATATAATATTTTAATGGAAGCTGCCAAAAATAAGAGGGCCATTGAAACCTTTTTAATGCATGGAAAACAATAGAAGGAATAACACAGACCTAACAAGACACTTTTGATAGGAATGTAGAAAATTTATTATGTATTTTTGTATATTTGTGTTTATACTTATACATATCTTTTAAAAAGCAAGCATTATGTAGTGACAATTGATGTTTTCATAGAGAATCCTCTGTATTCTGGGTATAAAATGCCTTTTGGGGAGCAGTTAAGTTCAAAATTTTATTTTTTTAAAATTGTATATAAAAAGGCAAAGTTTTCTCGAGAAACAAAATAAGATCCAATTTGAAGAAGTACAAAGTTAAAAAAAGGATTGCCAGATTTTTTTTCAACTATTTGCAAGACTGCAATGATGACAAATATCCTTTTTCTTATTTTTGCAGATTGGAAACCTAGAGAACTACTACCATTTTTATCACAGTAAAACATTTAAAAGATCAACCTTCAGCAGCAGAGGCACCCACACCTTCCTCAGAATGGATCCAAAGGTAAATATTTCTAGCCCCCAGATGAAATTCCTATTTGAAATTCAAAATAGTGTTTTTTCCCTTGGTTCATACCATTAGTTCCAAAAATGATTGTGAGAGGAATCTGTGGTTTTTCTAAGATCTATTTCCTTTAAAATCTATTCAGTATCTATGTCTGGATGAAAGCTGAACAAACCAAAAATATGACTTTTAGGGCAATTCCAATGTGGCCATTAGCTGAGAAATAACTTATTGATATCATAAATAGTTTTGAAACCAGCACCACAAAAAAATAAGAAATTTAATATCTGAATCTATCTATAAAGTTAGGAGAGATAGAAAGATCAAGTAATTTTTACAATATTGGATAACCTTCTCTCTGAGATTGCTTGTACATAATTGTTTGTATATTCTATTTCTAATTAGATTGCAAACCTCTTGAGGTCAGAAAATGTTTTTACCTTTCTTTCTTTCTACAGTTAGTACAGAGTCTGGCACCTGAGAAGGCAGTTAATAAAGGTGTATTATTGTTGTATTTGGTAATAGCTAAAATGGGTTGCTAGGTAGTGCAATATATAGAGTACCAGGTCTGAAGTCAAGAAGACTCAATTTCCTGAGTTCAAACCTGACCTCAGAGCCACTTAGTAGATTTGTGATCTTGGGCAAGTTATGTAACTCTTATTGCCTCAGTTTCCTCATCTATAAAATGAACAAACATTGACAGAACTTTATTGTTGGTATTTTACATATACATTTCATATATGTTATATATGTGTGTATGTATATATATATATATGCTTAAACATATATATACATATATATGATTCTCACAGCAACCCTGTAAAATGCTTTTATTATCCCTTTTTTACAGATGAAAAAACTTAGACTGAGAAAAGCAAAATGACTTACCCAATGTCACATAGCTAGTAAGAACTTGTAGCTAGATTCTAACTCAAGTCTGCTTGACTTCAAGGCTAGCATTCTATCCACTTGGCCACCCACATGGATATCAATTTTATGACATTTAATGTAATAACAGTTAATAATATTTGTCTTTTCCCTTAATACCTTTTAGAAAGTAGTTCCCTATAAATTCATGTGTGTATTCAGCATTGTTATTTTGATCTCTGTTTAGCTTCAAAACACACATATGACTATTTAAAAAATTTATGTAGATGCTGTTGTGATTAATAAAATAAAAATTTAATTAGAAGTATTGCTGAATTTCTAGTGGTTTTTGGTCATTTTATATTTTCTGAGTTGATGTATTCTTGTAGGATACCTATTTTGATGGTTTTTATTGTTGAATTTTTTTCAATCATGCCTGACTCCTTACTGCATAGAGCGAATGAGTTTAGTTTTTAAAGCTCTATAATGTGTTGTGAATATACTTTTTCCCTATAAGCTATCTTTATTTCAGCCAAAGTGGCCTTCTTGCTGTCCCTCACCCACAGCATTCCATTTCCTATCTCCCTGTCTCCATGCTTGTTTTCCATGCTTGTTGGTTGATTGATTGAAAAATAGTACCAATTACAAGAAAAATTTTAAGTATATATAATCTGGAGTAAATTTTCCATCTTTAGGTTTTAAATAATTCATCTTTACTAGGTGATTATATTGACTTCCTAAAAAAGTGAATGACTTGCTAAATATTGATGTTCCATAAATGTTAAAATATTAAAATAATGTTGCTTGATTTGGCATCTCATTGGCTCTTTCAAAAGCAACAGTAGACACAGGCAACCTCCAACTCCCCAACAGGTCATGTTCTAAAAATTTATTTGTAAATTGTCTCTCCTTAGAATATAGAACACATTTTTTCCATAAAATAATTCTTTTATGGATGCCTGGGTCTTTCATCTAGCTTCCAAAGTGTACTTAATCTAGAGTGTATCTGATGTTCATTACTATTTCAACTGTATTTGACCACCATTTAAAACCTTGCTTTATGGGAAAATAAATTTTTGAGTTTAAATTTTGGATGCCACATCTCACCTCACCCCTCCTTTGATAACACTAGCTATCTAAGTCTTGCACTGGAGAGCAGTAGGCTTTGTCTAGAACATGGATTCTTAACTTGAGAAATCTTTTTTTTTAAACATATATTTTGATGATTGTATTTCAATATAACTGGGTTCCTTCATAATTTTATTTTATGCATTTAAAAACATCACACTGAGAAGGTGCCCTAGGCTTTACTAGACTATCAAAGGAGTCAATGACCCAAAAAAATTAAGAATCTCTGACCTAGAATGAGCAACTTTAAACTTTCTACATATATGTATGTGTGCATGTTTTGTGAAAATAACACATATACATTCATATATATACACATACAGTTATACCTATAATTTTGTACATATATACACTTATACACACATGTATGCATGTATATAAAAGGTACTTAAGTCCCAGATTTTCTGAAGTGACTAAAAAAGGGCAGGTAGCTCTTCTGGGGCTTTTAATGAGACTTACTCATATGATCCTCATAAAGCTCATTTTATCTTTTTTTGGAGATCAACTTGTATTGGTTGAGCTAGTTTTTATATGTACTAATTTCTCATTTCTCAAACATTTTTGTTTACTTCTTACTGTAAACCTAGTCATTAACAGAGGAATTTCAATTTACAAGGAAGAATGAAGAGATGATTTTCTCCCCTCCCCTTTTTTTCCTTTTTGGTATATGGTAGCTATGAAACAAGAAAGTACCTCTAGATGGGTACACAACATGGAACTTGGATGGCAAGTTTACTAAAATGTCTAGAGTATACTCCTAAGTAGACAGTAAATCAAGGCTGCCAATTCTGTGTTCCTGAAGACTCAAGGAATGGGAGGAGGGCAGGCAGACTTAATTGCATGCATTAGTTTGTCTGAATTCATGTGAAGCCATGTGCAAAAAATAAACAGAATCTAGTCACGGAGGAAATGTGAGCTATGTGGTAGTGCTGAAATGGAGGGGATAAGGTTGCAAGTGGTCTACCAAAGCTGGAAGAAAAAATCTTGGCTGGGGAAGAAGTTTGCTCTGGCTTTTTTTCCCCTTCCTTGGCTATAAGCAAGCAATTGATCCACCATGTGAAGACATCTTACTCAGCGTTAGAATCATATTTATTGGATGGTCAACACTCAGGTAGAATACCTTGAGAGCCAAGCTGTTTGCTGAAATGGACTGTTTTACTGAGCATGCTCTGAAAAAAAAAGAGAGAAAAGAGGGGAAAAAAAGGGAACGATTACTTTTCCACTTAGTTTCTTATTCTTTGAGGCCTCTAAGGAGTCTGTTGTTACTTAAACATAGGGGCCAGGAATCACTAGAAATTTGAAACTTCCCAATTCTCATCTGTGTTCTGTCAGGGCTAAACTGCACCATTTTCCCTTGGGTTTTTTTTTGAACTTCCAGTTTTTTCTTTAAAAAGGTACTGAGATGCCAAACGTTTCTTATTCATTCATTCATTCTTTAGGCAAGTATTTATTGTATTCTATTCTCTGTAAACAAGCATTTGTTAAAGTCCTACTAGGCACTGGGGACACATATAATAAATGAAACAATCTCTATACTGTGGGATGGGGTCATGGGGACAGCTGTTTATCTCAAAGCATTTACACCCTAGTAAGGAAGGTAGGACACATAATCATAATTAAGGTAAACTGTGAAAAAAAAAACAAAAAAGAAAAAAAGAAGTCAAACTATAATGAGAACCACAAGAGCAGTATAAATCTTTATGGCATTTATAGGATGCTTGTCTGCTATCTAGAATGTATCTCATAAGTGGATTCAAACTCTTAGAAGGCTCAGATAATTCATCTTACTTTGTCTTTGAGTGGAAGAATTAGGGCTGTAAGGGACCATAGAGATCTTCTAGTTCAATCTCCTCCATTCTACAGATTGGGAAATATAAAACCCAGAAAAGTTGTGACTTGCCCAAAGTTAAAAGGATAGTAAATAGCAAAACCATGATTCAAATTGAGGTCTTCTGACTCTAAATCCCATGTTTTTTCCAGTTGTCTCCTCAAGGAATCAAAGAGGGTGGGTATATGTATTCTTTGGGAATGACTGTAACTCTTTTGCATAGTTCAAATAGAAATTCCTTTCATATAGTATTTCTTAATAACCTTCAGAATGGGTTGACATCAAAGCCATTCTGCCAATAAAAAAAGGGGGAGGATGAAGAAAAGTCAAATAGTCCAAACATTCCAGCCTAGCTAAAAACTCTACATGATTGGCTGATTGTTTCTCACTGTTCTAATTAAATTTGTAGCCCTAGGGAAGGCATAGAAGGCATCTGAACCAATTATGTATTCAGAATTGAAACTGAAATACCTCTGTTTAAATTAGTCTAGTTTAATGCAAACCAAATCAATTAGCTGTCAGTCTTACTAATATTTACTTTACCTAGCCTTTCAAGCCAAATATTTGGCAAAATTAGCTGACTTTTATGTGTTTAGCAGTATCCTTTATTGTTGCCAATCAGTGTAATTTTCTGCATTTACAAAGTATTTTGCAACACCTTGGCATGTGGAGCACTATGTAATTAATATTCTTCATGAAAGGAAAGCTATGGTTTAATATTATTCTGAGGCATTGGAAAGCAAAGTCACCATAGCTTGAATGAGCAAACTAGAAATGAATGTTATAGGGCTTATAAAGAATAAAGCTCAATCAGATGCAGATGGTCTTGTCTTTTCCTTCTCCTTTGTCCCTGGGGTATAAAAATGCTTTTGTAAATGGTGGAATTTATAGTCTGCCCTTCTTTCCGTACACATAAAAGCTAAGAGATTGTGCATATTGTGAAAATAGAGAGGGCAGGACTTTCTTTTCTACTTCAGCCAATCAGGTCTTTTACTTTTCGGGGGAGGAAAAGACCAAAGTAACTGTGGTAGGCACTCTTCAGAGAGAAGCTTACAGTCTTTATTCATCACGTAGTCAGTGTTCAGTCTACCATGTTTGAAAAAAAAAAAAAAAGACTTGGGGAACATGATCAACTGTTGCTGGAATGTAGGCTCATGTTGGGCTGTTCTTTTAGCCCAAACACTGAGGGCTCTCCTCAATGTGAAGTATCAATCATTGAGCTTTTCCAAAGGCTATCATTTAAGCAAACTGAAAGCATTTGTTTTCAACTTGTCCTTTTGCCAGAAGTCTGGAGAAGGGTGGATGCTGCAGAGCAGCCAATACTTGAAAAGACATAAATAAAAAAATTACTTGTTGTGAGTGCATGCCAAGCTGGCTGATGGTAAGATATTGCTGCCTATGTCATCCAAATCTGACATTTTAACCCGATGACTTTGGTCCAGCCCTTTCTAAACACTTGCTGTTTTCAGCCATCTCTCTCATTCAAGGACTTAAAATTGCAAGAGAAAGGAGTTCTCTTGATTAACACTTGGCTTTTTTGTAGGTGGGAGAGATAAAGCACTTAGAGGGGATAGTCTCTGCCTTCTTCACTGCCTCTAAGTTCAAAAAGTCCCTGATAAGCTGTTTGAAGACCTGGAGGAGGCATTAACTTTTGCAGAGTGGAAAGTTGCCCCAAGAGCTTAATTGACAGGCCTGCATTTTTCAACAGTGATGGAAAGCTTTAAGCAGATCTTTCCATTACCGGTAGCTGGAATTTTATCTGACAGTTTTGTCTGTTTGAACTTCTAAATAGACAAACAAGACTTTCTGGCAAATGAAAGCAAAGAGCAAGTGATCATAATGACCACAGGGTTTTCTGAATAATTAGCACAATCCTGTTTTGTAATCAGGTCCTTCTAAAACCACCCTTGTAGAGCAGAAACCAATATTGTGAAGTAAAATTCAAGGGCTACTATGAAACATAATTGGCAAATAAAGTCTTGTTCATTTTCTGTCCCTCACCCTGCCTCTCTTTGTCCAATATTGACTTCTTAAGATCTTCAACATGAACCACAGAAAAGATTCAGAACAAGATGTCTTTTCATATAGCCGTGGAAATCTTACTAATTCCTACTGAATTAATCCTACTAGTTTGTAAGATAAATAGTGTGAAGTGATGTTGAATTGAATTGAATTAAATTGATTTTGAAAATTGATGTTGAAATGAAATGAATTACTAAATTCTTTAAGTATATTTTTCTTAGTTCTAAATATATTAGGCAGCTAACTGATGAAGTAGATAGGGTGAATACCAAGCCTGAAGTCAGGAAGACTCATCTTTCTGAGTTCAAATTTAGTCTCAGACACTATTTGTGTAACCCTGAGCAAGTCACTTAACCTCATTTACCTCGCTTTCCTCATTTGTTAAATGAGATGGAAATGGTCATGGCAAACCACTCTAATATCTTTGCAAAGAAGCCTCAAATGATGTCACAGAGAGTCAGATGACTGAAATGACTGAACAGCAAAAAAATATGTACAAAATCTAGAACTAATTTATAAGCAGTTTTTTCTAAGAAGTTCTGTTGAGCCTACTTTAATTACTAGGTAAGTTGCATTGATAAGTAGCACATTGAGAGCAAATAGATAATGTTTTAAAATACTTACCCTCTTAAGTAAGTCAAGGATACTCCCTTGCCATACTTAATACAGAAAGTGTCCTTTTTTTGAAAATGTGACATTTTCTTTTTTATTTAGAATATTTTTCTATGGTTACATGATTCATGATTTTTCCCACCCCTCTTCCCTCCTCCCTCTTGGAGCCGACAAGCAATTCTACTGGGTTATACACGTATCATTGTTCAAAAACTATTTCCATGTTATTCATATTTGCAGTAGAGTGATCTTTTGACATTAAAACCTTAATCATATCCCCATTGAACCATGTGATTGATCATAAGTTTTTCTTCTGTCTTTCTGTTTCCACAGTTCTTTCTTTGTATGTGGATAGTATTCTTTTTCACAAGTTCCTCCTAATTGTCCTGGGTCATTGCATTGCTGCTAGTAGAAAAGTCTATTATATTCGATTGTGCCATAATGTATCAGTCTCTATGTACAACTTTCTCCTGGTTCTGCTCCTTTTGCTCTGCATCAGTTCTTGGAAGTCTTTCCAGTTCACATGGAATTTCTCCAGTTCATTATTCCTTTCAGCACAATAGTATTCCATCTCTGTCAGATACCACAATTTGTTCAGCCATTCCCCAATCAAAGGACATGCCCTCATTTTCCAATTTTTGCCACCACAAAAAGTGTGGCTATAAATATTTTTGTACAAATCTTTTTCCTTATTATCTCTTTAGGGTACAAACCCAGCAGTGGTATGGTTGGGTCAAAGGATAGGCATTATCCTTTGCACATAATTCCAAATTGCCCTCCAAAATGGTTGGACCAATTCACAATGCCACCAGCAGTGTGTTAGTGTCCTAATTTTGCCAGATCCCCTCCAAAAGAAAATGTGACATTTTCTTAAAAATTCATATTTGAATTGCATGTTTTTATATCAAATAATTTAAAATTCATGAATATAACTTCAAAATTATTTGCCCTGGAGAATTTTAGAATGAAAAAGTAAATAAAAAGTTTCATTTTTTCCATTTATGTATATTTATATGTCAAGTTTTCTTAAAGCCTTCGAAATTTTCCTCAACGTTATCTAAATACTCACAAACAATTTTCCATATAATTTATAAAGTAAAAATTGGGATGGTAGTGGATCTATAATTTTTGGTATAGAGAATCTCCCAGTGAGGAAACTCTCACTACCAGTGCAAGTTAGTACCATATTTATAACCTATAATCACAGAAAATTGCATGGGAACTCTCAGAAGTTAAGTCACCTGTCTAGGATCATACTGGTAGCATGTGTCAGAGGCAAAACTGGAACCCAAGTCTTAATAACATAAATGCAGACTCTAACTATTACTCCATGTTGCCTTTTTATGACATGGAATTGGATGATCAGTCCTTTGAATTAATACATTAACACATAAATATGGAACAAATTCTGCATATGGACATTGAGCTGAGCCCAGGGTTGAAGAGGTAGAAAGAGGTAGGCTGAAGTGCATTTGGAAAACCAACTTATTTTCATAATTCCAAACTACTGCCTATGAGGAAAAACAATGTCTTTTTAACACACACATTCTTCTGGTGATATTTTATAGTTATGGTTTTGGATGCAATTCATTGGGAATTTAGCAAGTGCTTAATTTTTGCAGGGCATTATGCTACTCTAGGACACAAATTTTTGAGAGATTAATGTGGCCAATCAACCAGATGCATTTATTAAGCATTTGTTTTGTGATAAACACTTTGTTAGGCAGTGGATTAGAAGAACAAAAGTTAGAAAGTCTCTACCCTCAAAAGGATTCCATCTATGTAGGGAATCTCCCTTATTAAAATGAAGGAATAGTGGCTAGACTAGAAAGTTTTGATCCAGGCCAAGAATTTTCACCTGGGGTCTGGGAACTTTTTCTTTTTTTTTAATGTTTTGACACCAATTTCAAACTAAGTAGTTTCCCTTATAAATCTATGTATTTTATTTTGTGGGCTTCAAACATTACTCTCAGAAGGGATCCATAGGCTTCCGTACTATCAAAGGTGTTCATGACACACAAAATGCTTAACACTCCCTGATGTAAGTACAGTGATCCCTCACCTATCTTGAAAGTTATGTTGCAGAGACCCCACACAATAGGTGAAAATCCATAAAGTAGCAGTGTTATATTTATTTTATTCTATTTATATATCTTAAGCTTTTATAAACCCTTCCCACTCTGTTATAAACCTTTTCCACTCTCTTATTAACCTTTCCCACACTATTATAAACACTGAGCCAATCAACACCCAGGATTCAGAACACAGCACTGTGGTTGGTCACCTTTCGGCCAATAGTACGCCATATTCAATCTCACGTTGGCAAACTTGCACAAGGAGTAGTGGTGTACTGCATTTCCATTGTTACAGTATGGTATTCATCTGCAAAATCCCATGATATAGTGAAAACTCCACAATACAGAATTAGATTTTCTTTTTAAACCAGCGATACAGAGAAGCCACGATAAGTGAACTTCAATATAGCAAGGAACAACTGTAGTTCTAGAGCTTGTGAGTGGAACCATGGTGAAATATATTATCAAGACCTTCTCAGTAGTCATGGTTCTGGATACAAATTGTATTCCCAGAGCAAGAGCTGAAATATTTGGATTGGACAGAGATGAGAAGGAGAAGTCTTGGGCAATTAACAGGATGTTCTTGCTAAGTGTCCTTCTAGATGGTTTGATAAGATGGCCCAAAGGTCAGTGGAGAGAATTATGGTGGCCCCAAGTAGGTTGTAGCATATTTCCATTGACTGTGCATAAAGGATATCTTTGAGGAAATAGATGATTGGAGAAGGATATGGGGACTATTATGACTAATACAAGGGGTAAATTGTGTGGTTATGGTGAGCCTTACATAATTCGTGAAATCTAAGAATACTCCAAAGAAGACCTTGAACACATTGGGTAAATGTTGTATGAAGCATCTATGGATGAGAATATCACAAGGTGAGAAGGCATATATAGATTATTATACGTGCTGTTGGAGGAAATATTCATTTAATTATGAATACAGCTTCATTGACATGTAAATTTAAAACAAATTTTAAGTGGTGAGATATCTCAGAAATATACTACAGTCTTAAGAAATTATTAGATAATGCAAATTAATAAACTTTATTAAGTATCAATGTTATTGGTTTTAATAAAAATGTATAAAATCAAGTTAGATATTATTGCTAGATTCCTGACCTTAATTACCAGTATCTGAAATAATAATAACTGACAAGAATAAGGTACTTTAACTCTTGGAAAATGTTTTATGTAAGGGATCTCATTTGAGTCTCATGGCAACTCCATGTGGCAAGTACTTCTGGTATTACTCTCTCTTCATTTTATAGATAAGGAAACAGCTTGGGAGAAGTTAAATGAATTGTACAGAATATCAAGTTTAATAATTATTAGAGGCAAGATTCAAACCCAATTTTCCTGATTCTGTATTTGGATTCTATCCAATATGCCATATGACCCCTTAGAAATATCATTTTGATGGCAGCTGTAGACAGATGACACAAATTAATTTAATTATTTGATTACTGACTACTTCTTATAGGTATAGGAGGAGAAGACTAATATATTCCCTGTCTTCATTTTTCAGTAATCAATGGCAAGTTCTATAGAATGGGGATTGGAATACTGGTTCCTTTTGATAAAAATCATGCTAATAATATTGTTCAATTCTGCCCTTTTTTAATACTAAGAGTACTTTCATCTTCCTTTAATCCCATGTCATCTTCTCAAATGCCCTGTGAGGTAGGTAAGACTGGAATTACCTCTAAAGTTGGGGCCACTGCGGTCACTTGAAATTTCCAGGAACCCTGAAGCATTTGTATTTTCACTTTTGAATGTTATGTTTTCACATTAGTAATATTTGGATGTATTTTACATTTTGCATACATGGTCTCATTGGTAGGAATAATTTCATGGATTTGGATATTACCCCTTCCACACTTACTCATCCTATGTGACTTTTATCACTATCTTCCCATTCATGCAGGGGGAATCCTCACTAAATGTGCTAGATGCACCTACTCTGCCTTCATTCATACTCTTACTCTCCTCCATTTCCCCATATAAAAACACAAAACGTTCAAGTCCTTGCCAGCTCTTGTCTGAACTATTGTAATAGGCTCCTAACTTGTCTCTCTGCCTCTCATATATTCTCTCTCCAAATCCATCTTTCACATATAGCTGCCAAAGTAGTCTTAATGTACAGGTTTGGACATGTCACTTTCCTGTTTAACTTTCTTAAGTGTCTTCTTATCCTCTCTGGGGTAGAATAAGAACTCCTAAGGCACTCTGAAATTTGGATCCCATCCACCTTTCAAACCTTATTTCCTAGAATTCCCCTTCAATACACTGTGTTCCAGTCAAACTGGACAACTATTAGCTGTACTTTGTTCTCAGCCTACACATTTCTGTCCCACTGCTTTTTTTTTTCCCCAAGCTTTTCCCCAAGCCTATAATAACTTCCTTTCACGTGTCCACCTGTTGAAATTCTTAACTTCCTTCATTCAGCTGAGCTATAACCCACTCTGTGAAAGCTTACCTTACCCTTCCACCCTGGTTCCTAAATGAAATTACCTCTTCCTCTATCAATTTTAAGAATATTTTTTCTGGATCTTGCTTTTCTTTATAATATTTTGCTGAGTGTTGTATTTATTTGTATAAATTTTGAATAACTTCTCTTGGTTTATAACTTCTTTGAGGACATAGATCTAATCTCTTTTCATTGTTGTGTCCCTAGTGCCTACCACTGTGCCTTAAGTACTCCTTCAGATGGATCTGCAATCTCATTGATGTGGATATTTCCTTCATTAATGCAGATTGTAATCCTTTAACACCTATCCATTGTTTTTTCACTCTTATCTGTCACCCTCCTTTGGGGATCTTATTAATTTTCTCCAGACATTTTTTTAGAAGATACCCTTAGAACATAAACATTTTCCATTGGTCTTTCCTTCCTTTTGCCATGATACTAAGCCTTCTTTTTCATTCCTATGATTCTTTCTTGGCTTTTTAAACTCTAGTTCTCCTTTATAATTCCCTTCGTGTAATGTGTCATAAGCAGTTCTCTCTCTCCTTCTCTGTCTCCTCCTTTCCTCCCCACCTCCTTTATTTCTTTCACATATTTTGATATTGAGAATAGCAACATATCACATATATGTATATCTCTATGTTGCTGATATTTATCTATGTACATATATATTAATGCGTATGTGTAAATACACACAGAAAGACATAGACAAACCCTATCAGTTATTCATTCCTTCATTTTCTTGGTTTTTCATATGAATGCTTGTCATACTCTTGAGGAACTATAAATTTCATACAGAGGGCATTTCATACAGATTGTTCTAGGGCAACCAACACAATATCATCCACAAACAGGAGTATTTAGACAGTGATTCCCAAAGTGGGCACTATCACCCCCTGGTGGGTGCTGTAGCAATCCAGGGATCAGTGATGGCCACAGGTGCATTTATCTTTCCTATTAATTGCTATTAAAATTTTTTTTAAAATTCATTTCCAGGGGGTTAAGTAATATTTTTTCTGGAAAGGGGGCAGTAGGCCAAAAAAGTTTGGGAACTACTGATCTAGAACAAGTGTTCTTAGCCTGGACTACAGTCTCTGATGTAGGGAACCTCATAGTATCTTTTGTTAGTCAATTGTTTTCAGTCATATCTTACTCTTCATGACTCCATTTGGTATTTTCTTGGCAAAGATACTGGAGTGTTTTTCCATTTCCTTCTCCAGCTCATTTTACAGATGAGGAAACTGAGGCAAAAAAAAGTTTAAGTGACTTGCCCAGGATCGCACAACTATTAAGTGTTAGAGGCTGGATTTAAACTCCTGAATACTTTGACTCTAGGCCTGGTGCTCTATCCACTGTGCCACCTAGCTGATCCTTTATTTCTAGAGAATCTTTATCTGATGTGGAATCAGCACTGGATCTTGTTCACTACTGTGGCAAGTACCTTTGGTGTGCCTTACTTGATAATAAAGACCAAAAAGCACATCAAAGAAGACTGTCCCTGTTATGTGTACTTCAAGGGATCTTATATAATTTTGATGCATGTATATATGTATGTAAGACACTTTGTCAGAAGAGAACCATTAAAGTAGTCTTTTTGCTTTCTGTTAAAACAAATATTTTCAGAGTCCGAAAACAATGAGTAGAGTCAGATCTTTCAGATAACCATGTGATGATAAAGGTGTGCTGTACTAAGGAATATCACATTTAGGAATATATTTCTGTTTCTTTGTAATATCTGATTAAAGGTTATTCTCAGTGACATATAGATTGAAAGATGGAAAAAATGGAAAATGGAAGAAATTGGAAAAATTAACATATAGCTTGGCAATTGATGGTATTTTCTTCAGTTATTTTTTTAAGTAGTGATAAGACCCCCCTCAATTGTTTCCATCCTTTTAGCATCTACCCCTCTTTCAGATCCTTTTAGAATCAATCAGTTAGTTCCTTCACAATTGTGACCTCCAGAATAGGCTTCCTCTTTGTATACCTAATCTAATCTGTCTTCTTTTCTTAATCTTATTCTCTTTAGTATCCTTTCTAACTCTTTAAGCAAATTGGATTATGATATTATAAGCTATGTGTAGTGGATTCATCAATGATGACAAAAGAATTAAATATACTGTTTGCAGATCTTTTCTATGTTTCATTTGTTTTCATACTTCCCAATTTTATTCCTAAGTGTCTCTGGAGTGACTTTGCTTCATTGTATCTCTTGCCAAACTTTTCAAGTGATTTTAACCACCATTGCTTCTGTTTTATGATGCAACGTAGTTCATGTTCTACCTTGATCTTTCTCTGTAGATTTTACAGCTATATTCTAAATCGATATTGTCTTTGGTTGCCATGTCTTACTACCTGGCAAGTATATCAAACATTTGTTAAGGTGCTTTTAAAGCATCTTTGTATTAATGAATGTGACAGTTGATTTATATCAGTTAAACTTATTTTTAAAATTGTTTTAATTGGTGTAAATGTCCTTTCTTTCATATAAATATTTTTCAGCATCAATAAATCTTTAAGTAAATGAAATGCATTGTTTTAATTGTATGCCATCTTTAAAATGCCATTCTTCACTCTATCTTTGAATTAATTTCAATTGTTATAAAATTATTTGTGACTTAACTGTACACAAATAGCTGATTGATAAATGAATCATTTCCTGTCTGAAACAGAATGCATTATATATTTTCCACCCCACTCCACAAACTCTGTCCTTTTCCCTTCTTTCTTATTACTGTTGAAGGCACCACCATCTTTCCAGTTAAACAGATTTATAACCTCAGTGTCACCCTCAACTCCTCATCACACTCTACATATCTAATCTGTTGTACACACATCACATCTACACTTGTTAATGAGTTTTATTATTTCTACCTTTGCAACATCTCTTGAATAAATCATCCCTTTCTTTCTACTCAAGAAGCTCCCACTCCAGTGCAGGGAACTCATCAGCACTCTCCTTGTCTATTGCAATCATCTACCTGGTGTACCTGCCTCAAATCTTTCCTCATTGCTAATCTGTCCTTCACTTAGCTGTCAGGTAACTTTTCTAAAGTATGTCTGCCCAGGTCAACCCCCTATTTAATAAAGTTCAGTGGATTCCTGTTATTTCCAACCTCAAATATAAAACCTTCTTTTTGGTATTTAAAACTCTTATCAACCTAGATACTTTTAGTCTTTCCAGTCTCTTTATTTTCTACTTTATTTCCCTCTACAAATTCTATGATCCAGCTACACAAGTCAACTTGCTGTTCCTTACTCATGACACTCCATCTTCCAATTCTGGATGTCCCCCATCCCTAGAATGCATTTCTCTTTTACTTTTGCCTCCTGCCTTCTTTCAAGACTTATCTTGGCTCCCATCTTCTGCAGGATGCCTTTCTTAGTCCTCTCAGTTGCTAATGTCTTCTCTCTGAGATGGTCTTTCACTTCTACTTTATATATCTTTTATGTACCTGGTTATTTATATATCATTTTCTCTATGTGATCCTTAAATGTGAGAATGTGAGATCCTTAAGGGAAAAAATGATTTTTTGCCTTTATTTGTAACCCCAGCTTCTAACACAGTGCCTGGCATAGAGTAAATGCTTAATAAACATTTGACTGACTTGAATGACATCTCTTAAAACATAATAAATTTCACTCTTTTATGTTTGCTCACCATGTCCAACACTGTAATATTTTCTCAAAGGAAGTATTCAAGATCTATAAGCATGAAACTTTAATGTAGTCTACAAGTTTTTGACATCTCTCATTTCATGCCCCTAACCATATTTTTCATTGTTCTTGTTTATTCTCACCGTTACCATGAAGTCTCTGAGTATCAATATCTTTTGATTTAATTTGTGTTTTCACTTCAATTCTGCCCAGAATCTCTTTTCCTTTTCGTCATATGCAATAGATATTGATACATAAGTTGTAATTCTTTTCACAGTAGACTTTTTGCAGGTACTATGGAATGACCACATATCCCATGAAATGATTTGGATGCATGAGACTAACTCACTTATTTGCTTATCTAAGCTTGTGAGTCATCTTTCCATTTTTGCTACAATTTTGATCTCTACTCAGTTTATGGTGAGATTTCTGAGATTTATACAATTAAGTTACTCTAGTTGTATGTGTTGTGAGTACCAAGAGTCAAGTTAAAATTTACATAAAAACCTGGAAATTTTGTGAGTCTTAGTACTTTCTCTCTTAAGTGTCATTTTGTATTTTTCTTTATTTCCTGGTTTGCTGTGGCTAAAGAATTCATCACTAAGTGGCCAACCTACTGGTTATGCTCTTTCCACATATATGTAAAGTATATGCTGACAGTTTAAAGCATCTTATCATATTCTTTGTTCTAGTTAATTCTTGAGGTTTGGGGCCTTAAAGAAGCTCTCACAGTAGAATTAGACAGGCCAACAACGTTTGGTGCAATACGTCTTTATTTTGGTACGAAAGAGAAGACTTAAAATAAGACCTAAAATAAGGCTTCTATAAAATGAGAGAGTTGGACCAGGATTTGCAAGATCTCTTCTGAACTGTATATCTGTGACCCTATTATTATAAATCACCCGCAAGCTGCCAGGGATCCTCACCCTCAAATTGTCTAGGGATCAACATCAGAACAACTCCCACAAACACATGCACTGACTCACAAAAATCAACACTTCTGCTTCCACATAGTCATATCATTTTCTAGAAACACTTGCTGTAGTTTCATGAAGCACAGCATTAACATTTGGGCCACATTCAGGTCCCTACATTCCATACTTGGTGACAGAAGGAGTTGGAAGCTATGGAGCACAAACACCCAAGGGCTGGCTTCCAGTCATGCTTGTCCACTGATTAACAGTCTTTTGATACTTTTTTCAAAGCCAAGGGGAGGTAATTAATGATTGTAGACATCTGCACTGTCTGCCTCTTCCTTGTGCAGCTGTCTGGCTTCTCTTGGTGAGAAGCTCTAACATCTGGTTTCATTTATAGTGAGAATGTCAATATGAATAAGGTTTACTTCTTCCAATGACCATTAGGAAATGATTATCTTAAGAGTACCAGCCATTAAATTAATGTTTGCAATTGTTTTAAGAACTGTTTCTTAATGCCCTCTAATTCCCATTTCTATGTTCATGAAAGAAGACAATGCAGGACTGAGGCTTTTTTGGGGGATAAGAATCTATTTTATGAGTGTCCTTAGAAAAGAAAAAAATTAAAATATTTTTGAGGATAAAATCCATTATGCATATGAAGAATTCTGAAAAAATCAGAACACTGAAATACAATCTTATTTGATCCTTATAGTCATACTTGACACACATACTGATTTGAGATTTTCAAAGTACTTGTATATTATCAGAACTTGATTCTCATAATAATCCTGTGAGGCAAGGTACTATAGGTATCCCCATTTTACAGAAAAAGGAATAGAGACAGAGAGGTAAACTAGACCTTTGTCATTTTTCCTTTTCTGTCATATTAAGCAATTTTATATGTATAAGGAGGTTACCTCAGAGTTGTTTTAATCTGCATTTCTCTAATTATTAGTTATTTAAAGCATTTTTCATATGAATATAGAAAGCTTTGAGTTCTTCTGAAAACTGCCTATTCATTTTTTTAAAAAAAATCATTTATCAATTAAGGAATGGCTCTGGTTTTTGTAAAGTTATCTCAGGGGCCTGAGAAATGAAGCCTTCATCAAAGAAATTTGCCATAAAAATCTTTTTTTGCCAGTTGTCTGTTTTCATTATAATTTTGACTGCATTGCTTTGTTTGTGCAAAAACCTTTTGATTTCATGTAATAAGAATTATCCATTTTATCTCTCCTTTGAGATTTTCAATCTTTTGTTTTGTTATAAAATCTTCCCTTATCCATAGGTCTGACAGGTAAATTTTTTCATGCTTCCTTAGTTTGTATATGCTATGACCCTTTATGTCTAAATCATGTACCCATATTGACCATCCCTTGGTATATGGTGTGAGATGTTAGTCTATGTCTAATTTCTACCATATAGCTTTCTAGTTTTTCCAGCAGTTTTTCTCAGATAATGAGTTCTTATCCCAAAAACTTTGATCCTTGGGTTTATCAAGCATTAGATTACTATGGTCATTTACTATTATATAATGTGTACAGAATCTATTCCACTGATCTACATTCTGTCTCTTAGCCATAACCTTATTATTTTTTATGATCTCTGCTTTGTAATATAGTTTAAATCTGGCACTCCTAGTTTGCCTTCTTCCCATTTTTTCCATGGATTCACTTGATATTCTTGACCAAATTTTGTTCTTTGAGATGAATTTTATTATTACTTTTTCTAGCTCTTTGGTAGCTTAATTGGTATGGCACTGAATAAATGAATATATTTAGGTAGAATTATTACTTTTATTGTATTAGCTCAGTCTATTCATGAGCAAATAATATTTTTCCAGTTGTTTAGATATGTCTTTATTCATGTGAAAAGTATTTTGTAGTTGTATTCATATAGTTCCTGGGTATATTTTGGAGAAAGACTTCCAAGTATTTTATCCTGTCTATAGTTACTTGAAAAGGAATTTCTCTTTTTCTCTTTTCTTACTGGGTGCTATTGATAATATATAGAAATGCCGATGATGTATATGGATTTATTTTATGTCCTGCAACTTTGCTAAAATTGTTAATTGTTTCAACTAGTTTTAAGTTGATTCTTTAAGAATATGTATTTTAAGATGAGAATTTGAAAAAGAAATATCCTTTCTCCAATATGTTCCCTGCGATTTTTGGTTCAGAGATAAGGTCTGTTATCTTATACAGGTTACACCGTAAGCCAGGTATAAAAGTCATAGTTATATTGATCTATTTCTTGTTTGTAAAATGGAGATAATAATAACAATAACTTTACACGGTGGTTGTAAGGATCAAATTAGATAATGTATATAAAGTAAAAATTGTATATAAAGTACAAAACAAAGTGTTATATAGATATTAGCTATAATTATTAAGATAATTATAAATCTAGAAGAAGGAAGGAAAGTATAATGGACATATAGACATTTTAGATAAATCACATGGTTGGATATTATATGTCCTTTTACTCTAACATAAAGTTGTCCCACCCACATGTAGGTACTTTATATGGTTTGGTGGGAAAGTAAATTTGGAGTTAGAGGGCCTGGGTTCAAAATCTGGTTCTGATACTTGCTCCCTGTGCTTTGAGGTAAGTTGCTAAGCTTCACTGGACTTCAGCTTTCTCATCTATAAAATGATGGTTTGGACTAGATAACCTCTGACTCCAAATATGCAATATAAAATTCTTGTGACATTGTTAATATGTTATCTATCAAGATTTACTGTTAAACTCAGTTCCCCCCATAATATAGGGTTAGTCACTGGAGACCAGCCATGGTACAGTTTCAGTTTGTGTTGTGAGCGAAGCCATTACCAGTGATCTGTTTGTATCACTTCCTCTGGTATTTAATAATACAAGTTGAGAAGACCTACATGAAAATATGAAGAGGGAAACAAACAAATCAAGAGAGCATTATATTCAGTAATAGAAATATTGTTTGAAGAATACCATGTGTGTGTCTACCTCCAGAGGAAAAAACTGATAAATTGAAACAAGCAAGACATAATTTTATATAAATATATATCATTTTGTCAAATCTACTGCAAAGGGAGATATTTTGGAATTTTAATGTAAGAAACAAATAAAATTTTAAAATAAAAGAAATAGAGAGGCAGCAACCTAATTGTTCCACTTTATTGATTTTGGGAAACTAAGAAAAAAGAATAGAATTCGGTTTAAAACTTTTTTGAAAAAATGCAAATTCAAAGTTATTGTCCTCTTCAGTTTTCTCTCTTTCTCTGGTCTATTGACATGGCATCAGGTACAATTTTATTCCTCACCCCAAGGTTCCAACTACAGTCAGTTACTCTCCCTCTTCCATACATTGCATTTAAGTCTTAGAAAAGTGTCCAAATTCATCAGATAGTTATCATTTCTAGCTATATCTTGAATAAGAAATTAGATGACTTCTGGGAAGTTTACTAACTTCCTATCCCCTTTCTGAATTGTAATAGGTTCTTTCTTTCTTGTTCTTGAGCCAGTCATTCCCTTCCCTCATTTTTCCTAGGTGTCAATGGTAGCAAACCTCAGGAATCCCTATAACTTAGTGTGATTGGTCCTAATGCCTCTGTTCTATTAGCAGATTTAAGTGGCCCAGTTCTGTCCAACTCTATCATAGAGTCTCAAGTGTTTAAAGATAGTTTTAATTGTTTTGTGGTCCAAATTGTAAATATCTAGGAACATATCTTCCATTTACAATGTTGCTGCTATGACAGAATTTACCACTTCTAGTAATTGTTTCACTGAAATTTACATTTTCTTAGGATCAAGAGTGGGTATACCTGTTTTAAGTCTCTCCCAAAAAAGAAAGCATGTTTTTCCAAGGTCGCTGCTATGGTTCAATTCAGTAAATGAACAACAGTTTCTGTTGATTGTTGGTTTTGCCAGCCATTGCCAGCCAATCCAATTTGCTGACTGATAGATCAGTTGAGAAGATAGGTATGAGCTGACCTAACATTCACTAGACTTTCCCTGTTTAAGGAAAGGACAAGTGAGAAGACAAAGGGTAACACAAAGTCCTAGGATTCATTGTAAATACCACAGAGAAAACAGGTAAATGTCTTTTAGTTATGTGGTCCATATCTCAGTCAATTAATAAGCATTTGTTAAGTGCTTAATATTAATGAATTCTTTTTTAGTTCAGCTATTCTGCCTGAAGTTCCAAGATGCTGCTGATTAAGTAGCTTTCATTTCTTTTTTCAATCTCTAGATCAGAAGATCTTTGATATAGAATTAGAAGGGAGCTTGGAGATTATTGCATCCAGTCTTCTCATTTTACAAGATGAGGAAACTGAGGTCTGGAATATTTGAATTACTTGCCCAAGTTTACAAAGGATATTAAATGGCAGAGCTAGTATTCAAATTGAAATCCTTTGGCCCCAAATCTAGAATTTGCCATGACACCACATTGTTGTTTCCAAGAACAAATATGAAATGCTCTATTTGGCAATCAAAGTCCTTTATAACCCAGCTCTTTCCTACCTACCCAGCCTTCTCACATCTTACTCGCAGGCATGTACTCTTTGATCTAGTGACATTGTCCCCCTGGCTGTTCCATGAATAAGATACTCTGTCTCTCAGCTCTGGACATTTTCTCTGGCTATCTCCTATGCCTGGAATACCCCCTCCTCCACTCTGACCACTGACCACCCTGCCTTCTTTTCAGTTCCAATTAAAATCCCCTCTTCTACTGGAAGTCTTCCCTACTCTCTCAATTCCAAAGCCTTCTTTCTTTGGATTATTTCCTATTGCTTTGGATATATTTGTTCGCATGTAGTCTCTTCCATAAGCTTCTTGAAATCTGGGACTGTCTTTTGCCTCTTTTTATATCCTCAGGGCTCAGCACAGTGCCTGGCACATGGTAGGTACTTAATAAATGTTTATTTATTGATTAGTTGATTGAAAAAACCTTAGATATGCTGATAACAACATTTACCCCCTCTAAACTTATCATAAAATTTTCTCATGTAGACTTTGAAATTTGTTTAAAGGTTGACAGATAAGGTCTTTAGAACAGTTCAGCAAAGATCTTCACTTCAGTAAAGACAGAATTTCACAACTATGGAATGTTAGAGCTGGTAGCATCTTTAGAAATCATCTTGTCCAGCTCTCTCTCTCTTACAGTTGAGGAGACTTGGGGGACGGGGGACAAAGAGGTGAAGTTCTTTTCCCGAGGTCTCATAGCCTGGGCACATAGTGTCTGGAAGATTCCTATTCTCAGAATTTACTTTCAATGGGCCAAAGCAGTATGTGGTGATTCCTCATGTTGTTCAATCATTTTCATTTGTGTCTGACTCTGATACCCCTTTTGGAGTTTTCTTGGTAAAGGTACTGGAGTGGTTTGGCATTTCCTTCTCCAGTTTATCTTACAGATGAGGAAATGGTGGCAAACAGGATTAAGTAACTTGCCCAGAGTCACAGAGCCAGTAAATGTCTGAAGTCAGATTTGAATTTGGGAAGAGTCTTCCTGACTCTAGACCTGGCATTCTATCTACCATGCCACCTATCTGCCCCCTGATTTTCTCATGTATAATATTTCCAAGAGATGACTAAATTCTCTTTCATCTTTTCTGAACAACAAACACACCCAGAGCTCAACTTCTGGCAAACATTTCAGGAAGGACCTTCTTTCATTCTGCAATTTCCGAGGAGTGGGTAGGGATCAGCCTCTCATAAAGGTAAATGTTATTTTGGGGATGTTTGTGAAGAAAGAAAAAGGAGTTAGCTGACTGGGTGCCATTTTTCTTTACTTTTTCACTTTCCCCAAACTAACCAGTGCCACTAGAAATTAGTTGCCTCCAACAATCTGAGTGACATCTTTAGCAAGTGGATAATGCACACAGCTTTGCAATATTGAAGTAAAGTGAGTGGACCTTATATCTAATTCCTTGTTTTAAATATCCTAATAACATGCTATAAGTTACCTTTTCAAATGAGTTAAAATTCTGAATAAACAGGGGGCTTGTCTTGCCCCAGTATGCTTGAATTGGGTCTCTTGGAGCCCCTTGAATCTCTATACCTTTTCTTACCCCAGCCCAACACCCAAACCTTACTAAGCTATTCTGGTAATTTCTACAACTCTGCGTGCTGTATTCTAGCTGGCAGAGTTTTAGGACAGAGTTTGTCCTTCAGAAATCAATATAGTTCAATAGCTTTGTTGTGAAGGACAGCTGATGTTCTTCTCTGCTCTAGCTTTTTCAGTTATGTGACATTGGCTCCTTGAATGTAAGTTGCAAAATTACCATCTGTTGTTCACCTTATCCAAACCCAACATTTATAAAGGTTTTCCCTGGAGTGGCTTACAAATAAAATGTAAGTAGTGAAAATTTAAAAGGTATACCTAAGGAAACCACACTTGGGCACTCTGTATACCTGAGATCATGTCAATAGTGAATTATTTCCAGATTTAAAAGGTACTTACCTAGAAGATTGCCAAAACTCTTTGAAGTCTCCTTATTTCTTCTGACAATTTGTTATAGCCTTTGGTTTTGTTTCATTTTCTTTTCTTTTGAAAATTTTTATTAGTAGAATTTATTTACAGACATCAGCCCTTCCCTCCCTTTCCCACACAATAAAAGGCATTATCCAGCTAACAGATAGGTATATATTGATTATGTCTTTCACTTTTCATTTTTAAAATTCATTCTTTGGAGGTGAACATTCACAAGTTATTTTTCAAATATTAAGTCTACAGCTATATATAATGTTATCTTGGTTTTATTGTTTCACTCTTCATTATCTCATGTAGTTTTTTCTAAGTTTTTGAAAAAAAGATTCTTCTGCTCATCATATCTTATGGGGTAGTAGTATTCCAGCATAATCATATACCACAATTTGTTTGATGAACAGTTCCTTGATTTCCATATCTTTGCCACCAGAAAGATCGCTTCTTTAAATATTTTGTAATATATAAGTTATTTCTCTTTTTTCCCTGATCTCCTTGAGAAACAGACTCAGCAATGGCATGGCTGAGTTGAAGGGTATATACAGTTTTATAATCAACTGGGAATACTTCCAAATTGCTCTCCCAAATGGTTAGATCAGTTCATAGTTCCACCAATAGTGTGTTAATGTCCCCATTTTTCCACATCGTTTTGTTTCATTTTGATATTGATAAGTGCATATTCCAACCTTCTGAGAGCTCTTGCTACCACGTTGGAAAGACTTCAAGAACAGATCTGGTGATGGACGATGTATTTGTTATCCAAGGGCTAGCCTGGCCAATACTGAAGAGGCTTAGAGCCAAGAAGTTGGCTGCTGAGAGATTAATGTTTTTGGCCAGAGTAATTCACGAGGATCATCTACTGAAGAATGGAGGGATTGCTATCTGCTTCAGTGGAGAGAGTATACTTAGCACAGTGCCTGGTATATAATGGACACTTCATATATGTTTATTAATTGATCGCCGGTGAACTAATAGATATTTTGATGTATAGACAAAATAGCAAAGGAAACCATTTGAGCTTCATGTTTCATTCAGTAAATTAGCAAGCATTTTTTGAGTCTACTTTGAGTGAGGCACAGTCCTAGGTGCTAAATATATGAACAGAAATAATGAAACCATCCCTATCTCAAGATATATACTCAAACTGATGGGGGAAACTTGTTCTAAACATAACCTTTAATTCCAGAGTTTGTGGAGAATAAAGTACCTTTTGCAGTACACCTACATTTATTCTGATTAATATATTAGAGTTTAAGGAAAGACTTTGCAAATGCGGATGGGGAAGAGTTAGAAGGAAAAGGGGCTATATCCAATTTTTTAAAAACAATTATTGACTAGAAAAATCCAGATACTTTAGACAGATTCCCTAAGAAACATGATTTGTGTTTGTATGGGCTGTAAGTGGCATTTGGCAAACCTTGCCCTTTCCAAAATCACTTATATTTGACCTTCCTGAATGTCAGGCACCACTAAAAAGCCAACAAATGTCATTCGCGTAGACATTAAAACCCAAACTACACTTCCTTCTCAGAAGCATAATCTTTTAAAGCTATTTTTGGTTACAGCATATTTGTAAAGTTTAGAATCTGAAACCTGCTAATTTTGCTTTAATGGTGGAGCCCCTAGAGAAAGCTCTAAGCAAACCTCAAATCCTTATGTGACATTTCCCCTTGTGCCTAATTTCCACTTTCTTTTTTTATTAAGGAAAATTAAACACTTTCACTGCTACTGCATTTGGGGAAAATCCTTTGAACTTCTTTGAGTTAGTTTGCCAATCAATTTGGTACCTACCTATATATCTTAAAGTTTTACCCAGTATGCTAGATCTTTGATCAATCAGTTAACATTTAAGTGCTTCCTAGAGAATGGAATAAGAATTATGTAGCACATACTACATATCAAGCACTGTGCTAAGTTTTTTAAAATATTGTCCCATTTGGTCTTCACAAAGAACCCTGTGATATGGGTACTGTTATTATCCCCATTTTAGTTGAGAAAACTGAGGTAAATGTAGGTTGAGTTGATGGATTTGAAGTCAAGTTTTCCTGATTTCTAGCTTTAACATTCTATCCACAAAGCCACCTTATGTGCCAAAGTCTAAGCTAGGAGCACAAAGACCACAGTCAAATACTTCCTGCCCTCAGGGAGTTTATATTATATCTGGGGAGTCAACTTGCCTATAAGTGGATAGAAGATTGTTTGGGGAGAAAAGGAAATGCAGCTTTGAGAATCAAGAAAAACTTGTAGAAGGTAGCATTTGAAGGAAGCTAAGGATTCTAAGAGGCAGCAATGAGAAGGGAGTACATTCTAGACTTTGGGGAATTGCCAATGCAAAGGAATAGAGACAGGTGTTGGAATGCTTTGCACAAGGAACAATACCAAGGTCAATTTGGCTGGATTATCATGTGCATGAAGGAGAGTAAATGGCATAAGGCTGGATAACTCAGATGACTAGGTTGTAAAAGATTTTAAATACCAGAGAGAAGAGCTTCTATTTTATTCTAGAAATAATAGGGAGTCACTTGAGTTGTTTTTTTTTAAACCTTTACCTTCCATCTTGAAGTCAATACTGTGTATTGGCTCCAAGGCAGAAGAGTGGTAAGTGCTAGGAAATGGGGGTTAAGTGACTTGCCCAGGGTCACACAGCTAGGAAATGTCTAAAGCCAGATTTGAACATAGGACCTCCCATCTCTAAGCTTGGCTCTCAATCCACTGAGCCATCCAGCTGCCCCCTCACTTGAGTTTAAAATAGGGTAATAACGTGATCTAATCTATACTTTAGACAAATCCCTCATGCATCTGAGAACAGAATGGATTGGAGTGTGGAGAAACTAGGAGCACTGACACCAGTTAGAAGAATATTTCAGTAGTCCAAGGAAGAGATACGATATGAGGACCTAAACAGATGTGAGAGAAACACAGTATTTAGATATAAGAAGATCTGAAAAGTGAATGAGGTATCAAGGATAATACATATTTTGCAAGCCTGGGTGACTGAAAGAATGGCAATACCTTTGACAAAAAAAAAGGGGGGGGCCTTTAGGAGATGGGTCAGTTTTAAGAAAAATATAAGTGATCATGCAAATTCTTGGCATTTCCTTTGGTGAAGGGAATAATGCACAGTATTCACTCCCTTGCTCTAAGAGATTTCCCTTACAGTCCATTAATCTTCTTCATTCTTTTCTAGCCCTTCCACACAAATGAAAATTAAGATTCTTCATAAAATAGTTGGGAAAGAGTGTTCTAACCATACACGCAAGTTCTCTCTTTTTTTTCTTTTTTAATTGAGTTACTTTTTAACAACTTATTTTTCTCTTAGATGTATTTTTATTTCTAAACTCCATAGTTTAGAAGTCTTTGTGCCCAGTGATGCAGAAAAGATATGCTATTATGAGCCTGCAGATGATGTTCCTTTTAAAGTAGAAACTCCTAATGCCTAAAACAAAGAAGTTTTGAGGGATTTAGTGTCATGATGTTTTTGTTCTTTTAAAGTCTGACATGATCAAGGACAAAGCTTCAATTTAAAATAACAAAAATAAACTGAAAGTACATGTTTTTTTTAACCCCTTGGCACTGTTAATGTGCATATGTTGTATGCTAAAGAGTTTTTAAAAGAAAAAAGGTGAGGAGAAGCAGTGATCTTTTAAATTTTGATAGATGAAGCTCATGATTTCTTCAGAAGTTCTGTAGAACAGTTAATTTAGCCACCAGTTCCTTGGTCATTTCCTCACCACTAAGTGCCCTATAATGAGGGTATAGGAAGAAATGGCCTTATATGACACAAAGTCCTTTCCTACCACAACCCCTTTAAATGATTTTGTTGGTAAAATTCCTTTCATGCAGCAAGATTTTGCCTTTGTGTGGGCTAAATTACTGTTTCCTATGTGCTAGAGTTGAATGCTGACTTAATTGGTAATGAGTCACCAAGATAGTCTTCTGACCAGCCAATAAAGACAGGATAACACTAGCTTTCCACTTGGATCATGGATCAAAAAGGAAACCCAGGTGTCTGGATAGAAGGCGAGTTCATTTGGAAAGAGAATTAAATTAAGCAGAAGCTGGGAACTAATTGGCCAGGAATATGGCTCTGCCTGAGCATGGAGTCAAAAGAAAGGGAATAAATAGGTTCTGTTGCCTCCTTATCAATCAGTCAAGCAGCAAATATTTATTAAGCACATAGTATGTACCAGGAATCTTTGGAAGTATTAAAAAACAAAAGCAAAAAAGAATCCTTGACATCAAGAATTATCTTCTCATGTGGGAGATGAATATATAGATACATATAAGATACATACAAAGGAACTATGAAATACCTTTATAAGGGATGGCATTAGTAGCTGGGGAGACCAGGAAAGACCTGAAGTAAACTAAGGATTCTAAGAGGCAGAAGGGAGGAGAGAGCATATTCTATATACATACTTCTTGGTTAATAAATGTTTGTTGATTGATTTGTTGGCAACCACCAAATCTATACCATCAGCCTACCTAGGGCAGGAAATCATAGGCCTCTATCTTTTCTTAGGACTACTTTTTCTGTTTTAATAGCATCCTTGGCTCCTCAAAATAATGATAGCAAAACAAGCAAGTCAAAAAAACCTTCTCGGACAAACCAAGGAACAAAATTAAAATAATAAGTTTGATTCTTACAAGAAGACAGAAATAGAAAAAGTATTATCATTTTTTTTATTAGAAAATATCAATATAATTTGTCATTTAAAAAGAAAATTTTTAAACGTCACATGTTCACATTAGAAGAGCAATTGATAAATTGTAATTCAAATGAGTAAAAATTTAGAAAGTACCTGCAATGTCTAATGTCTGTTAGACACATGTAGTTAGACATGTAATTAAAAATAATTTGAGGAAAAAAGAATAAGAATAACTAGAATCAACGAGGAAAGGCACTTTAGAAGATGGCACCTGAGCTAATTCTTTTTTTTTTCAACCCTAACCCTTACATTTAAGAATCAATACTGTGTATTGGTTTCAAGCCAGAAAAAGCAGAAAGGGCTAGGAAGTGAGGTTTAAGTGGCTTGCCCAGGGTCACACAGCTGGGAAGTGTCTGAAGCCAGATTTAAACTTGGCACCTCCCATCTCAAGACCTGGCTCTCAATTCACTGAGCCACCTAACTGCCCCCAACCTGAGCTAATTTTTTTAAGGATGCTAAGAATTTTAAAGAAGAAGATTTTTTCCTCAACTAGATAAAAGTAACTACTGGAAAACCAGGGATCAACATATGAAAGAAAACCACTTGAAGCATTTCATGTGGGGGAAAAAACAAGCATAAAACATGAATACTATACCATTTATACCCCCATTTTATCCCTATAGGTTGACCATGGATGAGGTCAAGGTTAGAATATGTCATAGGCAGATTTCCTAGTGCCATTTGAAACCTCTCCTCTTTCGATGAGTAGGGACTTTGCTGCAGCAGAGAAGCTTCTATACCATTAGGGATTAGAAACTCCACTTGACTGAATGTCAGTTTCCTCAAGAATTTCATGACTAGTTTTTAAAAAATTATTTTTACCATTCTTGTGACTATTTTAATAAATAATTTTATAAAGTTAAAAAAAAAGAAACTCCACTTGAAAAATCCAAACAAAATGTAGGTGGTAAAAATGAAGGATGGAAAGGAATTTCTGCAATGGAATCCAAGTCAAAATTAGAGTAAAAAAAGTCAAAATTAAAAAATCAGAGGGAGCTAACAAGAAGTGAGGTCTGAGATATAGCTAAAGGAGTTTGATACAGATTCGAAAACAGAAAATTGAATGTTTGACAAAGAATTCTATTGGTTTGCAGCATGTAAAACTGTCAGTGTTTGCTAGCTCTATTCACCAACTTTCTCTCAATTTAACCTGGCAAGATAGTACCTGTTACTGTCTCCCTTGTTAAAAGCTTTGGCATTACTGAAATATTTGGGTTCCCAATTTAGGCACTTCCATTGGCTGAGTATGGTATGATAAATGTTGGCATAAAACAAGAAAAAATATTGGTGAGATTGACATAGGAAATGAAGAAGTCAAAATAATGTTTGCTGATGACTCACTTGTATATTTAGAAGATTCAATTGTCCCAAAAGCAACTGAAAATAATTATGATAATAAGTAGCTACTCCAAATTCTCAGACTCAAAGACATGAAGCAGTTATCAAAATGATCTCATATAGGGGCCAGCTGGGTAGCTCAGTGGATTGAGAGTCAGGCCTAGAGACGGGAGGTCCTAGGTTCAAATCTGACCTCAGACATGTCCCAGCTGTGTGACCCTGGGCAAGTCACTTGACCCCCATTGCCTACCCTTACCACTCTTCTGCCTTGGAGCCAATACTCAGTATTGACTCCAAGATGGAAGGTAAGGGTTTAAAAAAAATGATCTCATATAGAGCAAAAAATATATAAATAAACCAATGGAACAGTATGGAGAGACCAGCATTTAATAAAACCTACAGAAAATAAAAACTGCAGAAAGGTTAATTATCTAATCAATATTAAGAAGAATATATAGCATTTAATAAGATGGCAGAAAATAAATTTAGATAATAATCTCAGCATATATCTAATTACACTTAAATCACAGATTTATACTTTAAGCAACCATCATTTCATCAAAAGCATAGATTCATAGGCAGTCTTCTTGGGTTGCTGTAACTAAGATAATGTTAAACGGCAGCCAGTTTATACAATCCATCATTTAGCCAGCACTCAAAACTTGTCTAGCTGAATAGAATTTGTCAGAGGTTGTGTTCCTATATCATAGCCTTAAAGAACCTAGAGTCCTCTACTCTGAGGCGAGGCATGACTAGGATTTTATTGATGAGGCCATCAGTTAAACATAAAAAAATGCATATTTATTCATGCATTACTTTGGCCAAGAATCTTTTTACTATTATGACTATGCCCTCGGAACATAAAAAAAACTTCTTTCAAAGGCATTTACAATAACATTATTTATAATTATGAAAAAGTGGAAATAAGGTACATTTAATTTTATTCAATATACATATTAATCATCTACTTTGTACAAAGCATTGGGAATGCAAAGACAAAAGTCAAACATTCCTGCCTAAAAGGTCTTCCTTCCTTCTGGAACTCAGTCTTCTCTGGCTAGAAACATATTAGTCAGTAGCTGATCCCATCTTTGATGGGAACATAAGCTTTGATATGCTCCATTTCTAACCTCTGCTAGTTGTCCTTGCTTAGGCAATCTAGTGGTTTCCGGCTCCTAATAGTTCAACATATTGATGATAGTGTAGAAATCTGGTTGGACTTGATCTCTTCTGCAGCTCATAACTCCCAAGTGCAAATCAACCCCTAGTCTTTACCTCTCCAGGAACAGAGGTTTCACATGTATGTAGATAAGAGAAAGAAATTTCAAGAGAGAGAGCTATGTCAAAAGGGAAAGATGGGACCAAGAAAAGCCTATGTAGAAAATGGCACCTAAATTGTGCTTTAAAGAAAGCTAATGATTCTTAGTGGAGATCATAAGGAGGTTGTACATTCCAGACATGGAAAGGAGATAGTCTGTACAAACGCCAAGGGGATGGTATATGGAATACTGAATTCAAGAGAACAGCTAGCAGACGTGTGCAAGGCCAGTTTGTAAATATATACCTTAATTATCTGCCTGTATATGCTATTATCTTTATAATCCTTTGATCTCAAGTTACAACATAAGCTCCTTCAGAAAAATGATTGCTTTCTCAAAAAGCAATGATTCCTTTTTTTTTTTATTCCTATTACCTACACATAATAGCATTTAATACATGCTTATTGCTTAAATTGAATAACTGGCCTGAGAAGGTGTTGCTATCAAAGGCTGGCTACAATGAAGTGTCCAAAAGAAAGAGGATGGGACCAAGGACAATGTCCTTGAGCTGTGGGAGCCTGCCACCTCCTTATATCCTAACATTAGGACCATTTTACCAGAGAACAGTAGAATATGCCAAACTTGATTATCCTCCACCAGTGATCATTTAGGAGTCTAGGTTCTCACATTAATTCTTTCAAATCCAAAGTGAAATGAAGTCAACATACCTTCCTGAACACCTAACTTGTAACCAAGGAGTAACCTCTACACTAGAGAAAAGGAGGCTTTCTATGTGGTCATTATTGCAAATGAAACATTCGTTTGTGTTCCATAGTAGATTGCCATTGTTATTTCCAGCTATAGGTTATTAATGAATAGAGTACCCAGTATGATACAATGGAGGGTAATTTCTAGGTACTCCAAAAAAATTAAATTCTGCATTGTTTATAGTCATTTAATGGTATTGCTATTGTATTTTTAGAATATGATGTACAACAGACTTTAATTGAAATGAAATGTTGTCTTGGAGGGTGGGTATTTTCTGTCAAATGAAAGTTATTCTATTCTAAGAGATGAGTGTGTATGCACATATATGTACATATATGCATATGTGTGTATATGTATTTCTTTAGTAAATGATGAACCTGCAAAGTGTCATCAGGAAATGTGATGAACAGTGCCTGAACTTATAGGCTGCCTTAATCTGATAGTTCTTTTAAATTACCTGGTACTTTACATGGGGATTTTAATTTAGTGTTCACTCTGGAATTTGTTTTTTACTCATTGAATTTGTATTTTACTTTGAAGAGAAAATTCATTATTACTATTGATTGGTACTTAATAATCTCATGTGAGTTTTGTTACAGTGAGGGCTATAGTACTATCCTCTTTTAAGTGATCCCAAACCTTTTTTTTTGAAAAGCATTTTGTCCCAGCATTCCAAAACATGTTCTTGTCACAAAAAAATCATCATCTCTTGCTAACTTCTTTTGTTTTGTTTTGAAACCCAATCTGTGACTTCATTGGGATAAGCCAGTCTCAATGAGAAACTGCCTTTAACAATGCAGGTCAGCACCTACTCTTCAATTTATAGCCTTAGAGAGTCACCTCAGTGCAGGAAGAGATTAAGTGACTTGACTGGGTTCACACAGCCAGTTTGTGTCCAAAATGGAACTTATAAAGGTTTTCCCATATATACCACACTGAGGAGATTTACTTCACTCTTTTTTGTACTTGAGATTCATATGAGAACAGGCAAAAAGGCTTTCTACCCTTTTGTTCATGAGACTATCTAAGTAGGGCTCTAGCTCTGTGGAGGAAATGACCAAGAGATTGAAGACAAATTATAAAAGTAGAAAGCCAGTATAGATTTTTGCTAGAACTAGTGAATTCCTTTTTCTTGTGCAATTTCCTATGAAAAAGATACCTCCAATTATTATATTTTCTTGCTTATATTATTATAATTAATAATATTAACATTATTATATTGTTTTATATATTTATATATGATTATATTATTATATTGCTTATATTCCACATAATTCCTCATTTTTCTTTGAATCTCTTTAGGAATAAGGCGACCAGGCATCTCAATTTTGAACTTGTTTCAGGAGAATATCCTGAAAAATCTTGGCATTTGTCTTTCTTCCATTTTGTAAATTTAATTACTCTGATTCAGCTTTCTTCACTGTTTTAAAAATGCTTGATTTTGTAGGTGTGAATATTCCTTTTTGTCATTGATCATATTTCCGTACTGTAGTATGATTTGCTCTTGATGAAAAATGTATAACTTTACAAACAACCTTTTTATTTATGAGTCTCTCTGAACTAAATTAGGGTATTTCTTAGGCAACAGACATTGTTGAACCCCCTCCTGTACTCAAAACTTTAGTAGGATCTTCTGGAACTTATACCTCCCTAGTGTAGACTTAGAGATCCAATGGTCATTCTATGCCACAGAGTCATCCAAAGAGGACTTTAGTAGATCGACAAAATTAACAAGGGTAAGTTAAATAGGTATTATCCTGTCTTCTGGAATTTAAAATCTGGAACTTTATGACCATGTGGTGTTATATGAAGATGTATCAAATGAAATAAGAATTATAAAGGACTTAGCACAATGGCCTGGTACAGAGTAAACGCTATATAAATGTAAGCCATTATGATGATGATGATGATGATAATGAAGATGGAGATCTATATTATGTGTGATACAATGGAAAGTAGGAAGTGATAATATAAATAAATATTAACTTTTCTTATATGGTAGGTAAAATGGCTACAACAACAAGAAGTTAAACGGAGAGTAAAGAGACGTGCTCAAAGTGAAGCTCATTCCATTTATTTCAATGACCCAATATGGTCCAACATGTGGTACATGGTAAGCAGAAGAGCCTTTCTTTGGGAAGTGTTTTAGGTATTAGTAAGTCAGTTTGATATACATTCTTGTTAATAATTGGTCAGGTCCCCAAAAAGAATAATTGGATAAGGAAAAATCTATTAGAAGAAGGATGATGCCTCTCTACAGAAATGATAGAGAAATAGCTTAGAACAGACCAACCAAATGCAATATTTCATCTTTACTTGTGGGCAAATAAATTAGTTATTTGAAATAAGACCTGTTATTTAAAGCATGATTTTTTTTATTATTTGTCCATGTGCATACATGAATATAGTCAGGCCTATGCTCTTAAATTCTACTAGTTCGATAAATGGAATGTATTATGGTTCAATCTCTGTGTTTTGGTGATTCATTTGTTTGTTTAGCACTGCGGGGATAAACACAGTCGCTGCCGATCAGAAATGAATGTCCCTGCAGCATGGAAGAGGGGCTACACGGGAAAAAATGTTGTGGTGACCATTCTAGATGATGGAATAGAGAGGACTCACCCAGACCTTGTGGCTAATTATGTAAGTCAAGTTTCATATTATTTATACTTCCCTTGGTATAGATGCAATAGTGTATAGGCATATAGGATTGTTTTCTGTTGTATTTTTTTGACCCTAAAGAAAAATCCCCTTTAAAAGTCTCTGCTTGGATTTTCCAAAAATGGCATGCCCTTCTATAAAAATTCAAGGCTTTTTAGCAGCCTCCACTTTTACTTTGCTGAAACTATTTTGCGACGTCAAACCAAGGGTTTGAATTCACATTTGAAAATCAAATGCTTGTCTTTTTAACATTGAAAAACCACATTTTGTCAACTTGCTATCTAGTTTCATCTCATCCTGATTCTTTCCTGTGTCCCAAATAAAATTGCGTGCTATAGACAAAGTACATAAATGTAGCCAGCTGCAACATCATAGCACCTATTTGGTAGATAGGTAAGTGGATGGGTGGGAGGAAAGGAAGGAAAGAAGAAAGGACAATAATTGGCCTTAAGAAGGAAACTTCTATTCATCATTCGGGATGAAATGTGATGTAATATCAAAAGGAAAGGAGTGCCAAGAAGAAGTGTAAGAAAAGATTACCCCTAAGAAACAATGAGGTTAATTTAATTTTTTTCTACAGAGAATGATAAAATGTTACAAATTTGGTGGATGACAAGTAAAAGTATAGCCTGTTTCTTGTACTAGGTGCTATGGGTTTGCAGCTAGCTGCATTTTCTCTGACGCAAAGCCTTGTTTGGGATGTGGGTGATGATCAAGGAGGGAAGAAGCTAGAAAACAAGTTGATTAAAAGCTGACTTTAGTATTAAATATACACATATATAATATACACAAATATATATGTACACACATATTTTTTCTAATCACTACCACAGGCAATAACGTGGCTATTATGATACCTTCAAAGAATCACTTGACCAGAGTATAAGGAAATCTTTCGATTCTGAGCCTTAAGAGTGAGTTTTGTATTTGAGCCTTGGCCTTCGAGAACATTCTAGAGATGATGATGATCATTATTTTTATTAAAACAACTGATTTTGGAAGTTGAATAAAAGAATGAAGATATAAATGTATTCTCTTTTGACTCACTGAAAACATCCTTGTACAACTCTAGTAGCAAATAAGACAATGGAAATGATATATGAAGGGCATTCAAAAGTCAGTGCAGCTTTAAGCTTATTACAGCTTACTGAAACTTAAAACTGAGCTATGACTTTGGGGACATCCTGTATTTTCTATTACTTTCTTCTGCCCTTGGGTGGGGAGCAAGAGCCTGGAGGCTTTGGCTGAACCTTCACTCCTTCTGGGTGAAGGAGACTTAGCAAAATACTTGGCACATAGTAGGCACTTAATAAATGCTGATTTCATTTGACATTATTATATAATTATGTGTCAATAGTGTATATATTACTACTATATTTTACTAAATTATAAGATGGGAATTAGACCACTGACTTCATTAGTCATTAGCCTAGATAATTCATTTAAAGAGATTCCGTCTATCAATACAAATTGGCAACTCCTGTGAAATTTATTGTCTTAGAGAATTGCCATAAGCCAATGAAAATTTAAACGTCTAGCCCAGGCTTACACAGTCAGTATATGTCAGAAGTGAGATTTGAATCCAGATTCTTTTGACTGTGAGATCAGCCCTCTATCCAATAGCCCAGACTGCTTATGTGATACCTTATATCATATTAGTTATGTCATATTCTATCATATATATAATGTTACATTATATAAAGAGATTTGGTCATAGACTATTATTATAACAATATTGCTATTGTCTTTCCTGCTCCTATAGCTTTAGCAAGTAATATTTTAATGAGCCCACAAAGACTGAACTTACATCATAGCATTTTCATTCAACTGTAAAAAGCAACTTCCTGAGTAGTCATCCACAGAACATTAATTACAAAGGAATAATAGCAGGATAGGAAACTGTCCCAGGACCGTTTCTATCTGAACCTTATCATAAAAGATAAAAACAAGATAATCACCAATTAAAACTATGTAGAAGCAGAACAGAGTACATGCCATATCTTTTGTCCTGTCTGGTCCTGGATCTGTCCCAAGGATGCTTTCTGAGAATATCTATATAGATTCCTACATCCCAATACTCTTATCCATTTGTGCAATACATCTCAGAACATTGTGTATAAAAGAATATTGAAGGACTGAAATGTATCCTTGAATTTGACTCTTTCTGAACTTCATTAAAAATATGAGAATGAAGTAAAAATAATTTAGATAATAATATTAACCAAAGACTATAAAATACACAGTATGGCAAAGCACTTTATATGGAGGGCCATTGTAACTGAGAATTTTGGCTTATTAAACTTACATAGGAGCTATGTAAATTCACTGTATTTGATATTCTCATTATGCTTGGGGACTATAAATCCAAGTTTAGATGTTAATCTCTACCTAAATTAATCTGTACCTAAAATTTAATTTCTGCCTAAATTATCTGATTGAAGTGGAGAAATTACATATTTTGATTATTGTACCCCATAGATCAGACCCTTGTGGTAACATTTTCTGTAACCATCATGCATTTATTTCTATTTCAGAAAAATAAAAAAGTGTTTGCAAAGGTAGACAGGGCTGCTATCTGCTATGTAATTTGTATTCCTTCACTTACTGAAACACATTAATTTTAGGATGCCTATGCAAGCTATGATGTCAATGGAAATGACTATGATCCTTCTCCACGCTATGATGCCAGCAATGAAAATAAGTATGTCTTTTCTTCTCTTTCTCAGATACCTAAAAGTAATATTATATACAGAAAAACCTAATAAAATGAATGAAATTTTAATGTTTCCCTATTTGGGAATGTTAGTGTAGGTTCCTTCAGAAAACTTAAAGTCCTTAAGTTGATAAGAAGCAAGGTTGCATGGTAGGAGTACATGACTTGAAGTTGGGATCATAGATTTAGAATTAGAAGATACTTTAGAACTCATCTAGTCCAGCCCTTTCATTTTACAGATGAGGAAACTAAATTTAACTGAATTGTCTAAAGTCACGCAAGTACTAAGTAGAAGAGGTAGTATGAGAACCCAGGTCCTCTTACTCCAAATCTAGCATTTTTACACGGTTCCTCAATGCCTTCCTTGTATGTGTTTAACTCTTCTTGCCTTAGACACTTACTGTGTGACAGTAGGTACAGTCCTTGCCCTTTCTGCCTCAGCTTCCTCATATGCTAATAATAGCACTGATTTCACAGGGCTATTGTGAAACTCAGACAAGATAGAAAAATGAATGTAAAGTACTTTATAAATCATGAAATGCTATTAATTGTCAGACATTATTATGTCCTATTTTATTAACATACAAAGGGTGTTATATATATGAAAACACTGACATTCAGATATATTTTTAAAAGTTCTATTGATGATAACAACTGACATCAATGGACCACTTTAAGGCTTGAAAATTGTTTTATACATTATTTTATTTGATTTTTACAACAATCCTATGAGGCAAGAGCAATAGGGATGATTAGTTCCATTTAACAGAAAAGAAAGTTAACTAAAACTGAATGACTTGTGCAAGTGCACATGGTAAGTACCTAAGAATTCAGGACCAGTGTTCTGTTCATCCTACTATGTTGCTAATTCTTGAAACTGGTCTTTTCTAGTGATCAATGAGCATTAGTCACTGGTACTGGTCACTAATAGTCAGAAAAAGCCTTCTCTTTTTGTCTTTATGTTCTAATTGTTATACCCCATTTCACTAAAGCCAATTCTAAATATTTGGACATTATTCCAAAGTCTAGCTTCTCCCTGACCGCTAGACTTCAAAGTAGTTGGTCACTATATACTGAACTGAAGAAGGCTCTCAGCTGCCCATTTAGAGAGCTGTGCTATTAGAGAGCAACAGGATTTTTTCTTGATGTTGGTAATTGGTGGAGTAGGCATTACTGGTAGTTGACTCCTGAGTATTTGTGATAGAGTATGTTGAAAGAGATACACAGTTTGTGGAGAATAGGTTATTGTTGAATTGTTATTGTTAGATTTGGAATGATTCATCGTATAAGAGAGAGAGTGATTAACTAGTAACACCAGTGTGTGTGAGCTGAGGGTGTGTGAGTCAGTACATGTGTTTGTGAAGGTTGTTAAGGTGTGGATCCTGGAGCAATTTGAGGGTGTGTTTCAAATGCAGATCCTTGGAGGCTTAGGGAACAAGGAGAATGAAGGTACTGAAACTAGGTGGAGGCTCCCCTTGTGACTTAACCTTGAGAATGAGTGTACCCTGGGTCCAAGTGCTAATTCCTATGGAATGGTTCTAATAATTGGTAATAGTGATTGCAAAGTTCCAGAAGATGTAGCTATCTGATGAGCATGGACCTTAGCCCCCAATAGATTCCATAAATGAAAAGAAAGAGCTTGGGATGGAAGTGCAGAGTGTGAAAAGGATAACAGAGTACTGACATATGCAGAATCTGGATGAGAGGAGTGACAAGCAGTGTCTGAGAGGTAGTAGTCATCCTAGTAGATGAACTGGCCTCAGAATCAGGAAAATGGATTCAAGTCCTGCATCTGACATAAACTAGCTATGTGACGTGAGGCAAGATGATTCACTTATTTCCTCAGAACTATGTGTAAAAATGCCGGACTCTGATAATTTGATGAATGAAATAAAAATTGCTAAGGTCTATCTACCAACCAGCCTGCTTCAAAAGTTCCATTTGTACTATACATCCTCAAGTCCATCCAGAATTTAAGAATGATTGTTTAAAATCAAGGGCACTCCTTTCCTCACAAAATTTAGAGTAATCTGGTCATGAAGGCTTGAATCTTGCAATTGAGAACGTGGACTAGGAGAATCCTGTTAACAACAGTAGACTGAGCAAGTCAGTGAAAAAATAAGAGTAATCTCTTTGAAAGAGCCCAGTCATAACTATTTTTACGGGAGGTCTTTAATTTGGCTAATGATATAAATTCTCTGAGGACTCTTCTCATAGTTTTCAATTTTAAAGCTCCCCATATTTTGTTTTCCACTAGAGGGATTGACAGGAAGCAGTACATTTTAAAGTGGGGTCATTCCTGTGAAAGGCAATTCATTTTGCTAGTAATTTCTTTGTAGTCCCCTGGCTGCTATTGAGTGTTATATCAAAAGCATTCTTTCTCAGCTTCTGTTTAAATGGCCATAGAAATGAGCACCATGGCATTGTTGCAGCATCATATGGGAAGAGAAGACAGGATGTGATTAGGGATAGATATTGGGGTGAATAATGGAATAACTGCTGGGAGACTATTAGCAAAAGTGCTGTGGCAAAGGGGATGAAAAATAGGAATCATAAATAATAGTTCTATGCTTATAAATATATGTCTTGCTGTGCATTCTTTGAAACTTTCTGTACAGTTCTGATTTCATATCCTACCCCTCCCTCTTCCCTCATCTACTCTAGGCATGGTACTCGCTGTGCTGGTGAAGTTGCTGCCTCAGCAAACAACTCCTATTGCATAGTGGGCATTGCATACAACGCAAAAATAGGAGGTAAGTGTGAAGGCTTGAGGAGCTTCTCTTTCACAGGACTAGCTTGACAACTTAATCCGCTACATCTCCTCAACAGTTCTGGGCCATTTATCCTAATGTTTTTATAAGAGTCATCCATATGTGAGTTAAGAGCATCCTCTTGGAGGTTATTAGTAAGTAATCATCTTTATCATTTCACAGGTAGTGCTTGGCACATAATAGGTGCTTGATAAATGTTTATTGACTGATTTGCTGGCTGAATGAAAGATATGGAATCTATGAGATCCCCTTCTTCTTTATTGTTTGTTGACTACAAAAAAAAGGGCATATGATTTGGTACAACCAAAGACAGCTCTACAGACTCTTTTACAACAAGCTGTCTCCTAGCCATACATCAAACTCATTCAATATACCATGGAAATTATGGCATTCGAAATAATCCTATTCAACCCCCTCCCTCATAGTACATATCAGACAAGGCATAAAACATGGTAGATTTTTGCTTCCTAAAATTATTCACTGTTGTGTTGGAGGGGATCCTGCCTAACGTTCAGGTAGAAGAGATTTTTCTTATGGTCTTCTATAACTGAGGTAAGGTCTTCTAACTGCTCTTGTTTGTAGAAGACATTACACTGATTACATTGTGCCCCAAACCATTGTAGCATCTACCAGGAGAGAACTGTAATCTCTCAAAGAGGTTAGCCTATATCTATCACCCAGATTTCAAAATGCATTTGTGTTGCCCTGTGGAGTTTGTCCATCATTGTGTATATCTAGTACAGTTGATAAAAATGGTTTCTAAGTTGAATCCAGAGTTGAGTAGGAAGATAAGAGCAGGTTGGAGAGTCATTGGAAACCTTCAAAGTTCCTTTACTGACTGCAAACCAGAGCCATCTTTTTAATACTAATATTCTGCCAGGAATATGAGAGAAAGAGAGACAGAAAGGGAGAGGGAGAGAGAGAGAGAGAGAGAGAGACAGAGAGAGAGAGACAGACAGACAGACAGACAAACAGACAAAGACAGAGAGGGACAGAGAGAGATAGAGAGGGACAGAGAGAGACAGAAAGAGACAAAGAAAGAGAGATTAATCAAAGTTATCTTTTTTTTAAATTGCAGAGAAGAGAGCAAAGGAGGGAGGAAATCAACTTCTTTGAAAGTTATATGTTGAATTTTAATATATTTTAAGAGATATATACAATATGCTAAGCACATATAGAAGAGATTCTTATTTTCACATGTGGGGAAAAAACAAAAATAATAAGATTATAAGATTTACCCGTTTTGGTACAAGGTAGAAAGACATATAAGACAATGGCTTCAGAAGAATCAAAAATGAGTCACACTGAAAGCTATGGAGGGACACATGGATGTGAACAGGCTGCAACGTATAATCAATAAAGAATGCTAAAGAAAACAAGTAAGAAATATCGTAAAGGAAATGTATAATAGGAAGAGAAGATAGATTGGCCACATGGCAAGAATGATGTTTGACAGGTGGACAACCAGAATGCTCTATTGATGCCCTCAACTGTCAGAAGAAATTGAGAATGGCCTTCAGCACATCTAGTAAACTCCTTGTGAAATTATAAGATAACATGGACAAAAAATACAGAGTGAGTAGGCATCAGTAGGTTGTGTATAAGCTGCATTACTAGAGGGAATTTCTGAATCTATTAGACCACAGCTTTTCTATCACAGTGCATAGATTTAGGGTTCCTGATCTGGAGTCAGGAACACCTGGGTTCAAATACTTCCCCAGACATTTACTATCTGTGTAAATCTGGGCAAGTCATTCAACCTCTGTATCAGTTTCCTAAATGTAAAATGAGGATGATTTGCAACTATCTCACAGAGTTGTTGGAAGGAATACATAAGATAATGTATGTAAAGGACTTTGAAAACCTCTGGGTACCATGTACATGTCAGCTTTTATTTCCTAGCCCAGTCTACCTTCCACACTGCTGCCAGACTGATCTTGCTAAAATACCTCTTTGCCTGCCACCTGCCACTCTCTACTTAAAACCCTGCACTGAATCCACATGACCTCTAGGATGAAATGTCAACTCCATTGCCTGGTAATGAAAGCCCACCATTACCTAGCCCCAACCCACCAATCTAGCTTTATCTATTATTCTCTGCACAAGAACCCACCGATTTAGCCAGGCTATGCTATTCATTATCCTCTAAGCACTTCCTTCAATATTCTGTTCCCTTTCCTCATTTTCCACCCCCTCCCTATTTTTCTTATATTATTGATCTACCTGGACTGCACCTCTTTCTTTTCCACCTGTCCAACTCCTACTTATCATTCAAGGATAAGCTCAAGTTCCATACATATCCTTTATATCACTGACTATCATGGTATATACTCTTTTTTTTTCCCCAAACTTTTACCTTTTGCCATAGTATCAATTCTCAGACAGAGGAGCAACAAGGGCTAGGTAATTGGGGTTAAATAATTTGCCTTGGTCACACAGCTAGGGCATGTCTCAGTTCAGATTTGAACCCAGGTCCTCCTGGCTCAAGACCTGGTATTCTATCTCTTGTGCTCCTTTTCATGTTATACTCTTACTACAGTGAATATTGAAAGGTAAGAGGTAGAAAAGATCCCTACTTACTATTTGTCTTTTTATTTGGGACTGCTGATTCTACATTGTCTTTCATGTTGCCTATTGTTTATTTTTTCACATATGCATATCTTGCCTCTCCGTGCATGAAATCCGATTGGCTTTTATAACCTATCGTTTTCTACTTTATTCATTTGTCACATATGTTTTGAGTATGTACTGTGTGCATCACACTCTGCTCCCAGATGAAAAGGTGCAAAAAATTGTCTTATGTAGTTAGTATCGAAAGCATTTACAGCAAAGGTCAGTTAAGTGTTAGGCAGCCAGGTAACCAATCATTCTCTAGTGTGGATATGTATGGATATTCATTCTTCCTTTGATTGATGAACTTCAGAAAACAAATAATGGGGAAGGAAGTGCTTCTGCCCTGCCATCTCCTCCTTTTTACCTCTCCTCTCTCTTTTTTTTTTTTTTTTTACGCCCAGCAATATTTTAATTTTATTTATTTTTCTTGTTTCTCATATTTTATTTTCCCAATTACATGTAATAATTTTCAACATACATTTCCCAGAATTACAAGATCCAAATTGTCTCCCTCCTTATCATCTCTCCCTCCTCCTGGAGACGGTAAGCAATTTGATCTGGGCTATACATGTATTTTGATGCAAAACATACTTCCATATTGGCTATTGTTATAAGAGGATACTCATACAAAACCAAAACCCCAAAATAAAAACACAAATAAACTAAAGTGAGAAATAATATGCTTTGATCTGCTTCTGACTCCCAACAGTTCTTTCTCTGGAGGTGGATAGTATTCATTGTCACAAGACAGGGATTGGCAACGTATGGCTCTTGAGCCATATCTGGCTCTTTTGAGGGCCAGATATGGCTCTTTCTGCAGGAGCCATAAAGTCCATTTTTTTCAGGCACTGTTACAGGAGCTCACTGTGAGCTCTGTATGGCTCTCACGAAATTACATTTTAAAAAATGTGGTGTTTATGGCTCTCACGGCCAAAAAGGTTGCTGACCCCTGTCATAAGACCTTCAGAATTGTCCTGGATCATTATATTGCTGAGAGTAGCTAAGACCTTCACAATTGATCATCATATAATATTACTGTTTCTGTGTACAATGTTCTCCTGGTTCTGCTTATTTCATTCCACATCAGTTCATGTAAATCTTCCCAAATTTTTCTGAAATCATCCTCTTCATCATTTCTTATAGCACAACAATATTTCATCAACATCATATACTATAATCTGTCCAGCCATTCTTCAGTTGATGAACATCCCCTTAATTTCTAATTCTTTGCCACCACAAAGAGCTGCTATAAATATTTTTGTGCAAACAGGTCTTTCTCCTTTTTTTTTATCTCTTTGGGATACAGACCTAGTAGCCCCCACAGTATTTTTTTTAACATTTATTAATATTCATTTTTAACGTGGTTACATGATTCATGCTCCCCTTTCCCCTTCAACCCCCCCCCCGCGCCCCCCCCCNCATAAGACCTTCAGAATTGTCCTGGATCATTATATTGCTGAGAGCAGCTAAGACCTTCACAATTGATCATCATATAATATTACTGTTACTGTGTACAATGTTCTCCTGGTTCTGCTTATTTCATTCCACATCAGTTCATGCAAATCTTCCCAAATTTTTCTGAAATCATCCTCTTCATCATTTCTTATAGCACAACAATATTTCATCAACATCATATACTATAATCTGTCCAGCCATTCTTCAGTTGATGAACATCCCCTTAATTTCTAATTCTTTGCCACCACAAAGAGCTGCTATAAATATTTTTGTGCAAACAGGTCTTTCTCCTTTTTTTTATCTCTTTGGGATACAAACCTAGTAGCCCCCACAGTATTTTTAAGAGATCCTATCTAAGAGGCAATGAGAAGTGCCAGGTGGCAGCCCTGATGACCTCCTTACAGTTATAGCTCTTTATTCACCTATGTGATGGAGAAGACTTTGCCGAGGGCCTTCTTACTCCCTCTAGCTGCCTTTGGGGGTGATATAGTACATGGATTCACTTCCTTCTTTAGGATCATTATAACCTTTTTCTAGCTCAGTAACCTGCTTCTCATTCAAAGGAAAACATCTTCTGGTTGCCATGGTGCTATCAGAGCCAGGATGCCCATTATTCCCATACCCAGATACAACTTTGAAGCCTTTGAACCTGACATTAGTACAAACCAGCTCTCCTACTCACTACCTACATGTTCTTAGGCAAGTCATATTTTACCTGGGCCTCCGCTTCCTTTGCTATTATAAAATCAAAGGGTCAGGCTAGATCGGCTGTGGTCAGCTATAACTTTATGACCATGAGAATTCCCCATCATTTCTCTCCTTCCAGGATTTTTAAGCCTCCCCCTTTTCAGTCTGAGAGATGAGATCTCTGGATTTCATTATAAAAGTGGGCTAGGATGTGGTTGCCTGGATTATTCAGCACAAAGAACCATTCTTCCTCTGGTTCTGTGTGTCTTGCATGAAATGAAGAAAGAGATTGGAGCAAATCTCTCTCAAGCATGACAGAATGCAATCCTATGTACATATTTACAGAGGAGTCTGGGGAAAAGACTTCTCCCAGAGAACCCAATGCTACACCATAAACATTGTCCTGTGTTTGCCTCTCCCTAAGTTCCTATTTCAAGGGCAGGAGTCCAGGAGGAGGGAGCATTCTAAGGGAAAAGATGCAGTGTAGAAAGGAAAGGAGCAGTTTTAGAAAAAGAGAGTGGCAGAGGAAGAATGAATGGAATATTGAGGAGTCTCATGAGTGAGCAGTATGTGTCAGGGAAGTACAGTCCTCAATCAATCACTCAATCTGCAAGCTTCACTCCTGATATGTTCTAGGCACTGTGCTAGGCAAATATAAAATGCAATGGATAAATCAATCCCTATTCTTAAAAATGTTCACATTCTAACTCGAAGGATTCAAGCATATATGGAAGAAACATGAACAGAATCACCATGACATAGTTGCTATGAGGTAGTTTGGGAATGAGGGCATCCACAGCTGAAAGGATCAGGAAAGGCTGCTTGGCTGAGC
>NC_058131.1:584005787-584105370 GCF_016433145.1 Gracilinanus agilis
CTCCTCCTCCTCCTCCTCCTCCTCCTCCTTCTTCTTCTTCTTCTTCTTCTTCTTCTTCTTCTTCCCTATGGTACACATGCCAGAGGGGGGCACTCAAAGCTCTCTCTGTGGGCACTCCCACCATCGTCCCAGCACAGAGTTTGCCAGAGTTCATTACTAGAAAGCCAGAGGGATGTGGGGTCAGGCTGCTCCCCTTCCCCTATTCATGCATGCCTGAGGACATCATCCACCCCTCTAAAAGGTTTGCCATCACTATTCTAGAGTCTTACCTCTTTTTTGTGTTTTTTTTTACTTGAGCAGTTCTTCATCCTTATATGGTTTCTCCTACCTTGTATTCTTTGCTATAAGAAAAAAATGGAAATTTAATTTGGAGGGAAGGATAAAAACCCACTTCACTTGTGATACTGACTGAAGGCAAAGTCAAATTCAGATTTCAGCAGAACTTAAAATAGGTCCTGTCATTTCTGAGTTTTTCAGTAAATAGATTTATGCCATATCTGCATGACTAGTGAAAATAATCTATATTGTTTCATTCATTGTGTTCACATTGTAAACCCCTGAGGATCTGTTGATAATGCACCACCACTTCTTCTCAGACCCAGATAGAGATAGCAGGGCCTGCTTCCAGTCCATGCCCCATAGCCATCAATGAAGAAATCACTGTGTAGATAGAATCACCTTCACCATCACCAATGGGCAGGTATCCCCAGGAGCCCTAGGTGTGACAGCATCCCCCAGATCATGGATCTTGCTTTCAGATCAGCCCTGGGAGACATCATCCTGGGAATCAGCCTTCATGGAGATGCTACTTGTCACCTTCTTCTGTAGGCACGAATTTAAACATTAGGAACTGATATGATTTTATCAGTGGAAATGACATTAAAGATGATGCAGTAGCATCTACTTTCCTACTATACCCTAAGAACCATGGGACTTCTCCATCAAAACCTTCTACATTGTCTCATTCTATTAGAATATGAACTCCTTGAGAACAAAGACTTGTCTTCCTTTTCTGTTTGTATCCCTAGTGAGTAGCACAGTACTTGATATATGGTAAGCACTTAAATACTTTTCTTTTTATTCATATATGAAGTTCAGGATAGTGAATTGGTATGCTATCAGACCATACAAAAATATATGATGCTCTTTTGTAGCTATGTGCTATTCTTATTGAAAGATAAACAAAGTTTAAAAAATTTTAAAATTCATATTATATAAAAGATGATCCTCATTACATATAACATTAAATTTTCTCAAAGCAAAAACAGACAACAAACAAATAAATAAATTAGCAGAAGGATGATCCACAGCTGATCATATTAAAAAGGTATACACCTACCTTGGAGAAAATTACTTGATAAAGAAATAGGTTGCAATAGTAACTTAAATTTGTTTAGTATCTTATAATTTGAAAAGTGCAATAATCCTTTGAGATGAATATTTCTGATCTAGTTATCTCTGTTTGATAGGCCTCAGGGAGGTTAAATGATCCATCAGAAGTTCCAGAGTTTCAGAGCTGAGGCTTAAACTCACATCTTCTAATTCCAAATCTAGTGTTTTTCCCTACTACATCACCATAAATATAAGTACATAAAATCAGTGAATGTCAGAGCTCTAACATTTCATTTTTCAGATAAGGAAGCTCATATTCAGATACAACAAATTCACAGGATAGTAGGAAGAGGGCCAGATTTGGGGTCAGACAACCTAGGCCCAAAACCTGTCATTGCTGCCTACTACTTGTGTGACCTTGAACAAGTAACTTTATGTCTCTGGGGCTCAGTTTCCTAAACTGTGAAATAAAGGGATCGAACTAAATATTCTCTACGGTCTCTTCTGGTTCTAAATCTATGATCTTATAAATGTAAAAAGTACACTAGAAAAATACTATAATTGTAGCCACCGTAAAGCAAAATGCATCATAAGGTAATAATAATTTATTGTTATTTTATTATCATGATTATAGCTAACATTTGCACCGAGCTTAAGGTTTGCAAAGCACTTTCCAAATGCAGTGTTAACTCATTTGATTCTCACAACAATCCTGGTAGATAATTGCTACCATTGCTATTTTACACTTGGAAAACTGAGGCAGCGAAGGTTAAATGATTTGTCCAAGGTCACACAGATAATGAATATCTGAGCCTAGATTTGATCTCAAATCTTCCTGACCCCAAGTCCAGCACTCTTATCTCTTGTACCACCTAGCCACATTATATTTGCCTTGGACCTAAATGGAGAAAATGAAGTGCTCAGAGGATCCCATTAGAAGGCATTTCATCTATATTCAATATCTGAATGGTTATGTCATCTCATCCATATGTCATTCCTCCAGCCATGCAGATTGCAACCCATCCTTGGGCCCCACCCTATGTGACTCCCCTCCAAAGCCTCCCTTTTCATAACTGGGATCTAGGGAACCTTGCTTGATTTCTCCTCACATTGTGTGGGTTTTTGTCTGTTTGTGCCTGTGATTTTATCAATAAAGGAGTCATATCTCAGTCCCCCTCCAATGAAAATTTGCAAATGTTCTCCAACTTTATAATCTTAATGAATGAGTTGCTTGAGGCAATGAGAGACCAAATGACTTACCCAAGCCCATATAAGCAACATATGTCAGAAGTGGGATTTGAATTCAGGTCCTCCTGACTCTGAAGCTGACCCTACCTCCCCATGCCATTCTTCTTTCTGGAGAATAAGTTGACCAAATGGAAAAGACACTGATATAAATTGAATAAATTCCAGTTACTTTTTCTTCTTTGGAAGGAGGTGATGTAGTAACCAGCTAGAGAGAGGCAGGAACAACAAGAAGCTTCCTCTGGCTCCAATTTATGATGGGATAACAGCTTATCTCCCAGGCGTTTCATATAACAAATATGAATGCAAATATCCCCTGACAGGTTTGGAAGCCACAGCGATGGCCCTTTTTTTAATTTGCCTTTTCAAATGAGTGTTGTGATGTGTGTGCATATTTAGAGGAAATGAGATCACTTTGTCTCTAGCAACAATAAAAACTGACAAAAACCTTTAGATTTGTAACGTTTCTAAGCAACTTCATAGGGGAAAAAAACCTCAAACCTCACTTTACGTAGAGCTACTGATCATGAGTAGAACCTACTGTAGTTTTCTCCGAAAAGCAATTCTCGGAGGATTTACTAAAATAAACTTGGGATTAATGAGCAAAAGTTGTTGGGGGAAGCCTATTTGTCACACTCGGAAAGCGACAATCTAATTTTATTTGCCACTATTCATTGCTCTTGCATTGCTTTTCCCTGGCTGTAGGCAAAACGCATTACGACTCAGTAAACAAAAAGTGGGTCTGGCATTTTCCCCCTTCCCTCAAATTCTTTACTGTCTGTACTTTCAAGTTTTTATTAGAGGAAAATCTTGGCCCTCCCTCTTTCTTCTTTTTTATTGTTTTTGAACTTTAATTTTTAAGAAAGTTTTTGAGAGGGGGTGTGGGGAATCATTGTCATGTGAGACACTAGATTTAGATTGTAATCTCTTTGAGGGCAGTAACTGTTTTTTTGCCTCTTTTTTTGTCTCCCTAGGGCTTTGTGTAGTGTCTGGCACATAGTAGGTGCTTAATAAATATTGTCTGATTGATTGGCTAGTTGATTTGGAGTTAGGAGACCTGTATTTAAATGTCATCTCTGCCACTTACCCCCTGTTATAATGTTGGGACTTACCTCTTTGGGCCCCTGGTTATCACCAGTGAACATGATGGCAAAGGATGGAGGGTTGATTGAATGGTCTCTGAAATTCCTCTAGAAATCCAATGATTTCTAGATTTGATCTGATTGCACTTATAAATTTACATCAAATTCCTTACTATGTTACAGAGAGAGAAGAGGTGTGAGAAAGTGAGAGATGGAGGGTAGAAAAGAGTTTAGAATGCAAAATTTTAAAAAATGAGTTTCAAAAATTATTTTATATGTAATTAGGGAAAAATTAAATATTTTAAAAGAGAAAGAAATCCTATTATGACAAGAACTATTTAGTAGGCTTGTAGATATGCCTTGCTTCATTTAAATCCATCATATGAAAATCTGAATTTATACAAATTAAGATAAAGTTGTTACTGATCTTATAAAAAAAAAAAAAGGGTTGTCTGTTTTACAAAAAGTGGTGGTGGTGTTCAGTCATGTCCAACTCTTTGTGACCCCATTTGGGGTTTTCTTGGGAAAGATATTGGAGTAGTTTTCCATGTCTTTCCCCAGATGAGGAGACTGAATCAAACAAGGTTAAGCTACTTGCCCAGAATCACACAGTTAGTAAATGGCAGAGACTGGTTTTGAACTTGGAAAGATGAGTCTTTCTGACACCGTGCCCCATATTCTATCCTCTGTACCATCTAGCTGCCCCAAAAAGTGTTCTCTCCATTATAAATCCCTCTTCAAATCTGGAAGATCTGAGTTCAAGTGTTCTTTACCCTACTTAAAAATACCCCTTTAATTGTCAAGCTCTCCTAGTATGTTTAAGATGTGATAGTCTTTACCAAAATTTAGTTTTGTAAATACTCACAAAAGATATTAGTTTTTAAAGAGGCAATTTAGGGGGCTTCTAGGTGGCTCAGTGAATTGAGAGCCAGGCCTAGTGATGGGAGGTCCAAAGTTCAGATCCAACCTCAGACACTTCCTACATGTGTGACCCTAGGCAAATCTCTTATCTCTGCTGCCTACACCTTACCACTGAAATGCTTTGGAACCAGTACACAATACTGATTCTAAGAGAGATTAAGGCTTAAAAAAAAGAAAAGAAAAGAAAAGAAAAGAAAAGAAAAGAAAAGAAAAGAAAGAGGCAATTTATTAAGCAGAGAATTACTTTTAGAATATAAGTTTTTGTCCTGAATCCTGACTCTTCTATTACTAGCTCTATGACTTTGGGCAAGTCATTTAAATTTACATCTTCAGTTTCTTCAACTATAAGATGTTATTTGGACTAGATGATTTTTAACATTCCTTCTATCTCTAAATTCAATGTTCCTTTTACATAAAGTGAGATATATCAGAATCATTCTTTCTTTGATCAATAAGAGCACTCATAACTTGACTAGAATTTCCTGTTGAGAAAGAATCATCTTAATATCATCCTAGGTTTCCTCGGCGAAAATCAGCCAGAGACACAAAGCCCTGAGTTGCTCTGAAATACCATCTTCCACATAATTTAATGGCAACATTTTTTGCCCTATGAAAGCTGTCTCTAGGATTTCACTTTTGAATTATGGTTACAATATCATGCTGGTAAGCTCTATTACCTTGAAAAGAATTTTTCGTCCAGGCAACAACTTAAAATCAATTTGCTACTTAAATGATTTGTCCAAATTATTTTTGTACCTGAAGTGGACAAGAAATGGTCTTTCATTAAAGAAGTGATTATTGTTTTTCTTCCATTTGTCTCCTCCTGATCATTTTAAACCCAAATGACTAATATGGAAACAGCAGGTTTGCTCAAAAATATCTGTCTTTTCTTTTGGCAACTTGTCACTATTGTTTGTGAAAATATATGCTTCATTAAAATCCAAATAAATTATGCTTTAAGATGCATCAATAAGATTGAGAGCCAGGCCTAGAGACGGGAGGTCCTAGGTTCAATTTCAGCCTCAGATACTTCCCAGCTGTGTGACCCTGGGCAAGTCACCTGACCCCCATTGCCCACCCTTACCACTCTTCCACCTAGGAGCCAATACACAGAAGTTAAGGGTTTAAAAAATAAATAAATTAAAAATTTAAAAAAAAAGATGCATCAATCAAACATTTTAAAATGAAGAGATATTTGTAAATTGCCTCAGTTTTATATTTCTATATATGTTAGATGTTCCTTGAAAGCTATTTGTTCTTGCTCAAAAATATTTATTATGACAAAAATGCATAAAAAATCAGCAAGATGGTTCTTTATAACAGGTAATTTAGAATTAAGTCTGGGTGATCGGTAGATCAGCCGATTGGTCTATATTTAAGCTCCTGCCCTGATATTTTTGCTTTGATAGGTTGTATATCGGTATACAAGAAAGTCAAATGCAATGGATTTTCAATACTCTGCCTATTGGCCCCACTGTTTTTGGAGCCATATAATCTAAGATAGATTTGGTGGTCCATGGGCATGGTCTTTTGGGGACTCATGTGGATAGCAGGTATACTTTTGAGTAGTTCCACAAAAGGGAGATTTAGCGAATGTGAAAATCAATCCAGAATGGATTTATCTTGAAGAAAAGATAGGCCAGATGATTAGGGTGAGGTGTTCAAAGTTATTTCCTTCCATGCATAGGTGGTTATGCAGCAATGGACTTAAAATTAAAAGACGAGACTTTAAATTATTTTTTAAATCATATTTTTTTTGTCTTCAAGACTACTCTCTAAAACAGAAAAACAAAGGGTAGGCAAATGAGGTTAAGAGAGTTGCCCAGAATTACATAGCTAGGAAGTATTTGAGGCCAGATTTGAACTTCCCAACTCTTATCCACTGTACTACCTAGCTGCTCCCTGAGTTTAAATTATATGTAAGACAATTATTAGCTGTATGATGTTAGGCAGGCCTCTTAACTTTTCTGTTCCTCATGTTCCTTATCTATAAAATAGAAATAATGATAAAAACCTGTGTTATGGTTTATTGTTTAGATCAAAGAAGATAACACAATATGCTTTGCACATCTTAAAATATAAAAGGTATTATTTGTAAAAATAGATTAGATTCAATGATCTCTAAAATCCCTTTCAGCTCTAAATCTATGAGTCTATCTTTTCATCTTTTGAACATAGTTGGATAAATGGCAAACACCATTCTTTGTATGAACAGAAAAATTAGTAAAATTGCACATGTCAAGAACATTTTAATTGATATGAAGTTTCTGCTGCAACAGTAATGCAGTATTACCCAGGAAAATGAGGACATGGTAGCTGTTTCCCATTTTGTTGTCCCAGGAAGAGAAGTCATATGAGAGAACTTGCTGTCTCACTAATACCTACTGTCTCTCTTTTTTTTTTTTAAATTTATTTCTATTGTTATGCAAAATACACTTCCATATTGGTTACTGTTGTAAGAGCACACTTAAACATAACCAAAACCCCAAAATAAAACCATAAATACACTGATGTAAAAGATAACTCCACTGTTCTTCCTCTGGAGGTAGATAGCATTCCCTGTTATGTCTTTCAGAATTGTACCAGTTCATTGCATTGCTGAGAGTAGCCACATTTTCACAAATAATCATCATTCAATATTGCTGTTATTGTGTACAATGTCCTCCCTGTTCTACTTATTTCACTCTGCATCAGGTCCTGTAGATCTTTCCAGCTTTTTTCTGAAATCATCTTGCTTATCATTTCTTATAGCACACTAGTATTCCATTACTAACATGTACCACAGTTCTTTCAGCCTACTGCTCTCTTTCAGAATGTTTTTTTTTTCATGTCCCATTCAGTGCCTGCCTACTTACCTGGACTTCAAGATGAAGTGCTTGTGAATTATTTTCCAAATTCTTAACCAGATATGATTATCCAGTGAACTTTCAATTGACCTAGCATCATGACTAAATCAGATTCTGGGCCAAGCTCTCTTTCTCCAAGAGAGTTCTTTTCTTGGAGTTCTATTAACAACTGTACCTAATCATGACAAAGGATTCAATACAAATAAGGGTAGACAGGATTCTCCTTCCAGAGTTGATGAAAGTTTCCTGTGGAGCAGATACCTGAAGAAGCAGTATCAAATATGTCATATCATCTTAATAACCTGAAAAAATGAAATTAACTTTTTATAGACTGACTAACCATTTGAGCCTAGATGCTCAAGGTAGCAGGAATCTGAAATCAGCTCCCAAAATGGTGAGGAAATGACTGTGTACTGGGAGGAAAAATGATGATCCTGAAGTTAAATTTATTTGCCCTGTTTCTTTTCTTTCAAGGCCTCCAAGCTATAAAAAGATTATTCTTCTAATGGGTTTAGTTTGATCTTCAATCACAAGTCATGAGCAATTTGGCTGACACCTTTCGAATGGCCCATGGCACTGTTGTTGAACTTATGATGTCTCTCTGTCCTTGGCCTTGGGTATTATTTTGTCGTAGTTTTGCCTCACAATTCATTTCAAGTAACATTACCATCTATTTGAATTTTTCATCGAGAAAGCCCAGGAATTGAGAACTGTGACTGGTGTCTGGATTTACTTATGTTCCAGCTACTCTGACCCATGTTTTACTGGACTCCCCAGACCCTTTAAAGGCTGTCAGGATTTCTAGGGACTAGTCATTCACCTCACTGGTTGGGAGAACCCAGCATAATAAAGTTATATATCTGCTTCTAAAGCATTATAGCATGCTCCATTTAAGATATCCCGAGGAAAATGTGAATTTCTAAAGTTGATAAGTTTAGGGAGTTCTTTTTTTCTTTTTATAAAATGAATTCTTTGGGGAATTCTTTAAATAGCAAGTATCTTCTACACAGAATCCATTTAAATGTTCTTTTACAAATCATTAACTACAACTTGACAGAGTGGCTAGAGGGCTGATGGATTTAAAAACTAATGTGTTAGGGACTACAGCCAATTGAATATCAATCAGAAATGAAGATAGAGCATCTTTAGAATTATAATTTAAATCAATGGGAAAATAGGATTTAATTAACAGATAATTTCTCAGGAACATGGTTATTGAAGATAGCTATGTATATCCTCTAAGGAATGATCTCTAAAATAGGGGCTATGCTAGACCTTACTGGAGATATAACCTTTCCCCCAAGGGATGTGGGAATCAACCAGTGAGAAGGTGGGAAGATTGGTCAGATCCCACCCTCCCCCAGTCATTTGTGGGCCTTATCTCAATCAAGTCTAGACTTACCCTTATTCCTCAACATTTTCCCATTCTCCATAGTCATTGTCCCCCACCCTGCCCTACCCCTGTGTTAAGCACTCACTACAACTGTCCCCTAGATCACCTAGATCATGCCCTTGGAGGACAGGCTTCTCACTCTGGAGTAATGAGGTAAAAGCTTCACTCATCTTTTGTTTTGGGTAAAACTTCATGAGTCCCACAGAATGAACAAGTATGAATGAGTTGTGATTTCAGTTACTGCTCTCATTACAATTATTCCCCATCCCAACCTCCAATTCACCTCTCTTCTGCACTTCCCTATTTCTATTGGGTATTGCCACTATGCCTCCTAGGCCTTCCACCACAATGCTATCTTTAGTTCCTGGCTCCTCTTTATCCAATCAGTTGCCAAAGCAAGATCTCTAGTACCTTTTCTTCTCTCCACTCAACATAGCCACCACTCTATACTTAACATGTAATCAGCTCTTATTTAGACTTGCAATGGCTTCCTAATTAGACCTTCCTGCTTTAGGTCTCTCTTCCCTACTCCAGGCCATTTTCCAAAGAGGCATAGGTGTGACCATGTCACTATCCTTGGCAATAAATTCCAGGGGCCTCCCTATTGATTCTAGAGTCAAATGCTATTTCACATTTATCTCATCCTTTTTAATTTCTATTTTTGTTTACATTTTATAATGTATACAATTGTTAGTTTAGTACTATCTGCATGTAATTTATGAATAAAATATCCACATATTTGAGATATGTGCTCAAAAATGTTTTACTGAAGGGTCATGTGGTCCAAAAAGTTTGGAGACCACTGTTGAGGACAGCTAAGCCTAAGCTCTTAGTGATTCAGAGAGGATTTAAAAACTAGGAGCAACCTTAGAAATCATCTCATCTAAAACTCTTGTGTTTTATAGATTCAGAAAACGAGGGCTAAAGAAACTAAGTGGCTTGACCAAGACTACATAGATAAATAGTTAACAGAGCTGGGATTTAAAATCAGGCTTTCTGATTCCAAACCCATTACTCTATCCATTATACTGCCTCTCATGCATTCTTTTCTGTTCTCTGGTGATATTACATATGCCTTCCTCACTAATACCCTTAAATTTCTATCTTCACTTTCTAAGCTAATTAGTCCTCCTGCTAGATAGGAAGTTTAGGAAATTTTAACATTTTACATGTGAGATAGCTTCTTTTAGTCTAAATTCCTTTAAAACATTTATCTTTGCTCATTAACTCTTCTATAGGGTTGAAATTTAAATTTCTTTTCATAGAAGAATCCATTATCACAGACAGCTCTGAAATAAGTATGTTAAGCTTCTACACCTGAACATCTAGGTGAGGTACCTAGGATGCTTAAAAAGCCAGTCTATTGAATCGCTTAAGATTTTAAGTTCTGATGGACAGGAAACAAATTATTATTCATTCATCTCTCTGAGCAGAGAATCTTGCCTTACACTTGATTGAGAAAATAGAAGCTATTCACCATAAACTTACTCTTCTTTCCTCTTCGACATCTCAAAACCCTTTGTCTCCTCCTTCAGTCTGCAGAAGAGGCAGCCCATCTCCCAACCAAGGCCAGTATGTACTTTTGATCTTACTTCTTTCCATCTCCTCCATCACATTCATACCTTTGCTCAAGAATCCCTCCACCCCACATAATTGCTTCATCTCATTTCTAATTCTCTCTATCTCTGCTGCCTACAAGCAAACTCGGGAATCCCCTATCATTTAAAAATAATTGCAGCAACATCAAAAACCTCTCACTTAGCCCTACATTTCCTCAGTTTTTATTCTTTATTGCATCTTCCTTTCATAGCCAAACTACTACAAAAAGCTATTTATACTCCATGTCTCCACTAACTCTCTTCTTACTTCTTATCTCCTCACTGAATTGAAACTACTTTCTCCAAAGTTACTAATGTACTTTTAATGGCTGGATCCATTGGCCTTATCTTGAGTCTCAGCCATCTTGACCCCACTGCAGCATTTGAGATTTGCCTGTTGCCATTCTCTTCTCCTAGATGCTCTTTCCTATTACGGTTTTCATAGCTGTTCTTTCTTTATTCTTCTTGTTTCTTCTTTGTGTCTGATTAGTCCTTCTTAGTCTTCTTTTCTGGATTATCACCATCGGTGTCCTGACCCATATGTATTGCGAAGATTAAAATTAATATATAATAACTCAAAATTCTATTCATAAGATTTATTAAAATAAAAAACTAGAGTTAAAAGAGAGCTAACTAACTTAAGCCATCATCTCAATCAAGAAGAGGAAGAGGGAAGAGTTTCAGAATTTATAAAACAATAATGTGACCACACAAAAATGGAGGCACAGGAGAGATTAAAGGAAATTTGGGGAAATACTAAGTGACTTCTGGGGGAATGAAGTCCAAAGATTCAAAATCTCCATTTATACAGTATACTCCATACTCCAACGTTCTATTCCAGACCTCCTCATCCCTCTCTATGTCCTTGCTTTTAGTGATCACCTGGATTCTGTTATCTCTATGTAGCTACCTCTTAGATTCATTTTACCCATTTGCCTGAGCTCTAATACCCCATTGCTAACTTCCCACTGGACATTAACACTGGATATCCTTTAGCCATCTTTGGACAATATGTCCAAAACAGAACTCTTTCCTTTTTTTCATCCAAAGACTACCCTTCTTGATTTTCTTATTTCTGTCTAGGCCACCACTATCCATTCAGTCCTCAAGTTCCACAACTGGAAGTCATAATTGTCTCTTTATTCTTACTTACCCCCAGTATCCAATAAGTTGCCAAATTTTATTGATTCTACCTCCACAACATCTATTGTATCCTTCCTGCTACTACTCTAGGTTAGATCTTCTCACCTCTTGCCTGAACTATTAGAATAGCTTCCTAATTATTCTCCTAAGTTCATTTCTCCCCTCTCCATTACATCTTTCACACAGCTGCTAAAGTAACATTCCTAGAGATTGGACCTGGCCATGTCATTACCCTGCTCAAAAAAACTTTAGTGGCATTCTTTGGCCTAAAGATCAAATAAAAACACTTCTCTGTGGCATTTAAAACCTCTTACAATCTGGCTCCAATCTACTTTTTCAGGCTTATTCCCTTTTCCACATTCTTCATTCCAACTAAATTGGCCTGCTTGCTTTGCCTCATGTACAACATTCTATCTTCTGTTTTGGGACTTTACCAGAGGCTATAGCCCTACTGCGTCCACCATTAATGAAAGATGCTCCCATCATAATGCTACTTCTTCAAGTCCTAATTCCCTTCAAAACCCAGTTCAAGTATCCCCTCCTAAATAAGTCCTTTCCTGAGCCTACCTCCCAATTTCTAGTGCTCCCCTCTCCATATTACTTTGCATTTATCTTGTATATGTTTGGTGTTTGCTTATAAAGGTGCATATAAGTTGTTTTCCCCTAATAAATATAAGCTTCTTGAAGACAGTAGCCGAGGATAATTCCTTGAATTCTGCTATCAGAAAATTGAGAAGATGACTTAATATTTTTCCAGGTGTAAAAATTAACAATTTGATTAATCATGAATTTAAATGGAGAGGGGAATTGATATCAGTTGAAATAACTGAAAGGTCCTTGCATCTATTTATAGATATGAGAGCTGTGAGTTTGGGGGTAAAAGGTAAAACTTGATCAGCATCCATTTATGGGGGGGGGGGAAATAGTCCAGCTTATAAATTTTGAAGTTGTTTTGCTTTATTTGTTTCTTTCTCATATTAGAAATACTTTACAGTGTAGCCTGAGGTGCCATTTTAATTCTTTCACATCCAGGAACAAATCTGCCACTGCACAGAAAAAAGAAAGGTTTCCAAAATAACTTTGAAAAAATTCATTAAAGAGAACTCATTAGGGTACACACAATGTCATTGTTTTAAGCTATTTGGGACTTAGTAAGCCTTTCCGTTTGCCACAGTCTCTCACAAAGGCCTTTGATTGTAATCACTGCACTTTCATAAAAGCCGTGAAGCACTAACGTCTAATGTTGTTTTGTGCTTTTAGGCATTCGTATGTTAGATGGCGATGTAACAGATGTTGTCGAAGCGAAGTCACTTGGCATCAGACCCAATTACATTGACATTTACAGCGCGAGCTGGGGGCCGGATGACGATGGGAAGACGGTAGATGGTCCTGGCCGCTTGGCCAAACAAGCTTTTGAGTACGGCATTAAAAAGGTGTGGGGAACAGTGTGCTGGAGAATAGCTCTCCTGTTGATGGTATTTCATTTTGTTTAGATTTAAATGTCTCCGGTGTAAATAACCCCATTAAGTTTGACTGCCATACTGTGTGGAAGTGCAAGCAGGTGTGTAATTGTAGTCTTACAAAATAGCCACCCAGAAGTTCAGACAGAGATACTCTAAATTCAGGTTACAGATTGATATGTGTGTGAGTGTCTATTTATATTTATATAGTATATAGGTAAAATGAGGAACATTGGATTTTTGTGTCTACTCCAAGATTACTCACACAGAGAATTTTCTATTTAGACCTAAAAATATCTCAGCAATATGTTATTTTCAATTAGCAGCCCCAGCATCAGTAGGAAGTTATAATTTAGAATGCCCATTCTTTACAGTGGTACAGTATAGTATAGTATGGTGAAAAAGTGCTAGATCTGGAGTCAGATGATCTGTTCTAATCTAAACTCTAATTACTACCTATATGAGCTTGGACAAGTTTCTTACCATCTCTAGCTTTGTTACCTCATCTTTAAAAAGTAGAGTGCTTGGGCTTGATTCACTCTAGTTCCCTTACATTAAGATAATATTTAGGATTTCTAAAGTAAATACTTCAATTAGATAAATCAGGATATTCATAAGGCAAACTCCATACTTCCAGCAATCAGAGGGGTATGAGTTCAATTCAGCCAATATTCATTAAATAGCTACTTTGGGCAAAGCTGAGGGCTCAGGAATCGAGCAAAGACTATAACAGGACTTGCCTTTAAGTCTTACATTCTCTTGCCTCTTCCCTCTTGCTATGGATGATCACTACTTTGGGACTTAGAGGTTTCATATTTATTTTCTTTAAGACATTTTGAAGAAACAAAATAAAATATCAGAGGAGTAAAGGCTCAGCTCCAATTATCAATTTTTCTTTCCATTTTTTATCCTTATTTCTGCTTTTTAAGCTTCTGTACATACTTTATTTCTTCTAGTGAGATACTGAATTGGAAGTCAAGAGACCTGGTTTCTAATTCCAGGGCTGCCACTAGGTAACCTTGTGTAATGGGATTAGTATCCCCCAGAGTACCCAGGGGACTAAGACTCAAACCAGGTCACCTTTAATGAACAGGCTCAGGCTCTGTTGATATGGCATCCTGTTCCCTTATAGCATGAAAAGACCTACCTATGTGGAATCAGAGGTTCTTCAGATTTGGCAGATGTCCTAAGACCATTAAGTAATTAAATGGGGTGTACAAGGCATTCAGGAGGACTAGTTTCTCTGGTGTGATGGCTTGCTGAACCCTTTTCAAGGCTGCTCATCCCCTTTAGTGTCCACCTTTCACCTAACATTCACCTGCATATCTTAATAAGCTGTAGCATGAATAACAGCCGTACCTCAGGAACACTGTCTTAAAATACAACACCCATTTCTATTGAAAACACTAGAAAACATAGGAATAAAAGGTCCTTTCCTTAAAATAATAAGTAGTATTTATTTAAAACCATCAGCAATATCATCTGCAATGAGGATAAGTTAGAAGCCTTCCCAGTAAGATCAGGAGTGAAGCAAGGATGCCCATTATCACTACTATTATTTAAAATTGTACTAGAAGTGCTCGCTGTAGAAATTTAGAGAAGAAAAGGAAATGGAAGGAATTAAAGTAGACAGTGAGGAAACTAAACTCACTTTTTGTGGATGATATGATAGTATAATTAGAGAATTCTAGAAAATCAACTAAAAAACTAGTTGGAATAAGTAATAATTTTAGCAAAGTTGCTGAATACAAAATAAGTCCACATAAATCATCCTCATTTCTATGTATTTCCCAGCAACACTGTCTTTGTCAGATGGGCCAAACCAGGTTGAAAGTAACTGATGGTAGGGGAATGTCTATCCCAAACATGTAAAGACTTCCCCTGGCAGAATGGGCAGATGAGAACAATTTGTTCCAAAGACCACAAAGGTGACTAAAGCAGGCACTGAGGACTGCTTAGCACCTGGTCAAACATCGAAGATACCAAAGTCATCCATTGCATCCTGGATCATCATTGATCATCTTGACTTTTGTTCTGCTACTGGACTTTAATGACTCTGGAAGAGAGGCCAACAACTTTGTGAAAGTCTGCCTCATGTAAATCCAGTTCACACACAACTCAAGATACCACTCAAGTTTAAATCTGGCCTCAAACACTTAATAGCTGTATGATCTTGAGTAAATCATTTAAACCTCTCTGTGCCTCAGTTTCTTCATCTGTTAAATCAGGTCAGATAAGATCTCTAATATTACTTTGAACTTAGGAATTATATGATTCTCTGTGATTTCCCAAAGTCCTCTGTATATAGTGAGTACTTAAACAATTACTGAATGAAAATATTTGTGTTGACCTGGTTTATTTAATGAAGCAAACATCCCTTAGTTACTGTTCTGTCTCTATTCCGTATCTTGACCTTTGAGGGATAACTGTTTGTTGTGCTTCAGAAATGATTGACTAAGCCTGGGAATTCAGCTCCCAGGGCCTCTGTACATGACTCTTCAGACAACCTCTCAGTGGAATAGACTTGTAATTTTATGAGATCAAATATATAGAGGGACAAAAAAAGGGAAACCACATTCATATTTGTATAAATTCACAACTGCAGCAATAGATAGCATTTCAATTTTTTTAATTCGGCAATTTCGTAAAAAACTCACTAGCAAATGTATAAAAGTCATTATAAGAAAACATTGTAATCTTTCATTCAACAAGCTTGGAAATCTGTAAGCTTATTTGCATCAGACATTTTGTGGTAAAAAGGAATTAAATAATCTTAAAATAAAGCTTAGATTAATCTTCACAGTGGGGTAGCTCCTGTACTGATTCCAGTTCCTAGGTAGGAAGCATTATTTTTAATGTTTTAATTTCCTACTCTCATTTGTATAGAAATAAACATATAAAGTTGTAAGACTTCAGGGAAAATCATTCTCTCTGGTTTCAAGACCTGTAATAAAGTTTTTACAAACTCTAACATTAGATAAATTATTAGGTTCCTATAAATGTTTTTTTTAAGTTTTTTTTAAAAAACAGTTTTTAAAAAGACACAACTTTTTTTTCCCCTTAACTCTTACCATCCATCTTAGAAGCAGTACTGTTTATTGGTTCCAAGGCAGACGAGTGACAGGGGCAAGGTTTTAGGGTATAAGTGTCTTGCCCAGGGTCTCACAGCTAGGAAGTATCTGAGGCCAAATTTGAACCCAGGTCCTCCTGATTCCATCTGACTCTCAGTCCACTGGGCCATCTACCTGCCCCTACACATATTCTTTTACCTGAAACATCAAAATAATTAAGGCAGAAGTGGTTTGGCTTTGAATCATTCAATCTCTTTATACTATCTATTAATGTATTCACCATAGTCCCTGTATACAGTTGAAGCAACTAGGGATCACTGTATATAAAGCTCTGGGACTGGAATCAGGAGGACCTGAGTTCAAATCTACCCTCACTCACTTACTAGCTGTGTGATTCCAAATAAGGCATTCAACCTCTCTCTATTTCAATTTCTTTCACTATAAAATGGGTATAATAATAGCATCTGCATTCCAGGATTGTTGTAAGGCTCAAATGAGATAATATTTGCAAAGTGCTTGGCACAGTGCCTAACACATGGTAGGTGCTTAATAAGTGTTTGTTTCCTTCTCCTTGTACATATTAGATACTCAGTAAGTGTTTAGTGGATGAACAAATGGGCAGAAAATTCAAACAATATGATTTTTTAAATTTATTTTTCCCAAAAAAAGGTTAAAAAAAAAAGATTTGGTATTCAGAATCTTAAACAGCTTGTGTTCTCATCATTTTTGAAAAGTAGAGAAGTTTTGAATAGAACCAAACAATTTCCCTCAAAGGTGCTTCTGATTTCTGCTTTCTGAAATATTAAAATCATTGGAATATCATAATCTAAGTTAGAAAAAAGTATTGGCCCTAGGAGTCAGACAACAAAAGACTTGGGCTTTAAGCCTTCTGCATCTAATTTGTTATGCAACCCTAGCCAATGTACTGAGCCTCTGTGGGCCTCAGTTTCCTCATCTACAAAATAATAGGTTTGAAGAATATGATTTTTAAGATCTCTTTAAGCTGAAGTAAAATGTCCTGTGTGGGACCTTTAAATTGAAGCTTCCTAAGCTAACCACTGGAAATTCTCTTACAAATTTAAGGACCTTGAGCCACACCACCACTCTCATTTTTTCATAAATCCCTTCTTTGGTCTGAGGTGGTGGTGATGGTGGTGATATGGGTGGGAAAACTTTTAGATTCATTGTTAGGCATAAAATAAAACCTCTACTGAGTGCTTTGTCATTACAAAATGCTTTTAGTGTGCTTACAGATTTGTCATTGTTCTGTAAGAGGCCACACATTGCAGTAGCTGTTAACAGATGGCAGACATTTACTAGACCTCTGTAGCAGAGCTTTTGAGTTCATGGATGAACTCTTCTGCTCACAGGCACAAAGCTTATAGATGTTTTGATCAGGTCAGTGCTCGGTTTTAATGAATAGAATATTCAAGTTCAAGGGTAGGGTTTATACTTCATCTGAAACTTTCATATTCTACAATAAGCAATTGAAGCTATAGACCATGAAAATTCATATCATAGCTATTGATGCTTTGAAGTATGTATGAGTTTACAGGTAGTAAACATACACTAAGAAATTGGTAAACAGACTTCTTTTTAAATGTGTAATAGAACCAGCTGTGAGGTGCCATTTCTGTCTGTCTGTCTCTCTCCTTCTCTCTCTCTCTTTCTCTGTCTCTCTCATTCTCTCTCCTTCTCTCTCTCTGTCTCTCTCATTCTCTATCCTTCTCTCTCTCTCCTTCTCTCCTCTTTCTCTTCCTCTCTCTCTCCTTCTCCCTCTCTTTTGTCTCTTCTTTGCCTTCTGGCTTTTTTGGCTTTGTTCAAGTCTCAGTTAAAATCTCTCCTTCTAAAGGAAGCCTTTCTCAATCCTCCTTAATGCTATTGCATTCTCTCTATTGATTACCTTCAATTTATATTATATATACATAAGAATGTATATGTATATTTTAGACATGCATGCGTGCATGTATTATTTGCATGTCATTTCGCCCATTAGACTGTGAATTTTTTGAGGGCAAGAACTGTTTTTGCCTTTATATCTCCATTGTTTGGCACACTATGTGGCATATAATAAGTACTTACTCAACATTTGTCGACTTGACTGTTAAGCTAGAGTATATAGCTGTTAAGGTCATTTTGACTGCCATTATAGTAAAAGTAATACATGTTCTACTTTGTCAAAATGGCCGTAAACCCCAGTCCAAATCTCTCCTCTTTGTTCAGGCTATGTTAAGGGAGAGGGATAATATTCTTCAAAGTCATATGAAGTATGAACAGAAATATTTCCTGAATTAGGTTATTGAGGACTTGAAGCATTCTAAATTCTCTGGAAATCATTCATATGCACCGATTTGTTTTATGGAGTTGGGAAGACTTGAGATTAAAATTTGCCTCAGATACTTCCCAGCTATGTGATGTGGGCAAGTCATTTAATTTCTCTTAGCCTCAGTTTCCCCATTTTAAAAATTTGTTATATTTAAGAGCATTTAATGTATTTTTATAAATTATATAAAGTAAAATAATACCAATTATTATAAATATTTAATAATAATAGGACCTACTCCCTGGGGTTGTTGTAAGGATCAAATAAATTAATGTTTTAATGTAATTTGCAAACCTTAAAGCTCTATATAAATGCCAGTTGCTCCTGCTCTCATCATCATCATTATTACTGTGTACATTGTTCCAAGGGGTTAACTTGCCATGTAAATGTGACTAGCCTTTCTACTCAGGTTTTGGCTGTGCTGATTATTATAGTGAAGTCTGACAAACCCATTTTTTAAAATTTAGAAATGAGTCCTTAGTATAGTAACTTATAGGAAGAGAGAAAGCATGTGAATTGAATAAGTTTTTCTTATATTTTCTGTTAACTTCTCTTCACTGGAGAAAGTACAAAGAATGATAAAAATAAAATAATCCCAGAAGGGTCATTTGATCTATAAATACAACTAGTTGATGGGTTACTGCACAGGAAGACCTACATGGTAGATGTTGGCTTTAATTTTCTGAATGTGATTTCAGTATTTCCTACCAGGAGCAGGGTCTCAAAATGACATCAGCCTAAAATTAGAAACAAGATTTTAGATTTGAGGTTGAAAACTGTCTCCAAACCTAACAGTGGGGTAGCCAAAATTAGGAACAGTAGTGCTATTTCACTACGTATCTTAGCCCCGAATTGAGTTGGGGTTAGCCACTTGGTCAAGAAAGCATATGCCACTGTGTCTGAATGGCAAGCAATGGCCTAGATTTCAGTGATTTGTGGAGACTAATTAATGGTGTCGTTCAGGGTGGGGGTGGGGGTGTTGTAGCTGAATAGCAGAGCTCATTCTAACAACTTGGAAGAAATAGATCAGTTCCTTCACCCATCTGACAGGCTAATTCAGTTAATTTGACCGTTCTTTTACAGTCAAAATGGTTGACACAGTTGTATGCATAGATATATCCTATGACCCTTAGTATTATCTTAAACATTTGCCTGTAACATGTGATTTCCATTATTTTCATGTGTGCTTTTAAAAAATAGGAAGAAAAATTTAACTCACCAAATATATCCAGGTTTTATTTTCTTGATCTGCCATCACAGTGGTATGGTTGTGAACTATTTTCATTAGGCCATAAAGGAATAACAACAGACTCTCATGAAAAAGAGCATTATGTTTATTTAAAGAGATCTTCCATCTCTAAAAGATTTTCTCTTTTTCTGTTTTTAGAGTTCATGCTTTTCTTTCTAAAATGTTCAAATGTTTTTAATAAAACCCTAGATTTAGATCTAGAAGAGACTTTAAAGGTAATTGAATCTAATGCTCTCCTTTTTATAGCTGAGGAAACTGAGGCTTAGAGAGGCTTAGTTCATCATTCTAACTATTATACTGTGCTGCTTGTTTAGACTAATCTTGTATCAAAATTCAAAGTCTTTATTTAAATCTCATAAAAATTAAAAAGTTAAATTTAGTCATAATTGAAAACTTACATCTTATTTGGAACACAATAGGTTTTTAAAATATAATATTATTGTTATTATTGAAATATAATATTATGAGTGGTGACAAAAAATGTACATTACAGCTTTGAAACTAAAGCGAAGTTCTGTCTCTCCATTGTTCTTCAGAGGCTGTTACATCTAGCAAAAATACTGTATTAGAATACAAAATGTAAATCTTACCTCTTTATGCTATTGATTTAGAGGAGGCTCAGCATGGGTGTGAAATTCTATTTCTTTTACTTAAAAAAACCACTAGAGGTTTTATAGTGGAGTTATTGCCTCATTTTAATAACCTACTTCCCTCTCTTCTCCTGCCTTTAATTTTTAGGGTCGCCAGGGCTTAGGCTCCATCTTTGTGTGGGCTTCAGGAAATGGAGGAAGAGAAGGTGACTATTGTTCCTGTGATGGCTACACCAATAGCATCTATACTATCTCTGTCAGTAGTACCACAGAGAATGGCTACAAACCTTGGTATCTTGAAGAGTGTGCTTCTACACTGGCAACAACCTACAGCAGTGGAGCATTTTATGAAGGAAAAATTGTAAGTTATATGTATTTCTTTCTAATCTACTTAAAGGATGTATGATAAAATTTTTAAATTTCTATCCTTGGTTTTAGTTAGGAAAGATATTTGATATTGTATGTAAGATGGGCACAGTGGAATAATTATTGTCATCAGCAGCTTCATTTTATTGTAGAATTAACTATTTAAACTTAAAGGTAAGTCATAGAACTTTGAAATTCAGACAAGAAGAAAATATATTCATTTCTTATTTCTTGGATTTTTCTTTTTGATGTTAACACCAAAAGAATCCATAAGGTTTTCATAATCTAAAAATGCCAATTAAGGACCAATTTAAATAAAATATTAATTCTGGAAAAAAGAAGAGAGTAGAGAGAAGTAAAGGCAATAATTCAAATACCATTTCTTGAGAAGCTCGACATATGTAAGACAATTGCCATAGCTAGAGAAAGAATTGCCTCATTGAAAAAAACACAATTTCCTTGTAAAGCAGGAAAACATGGCAGCCAAGGTCAACACTGTGGCTTTTTAGAGCATGTGTAAAACATTATGGAGAAGAATAGAAAACCAAAGTGTTATCACCTCGCAAAATAATAGCAGTCGAAGAAAAGAACCCTAACGAGAATTTAGCATGAGATCCAGATATATTAAATAATCCCAAGAGTATTTGTACATGAAGTTAAAAGAGACAGCCAATCAATTTGAAGTAGAACAGACCTACTAGCATTTTAATAGTCAGCTATTTTTGACAGTGGGGAATATCATAGCAACCACAGTTAGACTCTGCCTCCTCGGTACCTGATGTATCTTGAGGAAAAGTAACTGGGGCATTATAAAATTGGGAAGTTTGGGGGAGGATGTGGGAACTGCACCTAGCCAAACAAATATAAAAGAAATTTTTGCTAGAAAAATGTAATCCAAGAGACACTTGGGGATCAACTTTTCAAATTATCTTAAACAGAAGAAAAACATTTGGGACTTGAACCCACGAGATTTTAGAATAACAATGCCACCAGCTCAGTGCCCTCAACCATCATTTTGGGAAGCAACCCCAGTGGAGATATAGCCCAGAAATCTAGCCTGCAAATTCTATAGCCACTGCAACTGAAGACCCAGAAAAGGAAGTTCTTGCTACCAAAGTCCTAGGCAATGTGACATACTGATATCATTTTATCAATGGAAATAACATAAGGAAGAGGCATTCCCATCTGTTGCACCTTTAGAACCATAGGATGTTTCCATCTTACTTGTGAATGAAACTTGCTATTTGTTATCTCCTACATTAGAACATGAACTCCTTGAGAACAGGGACTGCCTTCCTTTTCTGTTTGTATCCCCAGCATTTAGCCCAGTGCTTTGCACCTACTAAGCTCTTAAAAGTTGTTTTTTTTTTCATTCATTCATTTCATAGAAAATGTTGGAAAAGACCACAGATTTTTTTGTCGTTAAAAGGTGATTGAAAAAATAATGCCTATCCTATTAACAGTGCTTTAAAGTTTGTAAAGCACTTTACATATATTTTGTCAATTGATCCACCATCTTATTTGATAAACTATCAACCTCCATGCCCACTTACTCATCTCCTTAAATTCTTTTTGAGAATTGAGAGTTTATGCCCCTTCAAAAAGTCATCACCTTAGTCCATACTCCTACCACTTCATAAAGTACTTGGACCCTTATGATACATTTTTATAATGAATTATGTTGTGCCACAGAAATCTATAAGTTACATATTCATCATGGAAGATAGCATGTAGAAAAGTTCAAATGAAAGCATTCCTATTGATGATAAAGGTTCCTAACTGTTCTTGTCCACATGTGATGTAACAATTACTTTAAGACTATGATTTCTCAAAATCTTAGGGAATCCACAGTTGTATGAAAATAATTGGGAAATAATTGGGAAAGTAATTGAGAAAGTAATTCTCAAGAATACACATTGGGCCAAAAAAAAAAAACGCTTAATGGGCAAAGACATGAAACTGGAGAGGGGACCAGTTGAAGATAGACCAGCAAAATGTATATTTTAGATAAGTGCTATAGATGTCAGTGACCTGGGCCAAAAATTGAGAAGAAGAAAGTCCATAGCATATGTTACTTCAGAAGAATTGTGGAATGCTTTAAGGGATCCCTGACTTCTCATCCTCCCCAAAATCCATCTCTTTAACACCAATATTCTGGCGATGCCACATGACTATAAATCATAGAAAACCATGATTTTAGGAGAATTGCAGTTTAAAAATATTCCAAAGAGGGGGACTAGCTATGTGGCTCGGTAATTTGAGAGCCAGGCCTAGAGACAGGAGATCCTGAATTGAAATGTGGCATCAGACACCTCCTAGATGTGTGACCTTGGGCAAGTCATTTAACCCTCATTGCCTAACCTTACTGCTCTTCTGCTTTGAAACCAGCTTATAGTATTGATTCTAAGATGAAAGGCAAAGTTTTAGATATATATATTCCAAGGACAGTAGAAATTCAGTAAACATTTATTAAGTACTTACTGTGTCAGACACTGTACTAAGCACTGGGGAGACAAAAGTGAGTTCAAAAGATAGTTTCTGATTTTAAGAGGCTTACAATCTAATGAGAAAGATAAGAAGCAAACAAATATATATCAAGCAAACTATATACAGGAAAAATAGGAAATAATTAAAAGAGAGAAAGCATTTTATATTTTAATTTAATTTAAGAGGAATTAAGGAAAGCCTCCTGAATAAGCAGGTTGAAGCATTTACTAACAAGAACTTGTCCAGGATAAGTGCCAGCCATAAAAGGAATTCCTGCCAACACATATGACCATAAAAGATGGCGGACCCATCATGTAGTGAGAATAGGAGATAATATAGATACAGCACAGTTGTTCCCTTAATACCCTTTGGTTAAAGAAAAAAGTAACAAGAAAAAGGACTTCAATGTACTGAGTGATTCCTCTGAAAATGACTTTTTGAAATGCACAGACAGGAATTGTGTAAGATGAGAAAGTGTGAGGGGACTGTAACGTATACTGGAAGGGATGACCGGATACCCATGAAATGACGGATTTATCAAACAATATCAAGTCGGTCATTGTCAAGTTGTTTCAAAACTGTTTTTTTGTAATAAAGATATTTTTGAACCAAGATTAGGAGACCTGGGTTTTAGTTCTAACTCTGCCACAAAACTGTTGTGTGACCTGGGGCAAATCACTTCTTTTCACTAGCCCTCAGTTTCCTTATTTCTATAACTAGAGTGCTAGACCAGATGTCCTCTGTGAACCATTCTTTTCTTTTTCTTTTCTTTTCTTTTTTTTTTTTTTTGGAACCCTTACTTGCTGTCTTAGAATCACTAGTAAGTATTCGTTTCAAGGCATAAGAACAGTAAGAGTTAAACAGTTAGGGTTAAATAACTTCACAAAGCTGAAGTGTCTGAGGTGAGATTCAAATAGTTCTTCTGACCCCAAGCCTGGCACTCTATCCACTGAGTACTCCAGCTGCCCCTTCTAGTTCTAATGTCCAATAAATCTTGCTAGCTCTGAAATTCTGTTTCCACTTGGGGTTCTATCAACAAGTTCATTTTTCTTATGTAAATGGAGTAAGGGAAGGATACTACTCTATGTTAGATGTTTAAAGATAAGTTTTTATACTGATACAGCTTAAATGTCCTCAGTTTTCATCAATTATCCTTTTCCACTTATAGGATTTTTTTCTTTGTACATTAAAGCAGCAGTTTAGAATTTGAATCTATAAACTCAAGGGAAATGAGCATTAGTTTAACTCTAATTCATCTTAACACAAAGTGTTTTTCTTTAAGTTTTGGGGTGGATTTAAAGATCGATATTTTACTACTAACTTTTTAAACTGTCTTAAATTTAAAATTAATGCATAATTCAAATTATTGGTTATTAAAAGTGGCCATTTTATACATGGTTAGGCCAAAACTGTAATGTTAGACGAAACAGTTTAATTTTAAAGCTCACTAGCATTGCTTTATTACCCTTGCTGCTGAGCCACATCTTTAGAAATTATGTGCAAATTTATTTTTATGTTTTTCTGTAGAAGCACACAGGCTTCCTGTTCTGGTCTGCTCTGAACCAACCAGAAAGGTCAGCTATAATGGCTTTCAGCACAGCCTGGCAGCAATTCTGACTAGTTTACTATGTTATTAATTCAATGTAGTATTTTCCTTTTCTCTTGGAATATGTGTTCCCAGGATACACTGCTGAGATTCTGAATGGTGTCCTTATCTACTGACTTCTTCTCTGCCGCCTGTGAACTTGCCTGGAGCTTGCTCCTCCATCCCTAGAAAACCTTTACTTGACCCTGCAATCCATTCAATCTATTATCCTATAGCTCTTCTCCCTTTCACAGTCAAACACCGAGAAAAAAGCTGTCTACACTCATTTCTTCTTACGATGTTGTTTCTTAATCATTTTTTCAATCCCTTTTAATCCGACTCTGTCCCTAGTGCTTCATGAAACTTCTCTCTATAGTTGAGTGATCTCTTAATTGCTACATTAGAATGCCTTTTTAAACTCTTCCTTGTATGCTCTGCATCTTTTGCCATAATTGGCCACTTTTTCCTCTTAAATACTTTCTCCTCCCTAGATTTTCATTAATGTACTTATCTGCTAAATTTTCTTGTTAGATCACTCCTTCCCAATACTTTTTGCGGGTTCAACATCCATGCCCCACCCTCTAATCATGGCTATATTTCAGGACTCTGTCCTCAGCTCCATGAATTCAATGATCATCCCTATACAGATGAACTTCCATATTTATATATCATCCAGTCCTCTCTTTCCTCTAAGCTCTTGTGTCCCATCAATGGCCTTGGTTATTTTTTTTTGAGGCCAAATATCCCATCTCAAACTCAGTGTGCCTGAATCAAACTCATTTAACCTGGCTCCTGCTACACATTTTTACTATTACTCTTATAGGCACCAACATCATCAAGTCAGCTTAAGTTCTCACTCTGAGAAACATTCTTGACTCTTTCCTCACCCCAGTGTTCAATCAGTTGCTACATCTGATAAACTCTATCTTTATAACATCTTTTACATCTATCCCTTTTTTCTCTATCTACAAGGCTACTATCCTAGTTCAGGGCCTCATTACCTCTTGCCTAAAACTACACGAAAGCTTCTTACTTATATCTCTACTCTTATGTCTCTGAGGATAATCATCTGCGAGGATTTCTCCACTCTGTTGCCCAAATCTTCCTTAAGGATAGCTCTGAACATGGCATTTCTCTACTCAGGAACCTTTGATGGCTACTTATTAACTCTAGAATATAATACAAACTTCTCAGCATGGTATTCAGAGCTTTTCAGAACCTTCTTCAGGCCCAGCTTTCTATGTTCTTGACAGACTAGCCTACTTCTTATTCCCTAGACTTGATATTCCATCTCCCACCTCCTTGCCTTTGTATAGACTATTGCCCCATGCTTCTCCTCCCCGTTGCCTCATAGAAAGAGTTTATTTCAAGGCTCATATACCATTTACTATAGGAATCCTTTCTCGATAGGCACAATAACGTAGTGGAAAGATCAGAGGATTTAAGGCCAGAAGATTTGGTTCAAATCCAACCTTTACCACTTACAACCTGTGTGACTTTGGACAAGTTATTTAATCTCTCCAAGTCTTAGTGTCATATCTTTAAAATGAAGGAGTGAAAAATGAATGTTTTTAAAATGAAAACATGAGATAGATGGCAGCTAAGTGCTTTCTACCTTAAAAAATGGTATCCTGTGATCTTGTACTTACCTATACACGCGCTTTTTCTCTCCAGTAGAATGTAAGATGCTTGAAGGCAGGTACATTTTGCTTTTGCCATTCTATCCCCAGTGTTTCACATATGATAAGCACTGAATAAATGTAAATGCTTGTTGAGTTATGGAAATTAACCCAAATTTAAGTAATGACTTGCCCAGATCTTACTTAACCGAAGCTTATGTTGAAGCCTGACAGGGGCCCATTGACTGAACAGAAGCCAGTTGGAGCATGTGTTATTGTGTACTATAGACTTTGTGCTGATTAGATGTTATTTCTCAACCCATGGAAGCTATGACATGGCTTTATTTGCTTAATAGGCACACTAAGGAGTGTAGAGATGCAAGGGACTTAGAAATAAGCAAAATGCTTTGGTACCAATTAAGACTCTTCTTTTCTCTTAGAGATAATGTGATAAGATGGGAAGAATTCCTTTTTTTTCTGGGAGAGAAAAAAATAAGACAAAGCCTGTTTAGTGGCAATTAGCTGTAATAGAATGATAGCTTGGACATTTTACATACACACACACACGCATACACCCCTCACCCTAGTAAAAATAATTTCCTGTATAATTCTGTTTCTAGTTTTACTCCTGGTCTTTTCAAATACCCATCATTCATAGCTGTACTTTCCTATTCTCTTTCATAAGGAAAGCCTGTAGTGGTAAGATTTGGCAGAACTAGAAGAAATGCAAATCTCTCCAGGCACATTCCAGACAGTCCCTTATACTTTCCTCTTCCTCCTCCTTTGAAAGATACTTGCTGTTCTCATTTGTTTCCTACCCTTTTACCCAGCTGTTATGGTTATATTGGCAGGGATGGGGAAGAGAGTGCATTACTATTAACTCCCCTACATAATCTTATGCATGTACTCATTCAGATCAGATTCCTTGCTTCACTAGATTCTATACATGGCATCCCCTACATTCAGGAGGAGAGCCTATAATACTTTTTTTAAACCCTTACCTTCCATCTTAGAATCAATACTGTGTCTTGGTGCCAAGGCAGAAAAGTGGGAAGGGCTAAGCAACTGGAGTTGTGACTTGTCCTGGGTCACACAGCTAGGAAGTATTTAAGGCCATATTTGAATGCAGGTCCTCCAGACGCCAGGCCTGGTTCTCTATCCACTGAGTCACCCAGCTGCCCTAACCTAATACTTTGAAGAGCATCTAGTTGGGAGTCATGGGTACCAATTTTATTCTGAAAAGTTATGCAGAATTGTTATGTAGTTCTGGAAACATCATGAGAATTTCGCCCTTCAGCTCTTGATACTCTTAGTAGGGGATCATCTGCCTTACAACTAATTACTCCCCAGGATCCTTCCTTTGGCTCTTGCCATCTGATCTATTACTCTTCTTGCCTAAATCTTACCTCAGTCTTTCCCTCTGTGATGAACTAAAATGTAAACATGCAGTTTCCTTTATGTCTTGTCTCACTCAGACTATGATCTTCTTGAGAGGTCGAACTGCCTCAGTTTTTGATTAGTATCCCCAAAACTTGACCAATACCAAGTGCTTAATCAATGCTTTTCCATTCCATTGCATAATTAAGATAATAATTCTTGGAACATATACTTGAAGATGAGCAATAACTTCCCAGACACTCATGGATTAATGCAACAAAAGTAACTCCCTGATGTTTCGCTCCTACTCCCACCTTTTATGATTTGAGAACAATAGTATCCAAATAGCTAACAGGGCAGAGGCACCATATGGCAGACCAGTAGCCACCTGTTGATAGATAATTTGTAGCCTGCGGTCACAGAACTCAGGTTAAAGTGAAGTGTGAGCTCAGAAACCAATCCATCTCCTTTCCTAAAAGAACTGTAAACTATTTTCTTAGCCCCTTGGATGAGTGCCAGTGAGTGGGAGATTGTTCCAGGTTTACATGCTTCTACAAAGAAAAAAATGTGTTTTGCATAGGCAGCCTCAAAGCTCTAGTGGTAGCTATCTGTGGAGAAAAAACAAGAACTTAGACCTATAATATTTTTTGATGTGAAGGCAGAAGTGCTTTTCTGAACCATATGGTCACCTACATGAGAGGTGTTGACATAACTCACATCAAAAGATTCCCTACTGCTTTAAATTGCTGGAGTGACTCATGTTGTTAGCAGCTAGCACCACTGGCAAATGGTTTTATCTGTAGTGACTCACTGGACAACAGTGAGTGAGAAACCCAGTACCCAGGAAACCCAAGGGAGAATGGAAGTGTGAGATAGCCTTAAGTTTTTGCAGGAATGATGAAGCTAATATACGATATCACTATACCTCTTTATGGCAGGTTTACATTTGTGGGTTCTCTGCCCACGTTTGTAGTCCCAACAACCATGGTCCTTGATGAGCCACATTTTTTTTTTACATCAAAGCAAAGTAATTGCATAAAGAAAACTGGAAATGTCCTAAAACCCTGAATTTTTCATTAGTTCATGTCCTTGATTTTGATTTCCAAATCAAACTGCTCAGTCCTATAGGAGAGGTCTTCCTGTGTACATCTTCTTGCAGATACATCTTAAATAAATCCTTATTCTCTGAATTCAGATCTATTTTGTTGACTCTGCAGTGAAATCACAGAATGTGCCTCACTGTGTCCTGTGACACTCTCGTCCATAGGTTACCACCGATTTACGTCAGCGCTGTACTGACGGCCACACAGGGACTTCTGTGTCAGCACCTATGGTGGCTGGCATTATTGCCTTGGCTTTAGAAGCAAAGTAAGTTAACACTTTCATTATTATTTTGTTGTTGTTGTTGTTTTAAGCTAATGGATACCGAATGCTTGTGTAGCCTATTGTTATTAGGACCATAAGAACCCTCTCTGTGTTTGGTTTTTATGAGGACAGACACAACTTAATCTGCTTGTGGAGACATAGTTGAGTCCTATTAATGACAGCAATGCTGTCTCCTTCTCTGTGTTCTACACTAAGGTAATGCCTTTGTACTGCATTAGCTTTCCTAATGCTAATAAATCGCTTGTAAAATGTTAAGGGTTTTTTTTGGCTGTTGGCCACAGGGAAACTTAAAAGATGTTTGTATGTGGATGGGGGTGGAAAAAGGAGAGGATTGGCTGAGTGTGCCTTCTCAGGGTCAAAAGAGAATGTTAATTTGTTTAAAACAAATGTCCACCATAAATGGACCATAACAAGTCGGTCATTTATTATATCCATTTGTTGTAGATTTAAGATTTTTAAAAGATTTAAAAAGAACTCTTAAAATGTTTAAATACTCCTAATTATATATTTTTAAAGATGTTAATATGCCTGAAGCTAACTGGAATAGAATATGATTACTATTAATTTGACAAAGAAACTATTAAATGTTTCTAGTTTGAGTACAAATAAGTCAGGTTCTATGTCCTGAGGCTCTTGAAAAACTCCAAGTTGTTACTTTCAGGGAAAGTTGTATCCACATACTCAGTAATTTATTCTTTTTTATATTTCCTCCCTTTTCTTTTTGGAAAACTTGCAATAAATTGATTATTCAGTGTCAATAGCATAAACTAACCAGATTTAGCCTTCATTTATTGTCAAATCCTTCTAACTTTGGTGCAAATAAAGCCTGCATGGTAGGAAATGCACACATTAAAATCAGATGGTAGTGCTGCTCATCATTTCAACTGCTCCTCAGAAATATATTCATAGGTAAAGAGATAACTCATCTAAATGAACTTTTATCTGGAATTTTTTACTTATAGGAAGTAAGTTTATTTCACAGAAATTGAACATTACCTGGAAGCATCTTAAGAGGCAGCCTTTAAGTCATGTGCCCATATTGCTGCCCTGTTCTATTAACCATTATAAATTCTTGAACCAAAGGAGAAAATGAACAAAAAATATCAGAAAGATATGAGTATGAAACCAAGGTATTCACTAAAAGGAAGATCTCATGGTCCACAGGTGGCAAGGGCACACAGAACCTTACTCAAGAAAGAGTGGGCTCAATTTGTTATGGATGTTTTTTTTCCAGTGAGAGTTCTCCTCCATTTATGAGGCATTGTGGTACAGTAGAAAAAACTGGATTTGGAATTAGAGGCTTCAACATAGTCTTGGGCAACTTCCTTAATTTCTTTGGGCCTCACTTTCCTTATCTGTAAAAATGAAAGGGTTTGACTAGACCTCAGAAATCTCCTTCAGGTCAAAATCTATGATCCTATGAACACAAATCCAACAATTTTATCATGAAAATCAGATGGAGAAATAGAATTTTCTTAACAGAAACTTGGTTTTATACTTTGTTAGAACCCATCTATTTTGTTCTAAAGCAACAGATATCCCTGTGTTAAAACTTTCCCAATGCCTAGTTTTAGCCTCAGTTAGTTAGGCACAGTTTATTTTTTTTATTATAGGAAGCTGTCATTTTTATTCCTGAACCTGCGAAAGAGCATTGGACTGGGAACCAGGAAACCTGAGTTCTAGTACCAGCTCTGCCACTAACTAGGGGGTAAGTTTCAATGAGGGAATTGGACTAGATGATCCCTAGAGTCCCTTCCAACTTAGATCTCCTATGATTCTATGAAAATGTGGTTGGAAACATTGAATTCAGAGGTACCATAGTAATTATTCCTGTCCTACCATGAGGATTTCAGAAAACATACAGTAGAAGTCACTGGGGCAGATATTATATGAGTTGGTACCTGATATCTTTCTTCCTGCTCCTATTCCTCTGAACCTGAAGTGGAAAAAAATTCAGATGCAGTCTTTCAGTAATAAGGAAATCCCTACTCACTTCCTATCTCCTTCACCAGTGATACCAATTGGGAGAACCAGAAGTAACTTTGGCTAGTATCATTCAGATGGGCAGCATGGCAAGACTGGACCTAGAACCCAGTCTCATTATCCATCCTCTAGTTCTAGCATGTGCTGTGTGGGACCCCTGGAACAGCCCAAGCTATGATCCCAAATCAACACAGCCTTCTAAAAACAACATCTACATGCATATGCATACACTCACACACCCACACATGCACATGCCAACATCACAACACAAAAGAGGAAACAGAGAACTAGTTATCATGGGTACTACAACTGTGCCCTATTTCTCAGCCTCAAATCACTTTTTCCCCCTTTCATTCCACTCACTTTCACAACATATTTTCTTAACACTAATGGTAGGTAGTTTTTCTCCAAGATGCACCAGGCTTCTTCCCCTGTCTTCTCTGACAAAAGTACTGGGGTAAGCAACTGCCACTTGATTCATCTCTTTATCAAAGTCCCAGATTATCCTTTGCTCAGTGGGAGACATCAGGTATTCTTTTCACCTCTGGGCCCTACTGAGTATTATTCTCCCTATTATTCTAATATTCTAAATAGGAGTACTGATAGGTGTCCCTGGCCTTGGGGTTCCCCTATATTAAAAAAACAAAGTAATATTAGACTTGAGATATTCTTCCTAAACCACCTCCCTCATAAAGGATCCCTCTTAGCTGATAATACCAATAAAAATGGCAAAAGAAATATAATTCCCTATGATTTTTCCCTTTTCCTCTCAGATTGGATCTGTGATACCACCTTAATTCATTGAGAGGAAAACTAAAAAGGAATGATTTTGAACTGTTCGTTTTGGGGTGTGAAGAGGGCTAAGATGTGCTGGTGATTCAAGATAGCCATCAGGGCTTCTAAAAGAATTATTTTTCAAGAGGAAAGGAGTTGTAGGCCAAGTGTAAAGCAGACACTATTTAAAAGAGAGTGAAAGAGGTTCAGATGGTGACACATGCAAACAATTTAACATACACTCTTAAGAAGAGTAAACTAGAGGCTGTTCTGGGCCAAGCCAAAGTTCACCAGATCTACAATTTCCAGCTAGGGAGAGGCAAAGGGCAGGAACAGGATCCAAAACAGTGATCTAAAGCCAGGGAAGTTAGCATGAAGTTATGGAAATTTTATACTGGGGGAGTAGTAGCTCTCTGTAAAATCATAGGATCATAAGATTTAGAGCTGGAAAAGGATGTAGGCCAAATTATGTAGGCCAATGCTTTATTTTATAGCAAAGGAAACTGAGGTCCAAAGAGTTAAGGCAATTTGTTCAAAGTTACATACCTAGGAAATGTTGAAGTCAGAATTTGAACCTAGGTTCTCTGACTCTGAATCCAAACTTCTTTTTACTTTTTTCAAGCTGCATCTATGATGGTTTGCCCTGAGCAGCAATGTTGTTTGTGTAATGGCAGTGACATATTAGCCATGGCCCTTCCTTTCTGTTCTGTGTTGGCATTATTGTGAGCTAGAATGCTTGCCATGTTCCTCCTTGGACCATTACTGGTTTGTGGTAGGCCTAGACTTTAAGGTTGTTTTGGGAGAGCAGATACAACAAGGATACATATGCTCATTCACAGAAGGCAGATCCCTGGGACAGAGAAGTGGTAAAAATCAGTCCATCCCAGGAACTTTGAAGGCTGGGGACACGATGAAAAAGCAGAAAATGTCTTTGCCTTCAAGGAACTTGCATTCTACAAGGAGAAACAACATATGAAGACAAACAAGCAGAGAGAGTCAGAGACGGAGACAGAGACAGAGAATGTATATATAGATAGTAAAGATGGAATAGTTCCAAGGTAACCTTAGAAGGTTTGCTAGGTAGAGCAATGCATAGAGCACCGGGCTTGGAGTCAAGAAGGCTCATCTTTATCAGTTCAAATCAGGCCTCATACACTTACTAGCAGTGTGACAGTGGGCAAGTCATTTAACTCTGTTTGCTTCAGTTTCCTTATCTATAAAAAGAGCCAGAGAAGGAAATAGCAAATCAATCCAATCTCTTTGCCACGAAAACTCCAAGTAGCATTATGAAGCATCAGATATGACTGAAATGAGGGGAACAAAAAGACCCAAGACAGCCACAGTTTGTGTATGTGATCAAGCAAATAAGAGTGAAAATTATGAGTCTGAAATACAGGGAGAAAAACCAGGAGAGACCAATGTCATGAAAATCCAAAGAGGAAAGAGTATCCAGGAAGATACTGATCGACAATGTCAAATACTGAAAACAAGTCAATATGTATAAGAGATGAGAAAAGGCTATCAGATTTGACATTTAAGAAATAATTACTCACTGAAAATAGAGTAGTTTCAGTTCAATGATACAGTTAGAAGCCATCATATAGTAGGTGAGAGACGCAAAAGAGAGTAGAGAAAGTGGAGGCACCAAATATCTGTGGTCTTTCAAGTAATTTAACAAAGAAGAGAAAGAGATTTAGGACTATATTTGGAGGGATCATAAATAATTTTATTTTTAAAGATTAGAAGCCTCGGTCATGGTTGTTAATTAAGAAAGAAAGAACAGGTAAATAGGAAATGATTGAAGATTAGAGAAATAGAGGGAGGATAATAATGGAAACAATTTGTTGGAGAAGTCAGGAGGGATTAGGATCTAAGAAGTTAGGACAGTAAGTATATACCACAGGAAGTTAGAAAGTAAAAGAAAGCTGAAAGATATGAGTAGCAAGAGTTGATTGGGGCAGCAGGTAGCATTATGAATAGAGTGCTGGGCATGGAATCAGGAAGACTCCTTTTTCTGAATTCAAATCTGGGCTCCGACACTCACTAGCTGTGTGACCCTGGGCAAGTCACTTAACTTTGCCTCAGTTTCCTCTCCTGTAAAATAAGTGGGAGAAGGCAGGGGCAAGTTAGTCTAGTATCTTAGCCACAAAACCACCAAATGAGGTCATGAAGAGTTGGACACAACTGAAAGGTTGTCAGGTTAGCATAGATGGGAGCATATTTTTAATTGGAGAGGAAAGAATCAGAAGGAAGGGAAAGGTTGCAGATTCGAAACAGATTGAGTATGACTAATCTAGCCAGGACCCAGAAATGGGATGGAGAAGATAAACGCACTGGCCTTGGTAGGGAGGAAGGAAACTTCTTTATTTGAGGCAGGAGTGAAGGAAGAAAGAATGAGTTGGTGTGGATACATTTTCTGGAGGGCACTTGAAGAAATTCATGACCCAAGCTTTCCATCAAAAAGAAACCACAAGTAGAAGATTCCTGGTATATGACAATTTGTCCTTCCTCTTGATTCCTTAAGCTTTATGTAATCCAGATTGTCTTCTGGTTTCATGACACCTGACTTCCATGCCACCTTTTCAGTCAAGCAGTTCACCTGATTATCTGCTGATATTGGATCTTAATATCCCTTCCTGTCATGCCCTTAGCATCAGCCTTTGCCAACTTCCAACTTGAATTTATATTTTATGTAATTTGTATTATAATTTCTTCTATGTGAATTTCTCCAGCAAAGCATAGCAATCTTGGAGTAGAAAACAAATGCAAAACCACCTCAAATGCAGGCTATTTGGCAGAATGAAGATGAAGTAAAAGTTGAAGGAGTGGAGGATTCTAGGGGAAAGGCAGGGTATGTAAGAACATTGTTAGATTGAAGGACCATGGGTCCCTGGCTGAGTAGAAGTAAAGCCAAATAAAGTATGGTGGACTTGGAGAGTATTCAAAGAGTCAGAGGCCTAGAGGTAACAATAATGATGAAGAATTAATGCAGTTGTAATCAAAGAGTAATATTTATGGAGAGGGGATGGCTTATGGAAGCGCAGAGAATTTCTGAGTTGGAGACCTAGAGGTATAACAGTTTAAAATGATGAAAGTATGGTCATGTTAGAGGAGAGCTGAGACCATATGGAGGTAAAGTTTCTTTACCTTGTGCTAAAAAAAAAAAAATAAAATAAACAAACAAAAAAAACATAGACAAACCTGAGATTCAAGAACACTTGATAGCAAAGAAGTCAAAAGTCTCCTCCCTACTTGGGTTCCAGTGTTCTTAGGTCAAACAAATGGAGAGAGGGACCTTACAGAATCCCTGGTCTCCTTTAAGCCCCCCTTCTCCAGAACCTCAAGGGATTCTCCCTCCCATCTCAGGGAAACTCAGCTATAGAACCTGGGGGTGGGAGTAGGGTGGATCCCCAGAGAAGATGGACTCTAGTCCCTGGGACTCATCTCTACCAGAGAATTTTTGTGGGTTGGGGAATAGTGAGTGCAGATGAAGGGGCATTTCTCTGTCCCTACCTTACTCTCTTTCCTCCCTAAGATGATGCTTCTGTTTGTAATAAAAAAATAAATCTTTAACTTGTAATTATTCTTTTCCACAATAAATGAACTTGTGCATGAGAAAAAATATTGTAATAAAATAAATTATTATATGGTTATTATTTTATACTTTTTAAAAGCATATTGATGGGAGATAGGCATATAAATAAGGAAAATCCCAATGGACATGTGCATTTTATACTAAATTTTGCTATTTTAAAATAAAACAAATATGTTATATATATGGTTGAAGATCTAAATTTTATAACCTTCAGGCCCAAGCAACAGTAAGCTGAATTGGGGAATTTTTGTGGACTGTAGTCTTAAATGACTGTATACTTTGAAAACGTACCATGAGAATGCATTTCCCTCACAACATGTAGGTTTGGAGTAGGTTCTCAATAAATGTTGTGAAAGAAATTATCCAAAGAAAGAACTTTTACTGTAACTATGGTAGGAGAGGGGAAGAAGGAAAGAAGTATTTATTAAATGCCTACTATGTGCCTGTCATTCTCTTAAGCATTTTTCAAATGTTATTTTACCCTCCCAACAACCCCGGGAGGGGTAGGTATTATTATTGTCATTCTACAGCTAAGGAACCTGAGACAGAGAGAAATTAAGTGACTTGCCCACAATCTAACAGCTAGTGAGTGCCTGAAACTGGATTTGAAATCAGGTCTTCCTGTCTCCAGATTCAGTACTCTTTCTACCACTTTCTCTAATGGCTTCCCTGCCCTTCCTACTTAACTTCATTCCACTGGTGGAAAATCTTAGATAGATTATGGTACAAATGGTTAACAAGTCTAGATTTTGGATGCTCAAGGTTTTAGCAGTATGGATTTTGGATCTTATATCCTATGAAATTTCATCTCCAAATTCAGTTACTAAAAAACTATTTCTTAAGGATTAGGATTCATTAAGGATGCAATACAAATCCAGTTCCTTAAGATGCAATACAAAGTGCAAAAGATGTACTCTTTAGTCTCATGATGTTTGCTGAAGTCTAAATTTTACACGCCGCCAACATGGAATGCTTCAGTTGGCATTTCAGGGCATATTCGTCATCATCATCATCATCATCATCATCATCAACTTGTTTTCATATTTTCATAGCAACCAGTTAACCTGGAGGGATGTTCAGCATCTGCTTGTGAAAACATCCAGGCCAGCTCATCTAAAAGCAAGTGACTGGAAAGTAAATGGAGCAGGTCACAAAGGTGCAGTAAATACTTTCAATTACTTTTGACACTGTTGTTGTTTTTTTTAATGGACCAGTAATGCTTAACCATGATTTTATACGTCTCCCTTTATCTTAAAGTGTGTTTGAACTTTGTTTTTCAGCAGTAATAGTTAGCATTTATAGGTAGCGCCTTAAGGCTTGCAAAGCATGTTTCATTTATTTTCTCATTTTATCTTCACAGTAACCCTGGGAAGGTAAAGGCTATTATGAACACCATTGTACTGATGAGACATGTGAGGCAGTCAGAGGTTAAATGACTTGCTCAGTCACAACAGCTAATAAGTGTCCAATGCTGAATTTGAATTCAGGTTATCTTGATTCCAGGTCTAGTACTCTATCCACTGAGCCATCTAGCTTACTTAAGTTTAATTCACTTATATGTTTAAAAAACAGTTGTGCGGGGCAGCTGGGTAGCTCAGTGGATTGAGAGGCAGGCCTAGAGACGGGAGGTCCTAGGTTCAATCCGGCCTCAGACACTTCCCAGCTGTGTGACCCTGGGCAAGTCACTTGACCCCCATTGCCTACCCTTACCACTCTTCCACCTATAAGTCAATACACAGAAGTTAAGGGTTTAAAAAAAAAGAAAAAAGAAAAAGAAAAACAGTTGTGCTTGTGTGTATAAAATCTTTAGCAGATTTCTGTCTCAGCAGGAATGGGGGAGGAAGGGAGAAGGGAAAGAACTTTGAAGTCAAAAATGTTTTTAATTAATGTTAAAATCATTTTTACGTGTAATCGAGGAGAAATAAAATATTATTTTTTAAAAATGAAAAAGCAGTGCGTTGGCCTTGCTGTAACTGAAATTTATATAACAATTCAAAGTTCACAAAGTGCTTCTCAGGGAGCGGCTGGGTGGCTCAGTGGATTGAGAGCCAGGCCTAGAGATGGGAGGTCCTGGGCTCAAATCTGGCCTCAGATGCTTCCTAAATGTGTGACACTCAGCAATTCACTCAACCCCCATTGCCCAGCCCTTACTTCTCTGCCTTGGAACTAATACACTGTATTGATCCTAAGACAGAAGGTAAGGTGTTTTGGTTTGTTTTTTTAAGTGCTTCACATACACACGCATAATTTTATCCTGACATCAACCCTGTGGAGTTGATGCTATTATTTGTTTAAATATTTTATGTATATTTTAAATATATTTTTACATATGTATATATTTATTTGAGACAATATATGTCTCAAAGGGTGTGCCCAGCAATACTAGCTTGCCCTAAGTTTCATTACTTGTGCTGTGAAATTTTGCTCTCTACACATTCATTTAAAACATCATAAATCGGGGGGCAGCTGGGTAGCTCAGTGGATTGAGAGCCAAGCCTAGAGGCGGGAGGTCCTAGGTTCAAATCTGGCCTCAGACACTTCCCAGCTGTGTGACCCTGGGAAAGTCACTTGACCCCCATTGCCTACCCTTACCACTCTTCTGCCTTGGAGCCAATACACAGTGTTGACTCTAAGACGGAAGGTAAGGGTTTTTAAAACAAAACAAAACAAAACAAAAATCATAAATTATAAAATGCTCTGTGGTCTCCATCCTTTTGAGCATGCAATTAATGATATGAACCACCAAAATACACATGAAACAAAATCCATTCTCCTGCTTCCCCTTCCCAGCTTTGTGTAAAGAAAATCATAGTAGCAGTTACAACATCTATAGGACCAATCTGGAGTCACAAAGCTGCCTTCCCCATTGGGAGGCATGAGGAAGGAAAAAAGGAAGGTGATCAGGAGGAAGTCATGGTAAAGACGGGGCAGAAGAATCCCAAAGCCTGGATAATGGGTTTGAAGTCTCCATTCGTTGGGAACCTTTCTTTGTTGCCCACTTAAGTGATGAGTGTGCCATGACTCTTCATGGCAAAGAATACTGTGCCATGAGGAAAAACAATTTCAGAGCACTAATTCAAGTTCACTTTCAGTTCCAAAATTCTCTCGTCATCCAAGATAGTTAATGAAATATCCAAAGCAGCAATACAACAGGTCCACAGCCTAGACCCCTGGTTTTTGCCAGCTTTAGCTTTAAGTCTCTGATGAGATTTCAAGGGAACCCAAACAATAGCATTAGAGTGAGGCTTCCAGTGTATTCCCTATAAACCCTAGAAAAGGCTTTCTAGAAATCAGAGAGGGATTTAGGAACTTCAGAAAGGTAAGAAACCACTGAAGCAGGACTTCTTAACTTTTTTTTTTGGTATTAAGGCAGCTACATAGTCCAGTGGTTAGAGCACAGGACCGGTCCTGAGTTCTAATCCATACTTTACTAGCTACATGACCCTGGACAAATCACTTAACCTCAGTAAAGTGGGAATAATAATAGCACCTCTTCAGAAATTTGTTGTGAGAATCAAATGAATAGTATTTGTATTTAGCACAATGCCTGGCACATAGTAATATACTTATTTTAGATACTTATACTTATCCTCTTTCCATTTCTCCCTACACCCACCATGGACCCCACTGGCAATAGGATAATGCCTAGGGACTCCTAAGAATCATATTATAAATACACAAAATTAGATACATTCAAATGGGGTTATCAAGGCAACCAGTTATATAGAAATACAGTTCTATAAAATTGTATTTTAAGTTCATGGAACTCCCCCTCCCCCTTGCACTAAAGTATACACAAAAAGGAGGTGGTTGATAATGGAGATTTTGCAATAGGATTACTTTTGTTTGACTCGTGGATATTTTGAAAGATCATAGTGTACTCTTTGGGGTGGGAGGGAAGGAGAGAGAAGAAAAGAGAGAGAGACAAGCAGACAAACAGACAGACAGACAGAGACAGAAAGAGAGACAGAGAGAGACTATAGTTATATTTCTTTTTAGCAGCCTAAGACCAACTCACTCCACTTTAGATTTATTTAGTTTTTAAAATAAAAATCAAATCTTAATATGATAAATGTCAGGGGACACTTTTAATTCATTTGAGCCTCATTATATCAAATGTTATTAAAAGAAAAATATGTGGGGCAATTAGGTGACTCAGTGGATAGAAAGCTGGCCTGGAGACTGGAGGTTCTGGATTCAGATCTGGTCTTAAGATACTTCATTACCGTGAGATCCTGGGCAAGTCAATTAAACACTCCCAGTTGCCTAGCCCTTCTTCTTCTGCCTTGGAACCAATACTTGATATGGATACTAAGACAGAAGGTAAGGGTCTTAAAAAAAAAAGGTGAATTGAGCACTGATTGAGACTTAGGGTGTGGCCTCAGACATTTCCTACCTGTGTGACTCTGGGCAAGTCTCTTTAACCCCTATTGCCTGGCCCTTACCTCTCTTCTGCCTTAGAACCAATACATTGTATTGATTCTAAGATGGAAGGTAAGGGTTAAAAAAAAACAACAACTTAGGATGGGTGGTGGGGGACTTTGTTTTGAACATTTTTGTGGAGGCAGGCTACTGTGCCAGAGTTTTTATTTGTATTAAAATTTTAGCCTGTTAAAACAAAAATGTATCTGCTTATAACTTTCCCTGTCTCTCAAATTTGACTTTAAAATGTCCTTTCCTTGATAATCTTGATCCCAATAATGGTAGATTGCTGGTAGTTCTGATCATCTTCTCTAATTACCAAATATAGTACCACATAAATAATAGCATTATACTGAGGCTTCTAGTGTGTATTCCCTATAAACTCTAAAACAGACTGTTTAGAAATCAAAGAATAAAATTTAGGAACTTCATAAAATGAAGAAATTACTGGATCAGGACTTCTTAACTATTTTTGTATCACAATATCTATATTATCCAATGGAAAGTATCATTATGTCCTGCATATAGTTGGTTTTTTTTAATAGGGAAGCAAGAAAGGTGAAAGTAGCGTGATTTCAGTGTTATTTATCCTACCCCTGCATTTAATAATGACCTTCAATTTTAGTTACAGAATAACAGAAATTGTGAGTTGGGAGGGACCTCAGAAGCCATCTAATCTAAACCACACACAAAAGGAATTCCCACTATCATACCCAAGAAGTGGTTTTTGTTGTTCAATCATGTTCAACTTGTTATGACCTCATTTGGAGTTTTCTTCACAAAGATACTGGAATGGTTTGCAATTTCCTTCTCTAGCTCATTTTATAGATGAGGAATCTGAAGTCAATAGTGTTAAATTAACGAATAACAAGTGGTTATCTAGTCTCAAAAGACTAAAGACTAAGGAAAGGAAATCCATGACCTCTATTGGCAGCATATTCCTCTTTTGAACAATTCTAATTTTCCCTGAGATCAGGCCTAAATTTACCTATTTACTACTTCCATTCAGTGTTCCTGGTTCTGTTCACAGGGTTCAAATGGAGTAAATCTAATTTCTCTTCTGTGACAGTTCTTCAAATATTTGAAGACAATTACCCCCCAGGAGTCTTTTTTTTTTTTCAAGCTAAACATTCTCAGTTCCTTCAAAAAGAAGGTTGTTCATTCATTTCAAGCAAGAACAAAGCTTGAAGTCTATGATTGCCTTGAATGGCCAATCAGCTCCCTCATTCCCTGACCACTCCCCACATAATCTGACCTTTTAAGGAAGACTGGGGTTTGAATCCTTCCTCATATGGTTATTATTTGTGGGACTCTGGGCAAGTGACTTAGCCTCTCTGAGACTCAATTTCCTTTTCTGTAAAATGGAAATTCTAATGGCAGCCAAAGAGGGTTGTCTTCAGGATCAAATCAGAATATACATAAAGTGATTTACAAACCTGAAAGTGCTATATAAACAGGACCAGGAGAAATCTTTTTAATTTGTCTGCCAGCCTGACATTTCCTTGCCGTGTAGCTTGAGTACCAGGGTCAGTGAAATAATAGCACCAGATTCCAGCCATGAATGACTTTGAAAAGACCCAAACAAAAGAGCCAGATTTTGAAGCTTCTGTCTTTTTAGTTAGCCATCTCTATGGATTTGGCTTGGTGGATGCAGAAGGGATTGTGATTGAAGCTAAGAAATGGAAGGCTGTCCCCTCTCAACACACGTGCATCGCAGCATCAGACAAGAGACCCAGGTGAGTTTTGCTTTGGCTTTGTGTGACTTTTTATGTGAATATTGTCATCTTATATTTTTAAATATTTTAAGGTGAGTGTGCATGTGCACACACAAGCATGCATGGAAATGTTCCTTAGGAACCCTGTGGTTTTTGCTTTCTTTTCAGGATTGGTTTGGAGAAAATAAGGGCTTCTGAATATGGGGAAGAAGAGTCCTCATAATTCACTATATGTTACATCTAAATAGCCCTTGTCACTCTTCTGTCTTAGAGTTGATACTAAGATGGAAGATAAGGGTTCATTATTTTTTTTAACCATTTAAATTTTTATTTGGGTCAACAATAAAAACACCACTAGTTTGTCAATTCTGATCTAACTTTTGAGAGGTTACTCATAAGAACAGCCATACAGAATGAAACCATTGGTCCATCCATTTCAGTTTCCTATCTCTGTGAGGTTTTATGTCAAGGAATGATCATTGTTTTTTATTTCATCAAGTTTTAAAAGTTAGAAAGGTATTCACAAATAACTCTACCTTAACTCACTCCTTATTTTGCTTTTATTCATCTCTAAAGTAGCTTCGTGTAGTTGTCACCCAAAGAATTGTGCTTCTGTTAATGGCTTTAGAACACCTTTCAGATGTCTAGTTCTAGTATTCAATACAATTCAACAAATAGATATTGAGGCTCTCATATACAAAGTGCCATGGTAGGTGCTGAAGACATAAAGATTTTTAAATGACATGTAGGGAATAAAGTGATAATGAACTAAAAGGCAGGAAGGATTTCATTTCCTGCTTCAGAAACTTACTGGCTCTGTGACTTTGGGCAAGTTGCAAGCTTTCTCTGCCTCTTTTCCCTCATCTGTCAGTCATTAAACATGTATTTAGTGCCTTTCTGTGCCAGACACTGTGCTAAGCACTAGAGATAAGACAGTTCCAGTTTTCAATAAGCTCATAATTTATTGGATGATTGGATTCCTTAAAATATAAGGACCCTTTCAACTTTGCATTTATGATCCTGCCATTAAGGAGGCTACATTCTATGGGAGGGACCATAACTTATGCACAGATATTCTAGGATTTAGTGGCCAAGTTCATACTCACCCTTAGGGGTATCATACCCATATTGAGAATGTTTTTCAGGTATTTCTGTTTTGGTCTTATTGAAACTGGATTTGCTTTTTATTTCAGGTTTCTAAAAAAATAAATATATTTATTCATTAGGAATTTTTCAATAAGATTTCTAGTCTGGAAAGTGAATCAGACATTAGTAGAGAAAAGCAGATTTTGTACTCCATATGAATTCTATATTGTAATTATCCTAGTTTAAGAGGGAAAGAGTATCTTTTAAAGTCCTTGTTCATTGAAAAAAATGGCTATAAATATTATTACTGGATAATATGTGCTTGAGAATGAAATTTTGTTATATCTCTAAAAGGTGGTGGTTATCACTTTTAAATGTGTGAACTAAGGCAGAATAGCATGTGTCAAAACATAACTTTCTGAAATAGCTCCAATTCTTCTAATAAATACCCTACCTTACTGGCAGAGACATTTGAGAAAGTATTAGAGCTAACATGAAGGGAGGTGTTTTGTTTTATATTTTTTTTCTTTTTAGAAGTTGTATTTTCATAATCTGCTAACTCCATTGATTGTCACCTGAGTATGCTCTCTAATATACTTCATAGACAGACATGCAAACATTCAAATAGCAGTCTTAAAACTCTGAAAGACCATTTACTGTAGAGCCTATGACTGTCTCATTCAGAAGTAGACTTCATAAAATAAAAAGGTGAGGTTTTTCATGTTTATTTATTTTAAGAGATACTGTGGGTAAATCAAGAGAGTCTTAGACTCAAATCGACCTCCATCCAATAAAATTTCTTATCTCCTTGAGGTTTTATGTTAGGGAAAGATAATTGCCTTCTATGTCATAGAGTTTAAAAGTCAGAGATTCCCAAATAACTCTAAATTTTTAATGACTCATTATTTTTCTTAGGCTGTGATGACTTGTAAGAACATTTAGAACCAAAAGACCCAACTTTTGTGTGTAAGATAGTTGTCCCTGCAACTTTGCTTCAATTTGCTCACCAAATGTTTAGCTTCTTGCACAAGTGTTGGTTTCTCCAATTTAAAATAGATCTGTTTATATGTTTTCCCTTTCAGGGCAACTCCTGAATAAAGCATTTTTACCACTTCCAAAATACATATATTTTTAAGGGAGAGTGGTGCCTAGGCAGGGAATGATTGTTTTTATTTTATTTTTTCAATAAAAGCACAAAGTCTAGACAGTGTGAGTTGAAGGGAACCGCTATAACATACAATGTGGCATTGTTCTTTTTCTTTGCAGAAAGGAAAAATTCAACTGGTTTCTTTAGGAGATGAATTACACACCTATTAAATGAGCATTATGATTTATTTTTCATTGAAGGCTATCCATAACTATTCAGGATACCCAGCAAAATTATCACCCCCAATTTTGTAGTTATTTTCATCATCAACACTCAATCCCACCTCAACCATCTCTAAGGAAATGAAAATCAAATCAAGTTTGATATGTGTCTTTATTGAAATAAGAAGTGTATGAATGGCAGAAATATAGTTTTCCTTTTTTTTTAAAACTTCTGCCCTTTGACACAACCTCAGCTGATTCTAGTTCATATTTATTATTCCTACAAATGATAGTTTGAGCACCATCAGAGTTGAGAATAAGCTTGGGACAAGAGTTCAAGCCCTTGGGTAAAGTGAAGGACCATTTGTTTTCCCTACCTATACCTTTAGAAAACTGCTTCATGTAGCTTTTAAAGTCTTTTGGTGGTTCCAAGACTGTTAGTTTTACTCATTTAAAATAAAAGGTGTTGGGGCGGGGGGAGGAGTAGCCTTTAGAGTTGGCTCAGTTGCCATAACTAGCGACAACTTTGCTTTATTCCTTTTATCTTCATGTCTTCTGGGTGTGGTATCTACCTGCCTGCATCTATCTGGTTCTTGAGCTTTCCTCCAACTCTGCCTTTTTCAGCATCTCTCCCTCTCATCCTGGAATCAGTTTTTGAGCAGTTCCTAGGATCTTCTGTCCACCCCAAACCAGGTCAAAGCCTCCTCCTTCAATGGTGAGTAGCAGAAAGAGAGAGAGAAAGAGAGAGAAATAGAATCTTTTCCCATGGATTCCTCTTACTTTTACATGTGTGCTTGTGTACCTCCTCTTACATAGAAGGAGAATGCTCTTCTGGGATGGGACAAATGGTTGGATAGCTTTACTCATAGAACTGAACTTTAGAAAAGAGACTTTGAAAGGGATTTATTTAGGATTGTGCCTGGTTCCTGACTCTCCTGGAAGTATTCTGAATTTGAAGGATAAATGGATGCAATATTAATCAGTACTTTGATGTTTTGAGGTCCTTGTATGTCCTCATGAGTGATGATAACAGTGGAAGAAGTTATATAATAAGATGTATCTGGTCCAGCCTCTCCATCTAGCTCTATCACTTAGCCTAATCCCTTTGGGATAAAATTATTGATAAAGAGAGAGATCATCACATTTAAGTTGGATCTAATGTTGAAAGCTTTGTCCCTTAGGTGTCAGCTCTGTTCTTTCAGCCAATACTCAGGAAATAGCATTTCTGCTTTTATCAGCCTGAATTATACCAACACTCTTGGGTTAGGATTGTGTGAAAATGGGCAAAATTAGTTGCCATTCAGAGAAATGGCATTTAATTTCTTTAGCAAATGACAGCATGCCCCATATCAAAAAGAATACTCTTTGCTCCTTAAGCTAAAGTGTCATCCAGAAAAGACCCTAACCCGTAAATATAATAATAGAAATAGAAAGATTTTTATTTCCTGATGGGGCATTATAGAAGTTAGGGAGTAGTTCCAGATAGATAAAATTCATTTAACCTGTCTCAATTCTAACTTTCTTCTTATTAAGCAATTATAAAATACACTTTTTCATAGGATAAACTTACAACTGTAAGTGAGCTAAATGAAAGCAAGGGAGAGTACACTGAAAAAAGTATGAACAGTGTATTTATTGTCTGTTACTTTCTTTGAGCTCACTAACAGGATTTTATATTATAAAGGTAGATATAAATACTATGATAATAAGAGATTCTTCTTTTTAATACTTTGTTGTACAGATGATTTCATCAGTGTAGGTATTTCCCATGGTATCTATTAAAACTGAAGACCAAGAAAATCTGGTTAATGTGTTGGGAAAACAATCAGTAAATTTCTCATGAAATTATAAGACTAGATTTAAAAAAAAAACAGTCATATATCAGGATTCTGTTTATACTTATATTGTGGAGGAAAATAATTTGTTAGAGTAATATGTTGTGATTAAAGATGCCAGCAGACAAAAGTGTTGGCTAAGCCTAGGATCCTGCTGTGAAATTCAAATATAATTATAAAAACTAATCAATTTTCATTTGCTCATGGAGCTCTAATGGCCTTAATCTAGGCTGAGCATCTCACTTTGACAATAGAAGTATAAGCATAACCCCATTTAGAAAATTTATAAATTCTTCCCTGCTGCAAACCATGCAAATGTCTACATTCCGTGGGAACGGAGGCAAAATTATGTTTACTTTGTTTTTTAGATTTAAATTACTTCGATGTTTTGGGACAAAAAGGAACCTGGTTTTTAAATGTCTTGTGTATCCCTTGAGAATCTTCAAGTCTGTTCTATCCTTGCTTTCTTAATAATTCAGAATTCTATGAAAAATGCTAAGACTTCCCTTTATTCATCTGTGAAGTAACATAGTTTTAGATAGTTATTAGGACAGCTTTTAAGTCAAATTTTAAAAGTCTTGAAGAAAGCCTCCAATAAATAAGGTAGACTCTCTGTAGAGGATCAAAGGAAAAGCATCAATTAGAATTACATAGAATAGGAGGCAGCGATGGGTTATAATCTTCAAGGATGGAAGGAATCCTCCCATTGAAGAAATCATTAATCTATTGAATTATCAAACATTAGACAAGCTTAAAGACAGTAAGACCTAACTTAAGTGTTTTGTTGGTTTAAACTGGTTTGAGAATTACAATCCATCCTGGGTTGATAGCTCAATGTTGGTCTGTGCTTACCTAAATGAAAAGAAATGTGTAATCTACAGACAATAGTTGATTATCCATGCTAATGGTGGAGAGAGAAGGCACAGATTCAATTTAATTAAAATGAGTCAGACTAGATTATCTGATTAGGGTTCCTTACAATATGAAGTGCCTACTGTTCATTTGTTCATTAAATGACTTTTTGTTAAATGCTACTATATTCAAAACACTATGCTAGTCTGTGGGATGGAGATAGAAAAATATTTAAGTATGATCTCTGTCTGCCCTTATAGATCTAGCTTGGAGGACATGACAAATACATATATGCAATATTAAAAAATAACTAGACTGAAGAATAAAATATAAGAACTTAAGTGTGGGTAGGTGGGTGAAACTAGAAGAATGAAATCTCATTGCTTAGTACAGAAATCAGGAAAAACTTCCTGGAGGAGATAATATTTGAAGTGGGTCTTAGAGGATGAATAAACAATCAAAAGGCAGAGATGAATGGAAGGGAAATCCAAATGTAGTAAATGGTATAACAAGGGCCCTATATACCTAGCATTGTCCTGGATGGCTTAAAGATTAAAAAAGAAATGAAACCTTTGATTTATTTTTACAAGTAATCTCTCAGGCTCACTGAGAAGACAGTCCCGACTCACAATAAGTTTACATTCTAATAGGATTGACAAGCTCATATAAAAATATACGCTGGATAAATATAAGGTTAATAAAAAATGTATTAAAAAAAGTAGTTATATGCAAGATAACTTGGGAAGGAAGGCACCAGTGATTGAGTCAGTGGAATCAAGAAAGATTTCCTGTCTGAGTTGTAGAGAAGAGAAAGACTTTTTATAAGAGGGAAATGAGGGGACAGTCTGAGGACTGAGAAAACGACATCAGATCTAGCATTTAAAATATCATTGACTGCCATGGATAGAGTAGGTTTTAGTTGCCTGAAAAGTAGAGAAAATTGAACTGTGTTGAGAAGTGAGTGAAATAAGAGGAAATAGAGATAAATATAGACAATTTTTACTAGAAGGTTAACCGTGAAAGTGAAATAAGATAGGTTGAGGGGATTGTAGAGTCAAGTGAAAGTTTAAAGGATCGGCAGACCTAAACTTGAGTGTAGGGAAGAAGCCAATAGAGAGAGAAAGTGGCTAATTGAGAGAGAGCAAGCTGCCTGAAAAGGGGATGGATTCAAAGTTACAAGGTGTGGCTAGGTCTTGGCTAGGGGAATTAGAGCAAAGGAGAAGATAATGGAGGATAATATCAAGAGTGTCTGAGATATAAAATAGGAGAGAAAGAAGAGGAAAAGTTTTTTTTTTAAACCAACTGTATGGAGTATAATAATCAAATGACAATGAATATTAAAGTTATCGTGCAGTAATAAGATTAATTTATGATAGGCCTACTCAACATAGTTTCATTACTTCCTCATTCAGCAGCACATGAGTAAGGTCGGAGAAAGTAGATCATGGTGGTAACTAAAGGTGGTGGGTCAATAAGGACCTCCCATAAAAAAGAGAGAAGGAATTTTTTTCAAAATTAGAACAGTATATTATTGAGCAGCTTTATTCTACATTCAAGATTGAGATAGGATGAAAGTGAGTCAAAGAGGGAGTAATGACCTAGGATAGCACTGAATTGAATGACTTGCTCCTCTAATGAGGACAAGAAGCTTAGGAGAAATGAGAAAAAGAAAAAAAATAAATTATGTTGAGATAAATTTTAGACTTCATAGACTCATAGGAAGTGAAACTTATTTGGGTGATGGTGAGATCAAGGATTGTACCATCCCTGAGTGTGGCTAAGGTGGAAATCCTGAGATAAAAAAAAAAATGAAAAGCCTGTGTCTAAGGCCAGATTTGAACTCAGAAAGATGAGTCTTCTAGGTCTAGCACTATATCTACGTGCCACCTTGCTGCCCATCCAATTTTTAGAACTCAGTATTTAAATGAACTAGGTCTTTAAGAATATATATTGATGTCCCCATGAATAAGAGCAAGGGCTGTGATAGAGACGTAGTCAATAAAAGGAATATGATGCAAGTAGTGTTTTGGGGAAAATAAGATGGCCTTAGTATCTAGGTTAAATTAGAGAGGAGTGAGAGAAGAAGAAAGAACAGTTGGGAAGCTACAGTTGTAATATGGATATGAGTTCAAGTCTTAGACTACATAAGGAAAAGAATAGGTTTGGGAAGTCGTAGGAATAAGGAAAGATAGGAAATTATGTTCAGATAGGGTCTTGACCATGGAAACTGGGAGAGGAGTAAATTCCAGAGATATCTTACAGGATCTGGTAAGGTACAGTACAAATTTCACTTTGGCATATTATGAGAAATGTACACAGACACCATATACAGACCTTCATTACACTACTATAGCACCCATTATTATCTCTCCCATGTGTGGAGAGGATTGTCATAGTATAAGGAAAATAGCAATTCCACTACAATATTAATTTGGAGGAGCAGCTAAGTGGTTTGGTGATTACAGCTACAGTCCTGGAGGCAGGAGGAATCAAATCTGGCTTCAGACGTTTCCTAGCTGGGTGACCCTAAGGAGATTCATTTAACCCCAGTTACCTACCACTTAACCACTCTTCTTCCTTGGAACTGATAATTGTATTGATTCTAAGACAGAAGGTAAGGATTTTAAAAAATTTATTTTGGAGTCTGAGGACCTGAATTCAAATCCATTCCTATACAGCCATCTCTGGGCCTCCATCTCATAGGATTTTAGACCTAGAAGGGAACTTAGAAATGTTTTGATCTAATCTACTCATTTTATAGATGAGAAAACTGTGACTAAGAAACTAATTTGCCCAAGGTCATGCAACATTTTCTTAACTATCTAGCCCTGTCTCCACTGACCTTAGATAGGTTTATCTATCTAGGGAAGCACTTGGGCTAGATGATCTAGAGGCCCAAGGAAGAGAAGGGATCATGACACAAACTCCATTCTTTATTATTTAAATCCCTCCATTATCTAGCATCAACCTAACTAATTTCACACTGACTTTTTCTCATGCATAGTGGATTCCACCTCTATATTCAATATTCCATCTCTAGCTTCTTTATCTAAGTGGACTTGCCATGAATGTTATGATCACTTTCCTCTATCTCTTGGAATGTCTGGCTCCACTTAATGTTCACTTCAAGTGCCACCTCCTTCCTGAAGCCTCTCCTGATCTCTCTAATTTGTTAATGCTCTCCTTTGCCAAGTTCCTTTTATTATCTTCCCTCTGTCTCTGTCTTTCTCTCTCTGCCTCTCTCTCTTTGTGTATGTATGTGTGTATGGATATATGTATTTGTTTATCTGTACCTGTCTCTTTATATACATATATGTATGTATGTATGTATGTATTTGCTTATCTGTGTCCTCCTTCTAGAACAATCTCAGGAACATTATGAGCACTTACTGAAGCTTTTTGAATCAACTAAATTGAATTGAATTGCCTCTAAACTCCCTTCCAGCACCTATGTCGATTGGTCCTTTGATAGCCTATGTTTTTTAGCTGTCCCAGACTTGTGAATATTGAACAGAACGGTGGGATATGTCTGGAGCCCCTCTCTGAGGAGACAATTACTCTTTGAGGGAAATGCCTTCTATTATGCTGACTCAGAGAATTAATAACTTACTAGTGGGTTGGTTACATACCAGCCACTCTACCCACCTGCTCTTTGATGTTACCAGAGTGGGAGATATGTTCTTGGTGTCCCTAGTTTGAACTTGGGATACACTTTGCAAGTTCTGAGGGAAAATGCATCCCACGTACAAAGAACTGATTTTCAAACAAGATTTGGAATATAACCTGTTTGTAAGTTAGAAATTGCTTCTATTGTCATTTATTCATGTGCTTTATCATACCTCCCCAGCCAGGATGTAAGTTTCTATAGAATGATGTTATCCTGTGTGATGCCTTAGCATGAAGTAAGATATGATCAATAAATGAATGAATGCAGAACCGTTCTCATCCACTCAGATATCACCCCACTATTTATTTTTAGCTTTGATCCCTTTAAGTAAGTCCTGATTAAGCAGACATTGTATCATTGCGGAAAGTCAACACAGAAGATACTCTATTTTTTAAATTCGAAGAGATTTTGTTTTCCCAATTACATGTAATAACATTTTCCATATGTTTTCCAAAATTATAAGATCTAAACCGTCTCCCTCCCTTCCTTCTCTCCCTCTGCTTGGAGATGGTAAGCAATTTGATCTGGGCCATACATGTATTACCATGTGAAATATATTTCCATATTGGTCATTGTTGTAAGAGCATACTCATACAAAACCAAACCCCCCAAATAAAACCATAAATACACTGACATGAAAGATAGTATGCTTTGGTCTGCATCTATCCAACTCCAAACAGTTCTTTCTCTGGAGGTGGATAGTGGATAATCTATTTAAAGATAACCCAAAGTTGGCTGTAGTTTTACCCTAAAATGCATTAACCACCACCACCAACAACAAATTATCTCTCTCTAGCCATGAATGGGGCTTTGTATATTGTACTTTGTATGAGCTCAACAAATAGAAACCATAGTAGGACAGGAGTAACTCACTACATCTTATCTTCACTCTGTTCATCTCATGGAAACATTGCTTCTAAGGTAGGCACTCCAAAGCGCAGCAGAAAAGAAAACTGATTTACTAGATACCTAAATACTATATGTTATACCACCTGATTGTTTAATTAATCTAGAGCAAACTTACCAATCCATTCAGATTGATAGGTAGCCTCTTTATAAAAAAATCAAACAAGCCACAATGAAAACATTAAAAAAAAAAAAAAAAGAATGGAATCAGTTTGTTTCCAATATAAAAGATCTATTAATCAAAGAAATTTTTATTGAAGAAAATAAGCAATATAAGATATAAACTTGTAGTTACACAAATTCCTAAAACAATGTATCTTCTATTGGCACTAATTATAATAATCTTAGAAGAAACACTATCCCCATTTTTTTTTGAGATAATTTGTCTCCTAGCCCCAAAATCTTAGTATCAAAACCTTCAGTTGTCACAGTGTGCACTTAAAGATTACATTATCACATTGATGGCACTACTTTTTTCTAATTTAATGTAAGAAAACTTTCCCAAATTAATCAAAATCCTCTCTGATTGCTCATTTAATCTACCTTGGGTTCTCCTTTATTGTATAGTAAAAAATAAATAAAGAGCCTAAATAATTTGAACCTGCATTCCAGTTTCCCCTCCTCTGTACTCTGTTTTTATGAAAGAGATATAAATAATAAGACAATAAGGCTGTATCAAGGATTTGGTAAAAGAAACAACAATAAAAATATTCAGAAGGGCTCAGTACACACATCCAATTCACCTCTGTCTTTTATAGATACATATAGAAGACTGGATTTAAGACTGAAAATGAGGTTTTAACTCTAACTACAATGCTAATTAGCTGTGTAACCCTGGACAAATGATTTTAGCCACTCTGAACCTATTTACTAATCTATAAAATAAACACAATAACACATTACCTATTTTAGAAGTTGTTATGAGCATTGAATGAGATAATATATGCAAACAGTTTTGTACAATGAATCTTAAAGCATGATCTCACACAATCTAAGAATTGGAAGCAACTTCAGAGATCTTTTAGCCCCACTCATAAATGAGCTGTAATGCCTCCTGGGATATCAGTGACAAATAAGGGATGATTATTCAGTCCCTGCTTGAAGATTGCTGGTGGTGGGAACTCAATATCTCCTGAGGAGGCCAATTTCACTATGGAGTGGCTCTTATTACTAGGAAACTTTCCCTTATATCCAGCCAAAATCTACTTTGCAACTTCTATCAGTTGCTTTTCAAATCTTGGAAGATAAAATCAAACAAAAACCCTGATCTCCCATACCTAAATACTTGAAGATAGCCCATCTCCCTTAAATCTTCTCCAAACAAATCAAATGACTTTCATTATCTTGACTATCATGGCCATTATTTCTATTGGCCAAAATATCTATTATTTGGTCAATGTCCTTCCTGAAATGTGACACCCAAAACTGAATACACTATTCCAGATATGGTATGAGCAAGGCAGAGAATAGCAGGACTACTGCTTCCCTATTTGTGGATACTTTGCTTCTCTTAATATACCTTAAGATTACCTTAGCCTTATTTGAAAAAAAAATCAACAAAAAAAAAAAAAAACCTGCATGCTGAGTTTTCTAAATGTTCACTAAAATCCCTAGATTTTTTTTTCACATCATCTGTTGTTGCCTTGCCACATCTATTGTAGCCTATACTTGGGCAGTTGAATTATGACCTTTACATTTGGACCTTTTACATTTTATCTTTAATAATGATACTTGAAACAAACAAACAAAAAATGAACCCAAGACCCTTCTCGAAGAGGGGTAAACTGAACATTCTGAAGAAGTAATTACTTTTCTTCCAAGAAATCTCCCAAGAAATAACTGCTTATCTTAATCATCCAAGAAATGACAAATTCATAAAAGTGATAAAATGAGAAAGTAAGGGACAAAGGAAAATAGAATAATAGTGATTGGTGATTCCTTACATTTGTTGACTTGATAACAATAGAAAAACTTATTGTCTTCGTAGGACATGTATGTAAAAAAAAAAAACAAAAGAGAACTTTAACAAATTACTATTACCAATTTCTGATGATTCACTTGGGCACAAATGAAATTGTCAAAAGAAATCTAAAATCTTAGGCAAGAGACTGATTATATTTTCCTACTCCTACCCATTGAAAGCAAGAAATGAAGAAAAGAACATTTGATTTGAGAATTAAATGACTGGTTAAGAAGGTGGTGTCTGAGAATGGAATCTGGCATTCTTTTCCACAGTTTAAAACACAAGAATTACCGTCTTCTAGCCAGGTTTAGAGTATATTTAACAAAGGCTGATAAGAATGTATTTTTCTAGTATCTTACAAATCTAATCAAAAGGACTTTAAAATATAAAGGGTTGTTGTTGCTGTTTGGGCAAAGAGTCATATCTGACTCTTCATGACCCCATTCGGGGTTTTCTTAGCAAAAATACTGGAGTGGTTTGTCATTTCCTTTTCCAGCTCATTTTACAGATAAGGAACTGAGGCAAACCGGGTTAAGTGATTTGCCTGGGGTCACTCAATAAATATCTGAGGCCAGATTTGAACTTGTAAAGGTGAACTTCCTGATTCCAAGCCCAGTGCTCCATCTACTATGTCACCTACCTGCCCAAAAGGAATGGTTGGTGATAGAGAAATCTGTGTATATTCACTAATTAGATATAATAGAAAGCAGATACTGTGAAGGAAGGAAAATAGTAAATGAGATATCTATGAGACAAAATACAAGAAAAGGAAAACTGGTAAAATCCATGACTTTAGATGTCTACAAACATGCCTAAAGTGTAGGTAACAAGCTAAGGGAACTAAAGATCCTAAAGCAAAATGGCAAATTTGTCCTCATAGTAATAATGAGAATTTAGATGATATTCATGGTAATTTTATATCCCTGAATGAGTCTACTTCACTCAAAAGTAATAGATGAGGTAAAAGGCTCCAGTGATGGAGAAACATTAAAGAAGTTTATTAACAAGGCATATACCTGAGGAAATCCAGAGGTAGAAAAAGCATTTGAGACAGATACAGCAGCAGTTTTGTCATTGGAGTAGAATACAGAAAGGGAAAATAGGTGAAGAAGAATTTAGGAAGTAGATCACAAGCTTGGCATAGAAACATGAGATGGTAGTGATGGGAAACTTCTATTACCTGGACATTTTCTGGACATGTCTCTCTGCCAAAAACATAACAGCTACTGACTTGTTGATATGACTTAATGATGTTTCCATCTTTCAAAAAGTAGAGAAACCAACAAGAGGAATTTTTTTTAAAACTCAATTCTCACTAGCAGGGAAAACTGGTTACTGGAATAGAAATGATAGTAACCTTAAAAGTAATTGCTCCCTCCTGAAGTCAGTGTTAGAAAAGAAAAGCCAAGGAATAGTTTGGTATGCATACTAGGTTTGGGGAAAGATGCTTTTAAAGGATTCAAAGAAAGATTAGATATAAAGGCTACTAGAGATTAAAATTCTGTAGGAAAAGTCAGTCCAAAGAATTAAATTCTGAACTAGCAAAGAGAAACAGTTCTACTGGGGAGAGGAGAAGTGAGTTGCTTGAGCAGACCAGTGTTGATACAGAGGAAACTCACCAACTTAGATTTTTTTTTTATAAAACTAAATACATAAAAAGACATAAAAGAGAAAGTAACTGAAGTGCTAAAGAGCTGAATGAGCTGAAACTGTCACAAAAGTTTAAAAAACAATGAAATGTGTTTTTAAAGCTATTTTGGGGAAGAAGAGAACAAAAGATCAAAGAAGGAATAAAACTATCATTTGGGGTGGATGGGATAATGATAGCTGACAACAAACGGAAAGCATAACCACTCAACTCTTTATTTTTATTTCTGATTTTTCTGTAAAGGAGAATGACCTTTGCACAGGAAATGACAGAACAAAAATGGCTCTCTGGGAGTTGATCCCCAGTTTAAGCAAGTAGATTCAGGCAATAGAACAACTGACTACCTCCAATGCATTCAAATCACCTGAGTCATATGAATTATATCCTAGTAGGCTAAAATAACTGGCAGGTGTGATTACTGTTATTTAAAGATTTTACATAAGATTAAAGATTTTTAAATCGTGGAGAACAGGAGAGGAACCATAGGATTAGAGGAACCCTGCCTGTTTTTTGAAAAAATGAGAATAAGTTCTATAATCCATAAACCGATGAACTTGAATTCGATTTCTGAAAAAACTTTAGAATAGATCATTTTAAAGGGTTCAGGAACATTTAGGACAGGAAGTGGTGATTACAAAGAGCCAGCATGGCTTCATCCAAAACAGGTCATGCCAAGTTAACCTTTTTTTTTCTTTTGACAAGCTTACTAAACTGGTAAAACAGGGTACTTCTGTAGATAAAATTTGCTTACACTTTAGCAAAGCCTTTGCCGAATTATATTCTTGTGGAAAAGATCAAGAGATATCAGCTAAGTTAAAGTATTATTGAATGGATTTGAAACTGGTTGAATGACTGGACTCAAAGGGCATTTGTTAATGATAAATGTTATCTTAACCCTCTTGATAGGAGGTCTCCAGTTGATTGTCCCAAGGATTTATGCTGTTTAATATTTTTATCAGCGATATAGATAAAGGCATTGAGGGCATGTTTATCAAATAAGAATTGGGTATATTATAGCAGCAACTTCTTTTTTTTTTATATGGGTTTGGACTAGATGACCATTGAAGTACCTTCCCATTATGAAATTCTATGATTCTGTGAAATTTGGGATATTACTTTAACCTGTAAATATCTTTTTAGAGCTTTTTAAGTCTCTTATCCAACATGTTAGTGGTCCTTCCAAGTTTCATGACATCTGCCAGTTAAGTATGCCATCTATGTATGCCTTGATCTAAATAACATAAATATTTAAAGTGATCCTTTGGTTTACATTATTTGTCATTCATCTGGTTCCAAATATACCTTATCATACTAGCATGTAGCCTTCAGGTTTCATACTGTCTAATGAGCAACTCTGTCACATGCCTCACTAAATTCAGGCATTCCACATCTTCTTTCTCTTGATTTACCAGTCTAATAATCCTGTCAGAAAGGAAATTAAGTTAATCTGAGCAAAATCTGTCCTTCCTGGATAAGTTGATTAGTTCCTTGTGTATCTACTTCAGTCTCCTTAAATAAATCCCATTTTTCTAGCCCTTGGTGATCACCATTTTGCTTAATAGTCTCAATCAATCTAGAGTTTTTGCCACTAATTAAAGTAATTAGTCTGTGGTTTAAATACTCCTTATTTTCCCCTTTATTGGAAATCTGCACATTTGCCCATCCAATCTTGTGGAAGTGGTCCCACTCACCATAGTTTTTCTTAAATCACCCAAAATGGCTCAGCAATCATATTTTAAATCCTTACATTAGCTGCATGTGGTTCAGCCAGTCTTGGTAACTTGAATTTAATGAGGAAAGCTAAATTCTTTCCTACTACTTTCTCAAATTTCTTGGGTTTCAATATACTGTTAACTATCCTTATTCTATCCTGCTGTCTCTGAAAGTCATTGTCCTCATTAAAGAATAATTACATTAGTGTGCCAAGCAAGGATATTTGATTTCACAAATCTTGGTACTTCTTCTACTGGTGAATATTATAACTCTTCTATAGCTTAAAAGATGCTTAAGAAGTGTTGTTGACTGTATTATCCTGTGGACCTCCTAGGGATGTATCTCTGAACTTAGTCTGATCTATAGAGAGGAGGCATACAGTCCAATTGTATGCTAAATATGCTAAATCATTATTGAAATTTTTCCATCTAGGTAAACAGAAACTCAATAAAAATTGATTATGTTTTCTTTTCATCGTCCATTATCATCTACCCTTAGTTTAATCTTTAATTTTCCTCTTGTTCTGAACATTTTTAAGTATTTTTTTTTCTGTCCTTCACATTTATAATCAGCCATTCCATGAGAAGCTCACTCTCAACTTTAGCATGCCTGACATTATTCTTACAAGTTTAGGCCATTTCTTTATTTTTATCCTTAGTTAATTTTCCTTGCTTCCAATTTTTGCCTGACTTTTGAATTTCTAAATTGAATCAATGAATTTCTTATGTATCCATATGGGTGTCTTTGGATAACATTCACTTTTATTCTCTCTTTGGTATCACTTATTTATGTTATCAGAATTTTATTCTTGAGAACATTTTCCATTGTAGTCAGTTCCTCCTATGAAATTCGAGGTCATATAATCCTACTTATTTCTCTTAAATTTATTCTCTCAAGTCTAGGGTATACATTAAATTATGCCTGATTTTCCCATCCTATCTATTGTCAACTTTATTATAGCGTACTCATTTCCTCTCAAAGTTTCCTTGATTTCTTCTTTAGTAGTAAGTTTCTTCTTATTGGTCAGAACCAAGTCCAAATGAGTTGTCACTTACATTATTTCTTCGACTTCCTAAAATTTAAATTGTCATTAAAGTAAGTTAAAAAAAACTCATCAGCTCCTCTGATTAACATAGAAAGCTCAAAAGGTGTCCTGACAAATGAAATCCCCCAGTTCTATAATACCATGTTTTTCTTTCAGGTGATTTGTTTCTTGAACTTTTATCTACTTTTTATCACAATATTGCTTCTGAACTACTCCCACCAGAATGTTGTTTCTCTTTCTTTTCACCCTTAGCCCAATTTTTCCCTCCTATTTCTCCCCTCCATTGCATAGATTTCTTTTCAGGAGTATATAGCTTTTCAGAATTTTATGTAATAGATTCATTTTGAATAAGGTATGCCTTTCCATGGTCATATTCCATTTCTAAATCCCATTTCATTAAATCATAGCAATACCTACAAAATCAACCTTGTTGAGTTACAAACAATATTGTTCCCCTTGTTTATTTTCCGTATTCTTCACATTGGTGGATTGATATCTGGAGCCATTCATTTTATTACTATACCTCTTCTTGGATATTGTTTTCCTGTGAATTACAGGTCCTCTCCAGTGATAGTCTTTTTCTTATGTTATACTTGCTATCAATTTTATTATAACTGTTGGTGGATACAATGCAAAATGTTCTTTTTCTCCCTCCATTTTATTTAAAATTCTTTTGTTCAACTTCATAAGTATCCTGGCAAATACACTTTTTTACCAGCTCTGATCAGATTCCACACTCCATCTATTCAGGCCTTAGATCTTTGATGACCCATGTCTTTTAAGACATTATTAAAAATAATAGCTTACGTGTCAATGTAAGTTATTACCATTAAGCTATTAATATTACTACACAATACTATGAAATGAAAATTACTCTTCTGAGAGTTGACCCTGGGGCCCTGAAAGATCCTTTTTCATCAAAGATTCATTTATGTTCAGCAGTCTGCTCTTACAAAGGTAAGAAAGAACTAACACATTATAGGCAGATTTTCAATAACAAAGGAAATGTAAGTTGGGGATTGCCTGTAATTTTTTTGAATTCCTTCTGAAGGCCTCGAATATAATATTCATTTAACAGATAGAGAGAGAATAGAACTTCAGAGCCAGATGGGACCTTATCCTCTTGCTTAGCTAATATTTATAGACAAAGAGAATGGGATGGAAAGGTTAAGTGACATGCCCAGTTCATGCAGCTATTAGTAGCGGTCAGAACTAAAGACTACATCTTGATTCTCCTACTTTATCCACTATAGCACACTATGGCACACAAAGGGATGGGGACCATCCTTAAAGGTGCCAAGTTAGGGTAATATTGAGGAGAGAAAGAGAATGGGAAGATGTTAAGATCTATAAAGGGCCATAAAAGATTATAAAAATCATAAATGGTTTGACCTAAAAGGAGAACTTAGACATCATCTAGTCTATAGATGAGAGGAGGAAACCAAGGCCTAGAGAAATGAAGTTGCCCATTCAAAGTCCCTTGATTCAGTAGTAGGAAACTTCTTTTAGCCTTCTTCATCTCTGAAAATGTTGTGTGAATGTAAAGAAATCCAGGATGCTATAAACCCCTAGGTTTTTTTTTCCTTTAAATTTAGAAGCATTATATCTTTGACATTGTGTTTGCTTCTTATTTAAGGAACAAAAGACAGCATATTGTGGGGAAGGGGGAAATGAAAGCCCAAGAAGCAACTGACTAATGGTCTTGGAGAGCAGTTATCCAGGTTTTTGACCAGTTGATATATGGAAATGACCTGAAAAAAGCACACAAATTCAGTGAAATGTGACATGAAATCAACTTGAGTATAAAAGGGATTCAACTCTGGCATATATTTGCAAAAGAAATATCATTCTGTATCACTCAAGATCCTTTTAAAATAGTCAACCTATTGTATCTCTTTGAATCTTCTTTGACAAGATTACATGGAGTAATTTTTCATTGATTAGACAGGGAGAGGTGTCCTAGACTCAAAAGGGTAACTTGAAGGGGTTGGATCTCAGCTAAAACTGGTAATTCCTAAATGGGGAACTGTAGTTACAATTCTGTCCTCATTCAGTCTTGAGTTATCGGGTATTTACATTTCTAGCATCAAGAGATGGGTCACTTAACCACTGGGGTCCTTTTTAGCTCATTGACTCTGATTTTATATACACGGGATGCCAAGTTTGTGCATCATGGCAGCTAGATGCCCCAGTAGATAGAGCACTGGGTTTGAAAACAGGAACTCATCTTCATAAGTTCAAATCTGGCTTCGGACACTTACTAGCTGTGAGACCCTGGGCAAATCACTTAACTTGTGGCCTTAGTTTATCTTCACAAATTGTGCATGATACAAGATACATGGTTTTCTTTTCTTTCATGTTTTTAGGATTTCCTTCTAACTGAGTTGCTTTTGTTAGCATGATGGAATCATTTCTCCCATATTCACTAATTCCACCTTCAAATGAGTAAATAGGATTCAATTTGATTGCATTATACATTTACTTCAAATGAAAGACTAGGGACAGGTGTTTGACTATTTAATAGGCTGTGATATATAATTTCCAATATGGGCCTATTCATTTCTCTTTTTTTCTTTTGAATTGAAATGGGTCATGACCTTTTTGTTTCCTAATGAGTGATGGATGTTGATATCTATCTTTACCATTTATTTATGAAATATTTGTGGTGTTGAGTCATTGATATTAGCCTTGATAGCATAAAGTACTTCAAAGCCTGATATTTGAGTGCTATTTTATTTGCGTGGTTCTTCTGGACTTCCACAAAAGTCCTACTTAAAAGTCTTATCATTGCTTGGAAATAAACCTAAATCCTTGAAGCTTTGTTAGTAAAATAAAAGCTCTAGCTGGCCCTAAAAATCAGAAAGATAAGAGGTAGAAAAGTGGTTCTTTGGATAGAGAGCCTAGCCTGGAGATAGGAGGTCCTGGGTTCAGATCTGGCCTTAGACACTTCCTAGCTATGCGCCCCTGGATAATCCACTTAATCCCCAGTGCCTAGACTTTACTGCTCTCCTGCCTTAGAACTAATACACACTATTGATTATTGATTCTAAAACAGAAGGTTCAAAAAAAAAAAAAAAAAGACAGACTACAGTCCTTGAATACAGGCCAAGAAAATCGTTTCTTTGCAAGGATTAGCTTCAATAAATTCAGGGGGATCATCACCAGATTGGGCTCCAGAGTGGTAAAACTGAGTGACATGAGAATATGTATTTATAAATAATATATAATGGATATATAGCATCCATTTAGACTTGATCATCATTAATCCCCAAATGTTGATATGTTGTATGGGAAGGTGTATTCCAGCCTCCATTTCACTTTGATACAAATTCTTTTTAATTCTTCTACAAATCAAGGCTTACCCTGAGAATAAACCAAACCCACAAATGATGTACATCTGAACAAACCTCTTATAGACTAATGAGGATCTGACCTGGACATATCTTTAAACTACTCCTACTCTCCTATGGTCATGTTTTCTATTCATAAGCTGTCTGTCTTTCAACTCAGACATTTCCAGAGACCAAAAGTGTTGTCATTGGTGCTGGTATTTTGACAGGAATGCTGAACCTGGTATCAGATTCCTAAGTTTGATTCTGGCCTCAGACACTTAATAGCTGTGCGACCCTGGGCAAATCACTTAACCCTATTGGCCTCATTTCCCTCATCTGTAAAATGATCTGGAGAAGGAAAATGACAAACCATTCCAGTATCTTTGCCGAGAAAACCCCAAATGAGATCACAAAGAGTTGGACACAACTGAAATAACTGGACAACAACAGTAATAAATAAAGTACAAATTAATGACTAAATGAATACATGGAGTTTATGAAATTATATCCATATAGAGATTTGTGCCCTTAATTAAAATCTTAATTACATACCTTTCTCATTATTCCAAGAAATTGTTGAGATAACAGAGTCCCTTTGCCTCCTCAGTTATATAATTTGACATTATTATATAAAAAGAAACCTTCACTAAAATCTTACTTTGTGCCTTATCATGGGTGCGGAGGTGACTGTGGGCTCTCAAAGACCAATGCCAGCGAAGGGCAGATTTTGGCAGGTTGTGCTAGATTGGATAGCTTTCAAGTATTGGCCTGATCTGCTGTCTGCTATGTAAAGACCAGCCTAGCTAAGTTTGGCAAGGTGACAAATTATATTTGGCCACAGCAACTTGGGAAGGAAAGACTGCAATCTGTATTGATGCAGAGAGTACCCACACTGTGGAAATTTGAGAACTTTGGAAGTATTGAAGTAAGCATGTCAACTAAATTCTGAAATTAAGAATTATATCTTGTAACTTATGACTTTGTCTTGAGGCTACCTCGGCGATAGTGTCTGTGTTTCCAAAACTAAATGGAGATTTTAACTGTTTCCAAAGGAAAGATTGTCCCACCTATAACTTCATAGCCTCATAGATTTTAGAGCTGGCAGACAACCTGGTCTTCAAAACCAGCTTTCTTATTTTACAGATGAAGAACATAAAGCCGAGAGAACTGATGTCATTTGCCCAGTTACAAAAGTAGTAAATACAAGAGCTGGGATTCCAACTCAGTTCCTCTGACTGTGAATTTCATGTCTCTTTCATAACAATATACTTCCTCTCTCACAGGGGTAAAAAATATGACTACATTAAAGGAAGTAGTATATAACACCTAAAAAAAATAATATCACAGGCTCACAGAATTGGAGTTGGAAGGGATTGTAAAGATCATTGACTTTAACCCTCTCATTTTATAGATGAGGAAACTGAGGCTTGGGGAGTTGAAGTGAACTTGCCTAAGGTCATACAGAGAGTAAGAGTCTGAGGTAGGATTTAAACCCAGATTCTCCTGACTCTAAGCATAGTACCCTTTCCACTACAAACTGCTACCTCTTTCATACTTGTTATAATCATATTGCAGTTGATTGATTGTTCTTTTTTTAGGCATTGGCATTCATTGGATCCCTTTGGTTGGTTAAACATTAGTTATATTTATTCAGTCTTTAGCCAGAAACTTTTGTATTGCCTTGCTAGTTTGTTTGATGTTTCTAACTTATGGGACAGGGGGAATAAAGCCCTTTTGAATCCCTTTAAGACATCTGGTTTCACCTAAAGATCAGCTAACATCATTCAAATAATATTTCTATGGTATAATGAAAATCACAAGAATTACCAGAAACTTTGGCTTGTTGGTACAATTTCTGAGCCACATTAAGGTTTCTGTTTGTAGTTTAGTTTGGTATAGAGTGCTATGCATTAGAAAAGTGTAAAAATTTGGGCTATCAGTTGCTTTATTACTATGCTTTTGGTTATAGAAACCATGTTTCTGAGTCCTCTGAAAATAATAGATTATCCCCAGTCAGTCGATGGGGGCAGGGGAGGGTTCCCTCTCCATACCCTACCTGACTTCATGCCCTTCCCCACTTTTTTCCTTATTGCATGAAAAGTAATTTACCTGGATATGTACAACATGGCAGTAGGTTGAGAATCTCTCAAAGGCTTTCCAAGTCTGTTCTCCATCTGTCGTGGTGGGTACCACTAAACAACAAACATAAGCAGTAAAACTTTGGAGGAGGCAATGAAAGGAGCCAGCATCTTTAAATCAATTGGTGGTATATGCAAATCATGTTTTCAAATATTTACAGATTCTCAGAGGGAATTACATCACTGTTTATAACTATTTTGATTGTTTTTTATGACTAAGGCAAAATGGAGCCAAACGATGTAATTCCTAAGAGCCTCCAAGCATATGTTTACAAACCTCCCAAGAGGGAAATCTGGGGCATAATAGCAAAACTGCTCCCTCTAATAAATTTTGCATTAACAACATGGTAGGGGAATTATTAATGTGATGGTGGGTGGTGGTTGTTTATATAGCAAAGAATGCAATCTTTCTTCATTTTGAAAATCTTGATTGTTAAAGACCCAGAATCTATGAAGATGTGAAAAAAAAAATCTTCAGGCAGAATGGGTGGGTTTGTGCCACAGGAATTTAAGTGTAGTATTTAGATTGAATTTCATTTTAGCCAGTTGTTTTGTATGGAAACAAGTCTCATGTTATTGATGTCCTGTTCTATCTGATTTCTTCTTTAATATGAAAACTGCAATGAGTTTATAATATAAATCAATGATGTCAAACTCAAATAGAAATTGGAATCAATAAATTGTGATTAAGGATCTCTTCAGCTGCATATTGACTTAGAAAACCACATATTAACATTTCCTATGTTCTATTATATTTTTATTTAGTTAAATGTTTCTATTACTTTTAATCTGGTTCAGGCCACAGTTGGAAGAGGTGAATACCACAATGTTACTTTATGTCTGACACCTCTGTTGCCTTTTCATTTTCTTATTAGGAGAACAAAAGAAAGCCAGGAAAATGGGGTTTTAGTCCAACTTCTGGAGGAAGTATGTTTTCTCTGTTGGAGCCTTCTAGGCATTTATTGATTCTTGGGTCATGATAGAGTAAGAAGGAATAGTACTAGCAAATGTCTCTTCTTTTCTTTCTGTCACATCACACCTTCACTCAGTCATATTTTTTTAATCTTCCATTTTCTTGTGTTCTAAGCCACAGTTTCCTCAATATCAGGCCCCACATCTCTAAAATCCAATCCTTAGATGAGGCTTGTGTTGCAATTCTATCTTCATCACAAACTCTTTAGTAAGAAGTACTAAAAAGTATGATCACCACTTAGAAAGATCGAAGTGGGGCACACCCTTACACAAAGAAACTTCTCAAACCACTAGCCCTTAAAAATAGAAAAACAATTATTTTATAATCCTGTCCTCTGTGAGCTAAAATGTATGCCTCAGTCTTGTCTTTGGAGAGGCAAAAGGGAGCAAGTAAAGGCCTCAGGCTCAAGTAGTAGAATCACAATTCCTATTTGAACCTGTGAACAGTTTGCCTTGTTGGCAGCTCTCCTGGTGCCCTGCCCCAAGTCTTTTTCCCTTGATGCTTCTTCTCCAGACATAGCAGACCAGTGACACTTTAGAGACTGCCCCACTCTGTGGGCTTCTCCTTGAACTGATCAGACTTCTTAAATGGACAGAGAATTCACAGAAGAGAATGACTATGTCACTGTGATGAAGCTCCATTGCCCTTCTCTCATACATTTGTGTGCTATATTCTTCACTCTGCCCAGCAGAATGGTGTTAGCCATCTTCCACTAAGAGTAGTCCTATCCTCCTTGGAACATGGTTGATTGCCACCCTTCTTGGATGGGATTCTTTAACTGTATCTTTAGCTGGAGTCAGCACCAGTGCACTGATGCCAGCTTTTCCTATACTGTGTGGGAACCACCTCTTGCTTTCTTGGTGATGAGATCTATAGGAAACTTCCAACATCAAATAGAGAAAAAGCTTCATGCACTGTTTCCCACAGTGAGATACAAGAATATCACTTGTATGGTTGTTTGCTGCTGATATCTCTAGGACACTTCCAAAAATGATACAACTCAGGAAATGGTAGGAAGCCTAAAATAGTTATTTTCCACAGTGGGATACAAGGAGATCATCCTTTGGAGGAGCCCAGGGCTAAAAAGGACCTCTTATGCTTTATTTCATACATATCAATGGGAAAATTGAATTTAGTAGGCTTGACCCATCAATCAATCAATCAATCAATTAATAAGAATTTACTAAATTCCCATTATGTACCAAGTGTTGTGCCAAGTGCTGAGGATCCAAAAAGAGATAAAAGATACTAAACTCATCCTTTGGTGAGGCGTAATGTGGAGGGAAGGATATATTTATAAATATTTGCACAATGTATTGCATTGAAGAAGGTTGTTTAAAATGACAGGTAATATAGGTTAAAAGTAATAGATGCTGGGGAAAATAATAGTATAGGACCTAGGGATTATTTTGTGGGTGGGAATGAAAGGAGAACAAGTAAAAGCATTGGGGATATTGTTAAAAAAAATTAAGGATGGAGAACCACGAATGCAGAAAAAACTGATTTATCAAAATTGAAATTAATAAGGTGCTGGAGAGATCCTTAACCAAAAAACAGAGGAATTAATCTATTTAGGCATACATATAGAAAGAGAATGCTTCATTTTTCTTCTCTCTCTCTCTCTCTCTCTCTCTCTCTCTCTCTCTCTCTCTCTCTCTCTCTCTCTCTCTCTCTCCTTGTTTCTACAGAATTATTCCCATTGAACAAACTCTTCGGACAACAGCCCTGACAAATGCCTGTGCAGACCATTTTGACCAACGAGTGGTTTTTCTAGAACACGTTGTGGTCCGACTTTCTATCTCACATCCACGGCGAGGAGACCTTCAGATTCACCTGATTTCTCCCTCAGGAACGAAGTCTCAACTTTTGGCAAGGAGGTAAAAATTTAAGCTGTGCTTGAGAGGAGTGTGGTATCAGCCAGTGTTTACAGCTGCAGATGACACTAGTCAGTCTTGAGTACAGAATGTCCCTAAAAGAACTATCACTTAGAACAAGAAGAGTAAAACCTGCTTCACATGATTTCCGGTTTATCAGTTTCCTCCTCGTTTTTGTTGTTGTTGTTGTTCCCAAGCAACTACAAGTGTTGTGTGTGGGATTTGTTTGTTTTTTATAACTACGTGGTGTAGTGGATAGAGTGCCAAGCCTGAAGTCAGGTAGACTCATCTTCCTGAGTTCAAATAAGACCTCAGACACTTACTTGCTAGATGACCCTGGGCAAATCACTTAACCTTCTGCCTCATTTTCCTCATCTGTAAAATGATCTGAAGAAGGGAAATGGCAAACCACTCCAATATCTTTGTCCAAAAAAAAAAAAAAAAACTCAAATGGGGTTACATGGAGTTAGATACAATTGAAGGGCCAAACAACAAAAATGTTTCAAGTGTCTATATCTGTTTGATCTGTGTATCCATGTATCTGTATGTATGCATAAGCATCCATGATTACAAATAGATATAAATATATGATTTATATATAAGTATATGTATATTTAATATACATGATGTATAATAAAAAATATATACATATATACACAAAATGTCATCTATTTTTTTTAAAGTCCTAGAGACAATCTATTTTTTATTCTTCCTTGGAAAACTTTCAATGGAAAAAAAGAAGGAAATATGTTCAGTGGAGAAAGTTGTAGAATAGTCCTTATCAATTTAATTGCACTTGAGATATGCATTAGAGTGATTTTTTAGCCATATTTTTTTGGAATTTTAATTGAAGACCTCCATAGTCACATGTTATTTCTCTTCTTGTCCAGGATTTAATTGAATTTTAGAACTTGAATGTACTGGAAAGATTTGTTTTGGAGACTGTTTATTTTGGGGGGTTGAGAGGCCAGGTCTGTACAGAAGGCTTTAATAGCACTAGATTTTAGCATGACCCATGAGAAATTTCCCATATTTAGGATTCAAAGTAAGTCTTTGAGTGCTTTAGCTAAAGCTAAATGTAGGTTAGTTTAGAAATTGTTGAGTCATCTCTGAACTTTAGAAAAAAACTGGGAAGGTTTTGTTACAATTGTATGATATGCAAATAATTGGAAATGAATTCACTTTGGCAGATGTTTAGGTTGGGCAGAAGAGGGGAAGATAAGCACTGAGAAAGTTTTCTTTCTCTTTTAATGAGAACAAAGTAGTGGAGGAGTAGTAGAGGAAAGACAAAGAGGGAAGAGGAGAAGTAGGTTAGGACAAAGGAGGCAGGATGGAGAAGTCCAGAGAGACAAGCACTATACATGTAACAAGTGGATATTGCACTTATTTGGGAGTCAAAGGACTTGAGTTCAAGTCCCACCTCTGATGCTGATTTACCTGTATAACTTTGGACAAACCATTTAATCTCTGAGGGCCTTTTACAAGGCCTCAATCCTATAAAATGAGGGCTTTGGACTCATGGGCTTTGAGGTCTCTTCCAGCTCTAAATATATGATTGATCTTCTGAGAAGAAGGAAGAGATATAAAATATGAACAAGAATGATCAGAGGCAGTGGATTGAGAGCCAGGCCTAGAGACAGGAGGTCCTAGGTTCAAATCCGGCCTCAGACACTTCCCAGCTGTGTGACCCTGGGCAAGTCACTTGACCCCCATTGCCTACCCTTACCAATCTTCCACCTATAAGTCAATACACAGAAGTTAAGGGTTTAAAAAATTAAAAAAAAAAAAAAAGAATGATCAGAGGCATGCTCTTGACTTTGTGCCCATTCAAAAAGTAGAATGTTGAATTGTTACCAAGAGAAAAAATAAGAATGTTGTTTTCTTTTGCTCTTCTTAACATATACTACCACTCCACCCTAATTGATCAACTCTTTGCTTTTCTGCTACATTGATTAATATAATTGTTTTCTAGAAATGAGTTTAATTCACAAGGAGAATCCTGGAGAACCTATTCCTTTGGAGAATACCAAAGCTAGCCATTTTTTTTTTTTTACAAAAATAATGTCCTCTGCAAATACAGATTAGATTCTTGACAGATAAGGTAGTTGGGTATGTGCCTTGAGATGTTTTTTCCAGAGGTGTCAATGGGCTGTGTCTCAGCTAATCTATTCAACATTCATTCTTTAAGCCATGTGCCCCCCCCCCACACACACACACAATTGAAAATAGCTAAATCCATTTAGGGATGGATATAGTGGTCCTAGCATGGAGTTTTTGTTAGCATATTCCTAAGTACTTAATGGAGGGCACACCCATAACCTTTGGCCTCATTAGTTCTGTGAGCTAGCCAAATAAGTTAACCAGCCATGGCATTTTAGAGTAATGAGGCCATTCCTAGAGGAAAGTTCCATTACACTCTCTCTGATTCCAAGATTTCTACACAGAATTCAGTGTATGTTCTTAATATACAATGCTATCCCATCTTCCCAACATACACATGCACAAATTATCCTGTTTCTTTTCAAAAATGTTATCCTTCCAGAGTCACAGTCTAGTCATGGTTGTTAATCTCACAAAATCTCAGTGATTCCTATGATTTCAAATTGATTTCCTTCTTTAAGGATCTCTAATTTATCTTGCTTGTTTCCTGGAGTAATTTGTGCATAAATATCACTAAAGCCATAGGTTTCTATAATTTCTCCTTTCTTGAGTGTCTCCTGTTAACTTGAGTTTCTCAATTTCTTTTCTTCCCACATTTGAGCTACTTTCTGTGATATTTCAATTGGAGGATATATGTAGGGAATCTTCTCTCCTTTCCTTTACCCTTAAAAGCCCTTTTGATTAGATTTGTAAAATTCCATGTGAGTGCATTCATATGGAACAGCCCTTATTAGTAACACCTATCCCTTACTAGGAAACAGCTATTTCTGTATCTTGAGCCCTGGTCCAGAAATTGAAACCCCTTTTTCACCTTCTTAAGCAGCTAGCTGCTCATTTCCTAAATCTGATTCTCTTTCCTTTGTTCCTTGCCTTCAGTGATAAACAGTGAAGAAAGCAGTATCTGTGCCCTTATGATCTTCAGATTTTTACGAAAAACATCAAAAACTCAACATGTCTAAAACTTTGTCTTCCAGTCACCCATGTTCACAACTGGATTGTCACACCAAAAATTCTGGCCAATCTATAATTAAAACACTGAGGTCAATAACCATTTATTAAAGGGACTTGATCGTTTTTAATGAATGAGACCTTATTATCTGAGAAGCCCCTTGTGCTCTAGTACAGATTTTACAATCCTCAAGTCCCAGACAGTCCAGATGGTGAACCAGAGAATACAAATTTTCATTGGTGGTCACATGCATGGTCTCAAGCAATGGATGGGCAGATCTTTACCTACACCCTAGCAACAGGGAGAAGTTGGGCAATCATCCAGCAAGCAGAATCCCACCCAATGTTGGGCAATCAAGGGAAATGACAAAAGGGTCAGAGGGCATCTAAAATAGCTTGGGGGGGAATGGTAAGGGTCATCTCTGCTCACAGGATGTGCATCCATCATTGATCGAGGGATCACAAGATGGGCAAAAGAATGTTTATCTCTCCAAGTTGTATGAGGGGAAAATGTCAAGAGGCCAGAGGTCTAGAGGTCAGGATGATGCCTTTCCTCAAGTTGGCATTCCCTCATTATGAGTGGAGGTCCTCTGGCTTGGACATTTTTGTAGTTAAGTAAATGTACTCATGGCTCTTAATAATCAGTCCTACACCTGCTCCTTATGGCCTAAAAAGCATAATATAAGAAAGAATCCCTTTAATCTGATGTGAGTATAACATGGATCAATATCTATATCATCAGCCCTGTTTGAGTACATATGAATGTGGATATATTGAGCAATCATTTATGTAATCACACTAAATTGAGTAATACTGATTGGAAGTAAACTAAAGATAGATAAAACTATGGATGGATTATGGATCAATCAATCATTTTTCATAGGATGTCATTCTTAATTTGATTCCTCATTTTCACTGACCCATATTATCCCATCAGTTGCCAAATCTTGTCATTTCTTTAATTCCACTCACTTCTTCACACATCCCATTATCCATCATCTTGTGCTAAGACTATTGCATTAACTCTTTGGTCTCCCTATCTCAAATCTCTATGCATTCTAATCCAAGGTCCACATAGCTATCAAAGTAATTTTCCTAAAGCCCAAATCTGACCATGTTACTCTTCTCCTCAGTAAACTCCAGTGGATCCCTAATTAAGGATCAATTATAAGGCTTTATTTGGCATTTTAAAACCCTTTACAATTTGACCACAAGCTATATTTCCAACTTTGTTACAAATTATTTACTTTTCATACACATATAGTCCAGCTATCTTGGCCTTCTTGCTGTTTTTCATGCAGGAATCTCAGCTGCTCTCTGTCTGGAAATCAATTCTTTTTCTCTTTTAACTCTTATAGTTTCCTTTAAGACTCAGCTCAAGTGCCAATATTAACAGGAGGCCTTTCCTTATGTCCCCAGCTCCTACTGAATTCCCTTGAAAATTAGCTTGTAACCATTTTATGCATACCTACCTGGGTACTTGTCTTATCCATCTCAATTGCTGCATAAGAGGAAGAGTAGTTTCATTTTTGTCTATTTATTCCCAGGCCCAATAACAGTGCCCGGCATATAGTAGATACTTACTAAATACTTAATGATTGATTAAATTATTGATTAATAATCTTTGACAATGCTTTCCAGATTCTTTCTGGCAGTATCTTAGGTACCTATATGAATTACAAGAAGTAGGCGGGTTTTATCCATTTTGATTAGTCTTGAGAGATGTTCTGTCACATTTTAGATATGTACTCTGAGAAATTGATAGAGCCCTCTTTTATTGTTAAGGAGATTAACAAATAACAAGTATGGACCTCAGGACTCCTCAGCTGGCAAGTCACCCACCACCAGTCAGCACCTTTCTTCTCTTCTTCTTCTGACCCTTACTGAATAACCTTCATCTGTGATCTACTTCATCATTTCTTGAAGGAGAAATAATTGCTATTTAATCTTTCTTGGCTTCACTTTTCTTTATCCATAAACTGAAGTGGTTGGAGGAAGATGATACTTGAGCTTTCTAAATTTTATACTCCTTGATAATCCAGAACTTCAAAGATCTATGACTTCTTCAGCATGGGTACTCCCTCCATAAAGAATAAAACTTTTCTATCAGCAAATAGATGACCTTTGAGAATTGCCATAGATTTCTTTAAAATTCCCACCCTATATTCTATATGTAGGCAGCTTGATTCTCTGAGTTTATATCTAAGACTTTGAGTCAGAAAGGAAAGAGACCTCTAGAGAAACACTGTTATAAAAGCAGATACTAATATTGTTGTTGTCCAGTCAGGTCTGACTCTTTGTGACCCCATTTGGAGTTTTCTAGGAAATGGTGTGCCATTTCTTTCTCCAGCTCGTTTTATAGATAAGAAAACTGAAGCAAATAGGCTCAAGTGACTTGCCCAAGCTCATCCAGCTAGTGAGGGTCTGAGGCCATATTTGAACTCAGAAAGATGAATCTACCTGTCTTCAGGCTCTGAACTCTATTTACTTCACCACCTAGCTGTCCAATAAATAACAATATAACCAAGGCCAAAGGGTGGCCCATCTATATCCCATAGTACCCTTCTTAGTGATATATAAAAAAAGAATCCTTCTAGCTTCCCTTTGCTTTCTTATCTTCTCTCTTTTCCTGTTTTCATCTCTTCCTATTTAACCTTTAGTTTCCCATTCTGATTCCTGTCCTTGAGGCAGTTATGATTGTTTTTTAAAAAGGAATTGGATATTCTCAGTTTTATTTTAAAATAATTTATTTACTGGTGACTACCACCTATATTTGTAGCACTGTAATAAATGTCTAGGCATTTTAAAAAATGATCTGAGAATGTTGATCAGTGTCTTCTGAATCTTGGGAAGAATTTTTTTTATCCTAAGGCAGATAGGATAATGCAGGAAAAAAAAATTCAGCCTGGATTAATTACCCTCTCCTTTCTTTCATTTATTGCTTAATTCTGCAGTTTCTTCGGGATGCCACGGAAAATAACTTGACAACCCTTTCGGCAAATTGGCAGTTATAAAGATTATTTACTCTTGCACATTTCAATTATGTTGGAACCAGTTCAGTACTATGTGAAAACAAGAATTCACTATGGCTTTTTCTTAGATGATAGAGAATTAATTACTGTCTCTTCTTCTAAGACAAAAAGCATACTAGGAATACCATTCTTCTGTTAATGATTTCCCATTTATCCTTTATATAGCATGCTTTGTATATATTTGTTTTTACACATTTTTCTTCCATTAGATTGTGAGCCCCTTGAGAGCAGGCATTGTCTTTTGTCTCTTTTTTATTCCCAGTACACAGTATAGTTCCTTGACACACAGTAGGTGCTTAAAAAATGTTTGTTGACTAATTGATTTTTATTTTCTAATAAAAATTTAAATGAATACTTTCCCTGAAGGCCTTTAGAATTTAATTATGCTAGTTGAATATACTTAGCATTCTCTGAATATTTTAAACTTTATTTTTCAAAATGGGGTTGGAAAATAAAACAATGAAAAAATGTCATCCTGCAAAGAGTCTGGGGTTGTTTCAGCCAGAGAAGACAAGACTAAGAAGTGATATGGCAGTGATTTTTGAGGAAGTGAAGGTTGTTGTCTTATACAATATACTATTCAGGTGCTTTCCACCTCTTTTGAGAATAGGACAGAAAGGCAAAAACTAAGCACATGGTACTTTAAAGTTATATTTCCAGCTGAAGAAAATTAATTCATAAACATGTATTAATTAATTGCTTGCACTGTGCCAGGCATTGTGCTAAGCACTGAGGATACAAAAATAGACAAAAGACAGTTCCTATCCACAAGGAGCTTGCCAAAAAAGTTATCAAATCATGAAATGGATTGAGATGTAAAGAATTTTACAGACTATAAAACTATAAATGTGAGCTATTATTATTATCATTGTTACCTCATCTAATTTTTTATGGAATTCAGATAGAAATGGTTAAAGACAAATTTAAATTCTGCTTTTTCTTTTATATTTAATATCTTGAGGTCAAAAACAGTAAGTTTCTAAGGGTAGTGATATATAAATTCATTTAAGTTTTATCTTTGGGACAAATTCAGTAGCAGACAGGGCCTCAAGAATAACATACACCTAATCTTCTTCCCACAGGTTTTAATTATTCCCCAGGTCCCTGAAGTATAAATTTTTTTCATGCAGTTTGGAAATTGAGTATTCATTGTGGTGTTATCTACTAAAAACATTATTCCTAAATTTTTTTATGGAGCTAAATGATATCCCAGTGGTTGTAGACATTTTTTCTGCGGGGATGTTCCAGTTCTAGAATAATTTATTTGTTGAATTCTCAAGGTTATTTTGGAGTTATAGATTTGTAGTTTGTTAGCTGACAAAGGAACATGATCTTCTGGTCTATAATTCTAGCCACCTGATCTTTCTAGGTGTTCTGTTATTATTTTTGTTATAACTGTTGTCTCATTTTCCTCTTTTTTTGGGGGGGGGGACTTCATACTGAAACAATCTGAATACAAGCCAACATCCTGCTATTGTTCTCTTATATTGAATGTTACACAGACTATTGCAGAGGTGGATAAAAATTTTTTTAATTACATTTTAAAGTTTTTAAATAATTAAATAAGGATTTGGAGCTATAATTTCACCTTCTGTAGACTCATTAAAAGTATCTTAAAGATAATGGCAGGAGTTGACAGGACAACAGGAATAATATGTACAGTGTCCTGTTCCCAAGTGAGCTTTTCTTTTTAAATCCTTAACTTGAGTTTTAGTATCAATTCTAAGACAGAAGAGCAACAAGAATTAGGCAATTGGGTTTAAGTGACTTGCTCAGGATCATACAGTTTGGAAGTACCTGGGGCCAGATTTGAACCCAGGTCCTCCTGACTTCAGACCTACCTGTCCCTTCCCAAATGGTTTTAATTTTGTTTTGTTAAATCTCTATTTTTAAAAAAGTTTCTTTTCCCACATATTTTGATCATTATGATTATTTGATATGGCAACATCTGTTCTTAAATTTTTATGGATCAGCTCAAGAGAGGTAATGCAATCAGTAATCACAACCTCCAGGGAAACTGAACCTGGTGAGATCTCTTGGTTGTGAGCTTCACTTGGGCTAGGCCAGTCATATCTCTGAATGATATTTAGCATCAGTATTGTGAGTCTCCAAGAGCAAGGGAGTATCTGGTTTCCTAAGGAAGGATGAACCAACCCAGACTGGTATTGGAACAGGTCAAAACTCCTATGTTGGCCAGTATGGGGATGGCCCATGAGTAGCCTGTGCATTTCTAGCCTAGGGAGGATGGGGTGAGCTAGTCTTTAAAAACTAAATAAATAGATGAGCGAATGAATGAATGAATGAATGAATGAATGAATGAATGAAAAAACAAATTAAATAAAGGATCCATCTTTTGTCTAGGCAGTTGTGGGCACAAGGTCTATCTCTAATGGCACTCTGCTTCTAATACAGTTTTTTGCTGAATTCTCCAGAATATTTTGAGGGTTTGTATTTGTAGTAAGAAGCTTTGTTGCCTGTTAGTGTATAAAAATAGCATGTTTCCAGTGTATAACAGTAACTACCTGATCACATTTCTCTAGGTATCCAATAGATGCTAATTTTTGCATCCTGTTGTATACCAGTTTCTTGCATAATCTTTATGGAACAATGGTTTGGGTTCCTTAAAGATAAGTTTTGTGTCATTTTGAGTAGCAATGACCTGATCCTGAAACAGTCATTAATCCCTCCTTTTTCTGTAAACAAATTTGCATGGCACAACCATTTACTCTGTACTTCCTTGTCAAAAATTTTAGGTTGAATAAACACAGATGTTACCTTAGGAGTGATGAACCTTCTGATTACAGTTATTATATTATTATAGTAGCAATTTTCATAATATAATTTTTAAATTAATATGACTTAGTAATGTTGATGTAGTTGTGCTTTACTATTATCATTAAGGGAGGCTGTAAAATCTCCTTTAGATATTTTTAATATGACATTTTTGTTTACTTGAGATTGTTTATGTATAAACTGTACTGAATTCAGAGGGATGGACTAGATCAGTGATTCCCAAAGTGGGTGCCACCGCCCCTGGTGGGTGCTGAAGTGATCCAGGGGGGCGGTGAGGGCCACAGGTGCATTTATCTTTCCTATTAATTGCTATTAAAATTAAAAAAAAATTAATTTCCATGGCGCTAAGTAATATTTTTTCTGGAAAGGGGGTGGTAGGCCAAAAAAGTTTGGGAACCACTGGACTAAATGATCTCCTTCAAGGTTCATGCAGGGCCCTCTCCTGTCATACTTTGTAAATGATAAGGCTATATCACAGAAACCCTTAGTTCAAATCCTGCTTCGAACACTTAGAATAACAGGATCTTCCATCTAAAACTGGAAGAGTTCTTAGGGCCCATCTATTCCATCCCCTTCATACTACAGATGTGGAAACTAAGGCCCAAGTAAATTAAATAGCTTAACTAAGATCACATGGGTGGTAAGCATCAGAAAAGGGATTTGAGCCCAGTTCCTCTGACAGTTGAGCTCCTATACCTCACTTACTACATGGGCATTTCATTTAATCTCCTTAGTTCCAAGTTCCTCAACTTTAATATGAGGGTAGAATAGGAATGGACTAGATTACCTTTAAGATCTCTTTTAGCTGTAAATCTATGATTATAATTTTCAGGTATTATTTAGGATATAAGTCCCACATTCATTTTTCTGTTGTGTTTCCTCAATTAAACCATAACTATTTAAAAAATTTTAGTTGTATGTGATTGGAAGGCAAAAATTTGTTAGGAAGCATTGTGAAGACATTTTAAGATATTCCTTCACTTGTTTCCTAAAAAGAAACAGACAAAAAATGATATATAGGAACCGGCTCTAAGTTAAAAAAATGAAAATTTCAGGCATTAAGAAGACAATGCTAGTTGAGTTGTACTGCTTAAGTTGTGTGCAATATGCACCGTCTTTCAAAAATGAAGCTGACATAGTTGAGGTCATGAATCTGGAAGCCCTTGGGAAGAGGAGTCTACGTTTTATGAAATAGCTAAGGTTAGGAGTATTATCTCCTAACAAATATTTGAAGTGCAACCTAAAGCTAGGAAAGAAAGCTTATGAGCCTATAAGGCAAAGGGAGGAAGCCAATACTACAGGATTAAACTGAATTGCATGAACATTTTCTAATCAATTTTAATGGTCATCCTTAGACATCACAAATTGGTGTAATAATTCTAATACCATGATTTTGGTGAAGAGAGATTTTATTCTTTGGGATTTCGATTTTCCTCCCCTGTTTACTGATACTGAATCTTAAATTACAGATTACTTGATCATTCAAATGATGGATTTACAAACTGGGAATTTATGACTGTACATTGCTGGGGAGAAAAAGCTGAAGGAGAATGGACTTTAGAAATCCATGATATACCATCCCAGGTCCGTAATCCAGAGAAACAAGGTAAGTGACTTTTATGAAGGGAGCAATAATTTTTGTGATTTAAAAAAAATTTGTTAATAGAAAAAGTTATTTCTTTACCTATAATCTCTATTCAGTGATAAATGGTTTTCACATCATTTAGCATGCCTCATCCTGTGCTGCAACGGCAAACCTTTTTTAAACTTCTTCCCTCTTTGGGCAGGATAAAAAATTAGAGGTGTATATATTACTCAAAAGTATTTTTTTATTGGATTTTCACAGATGTTTCCCTTTCCTTTTCCATTTTTTTTGTGACATTCTAAAGCAGTGAATCACTTCCAAAGAGAAGGGAAGAGGGTGATTGTTGCCTTTAGACATCCCAAATTTTTAACTTTCCTGTTTTGTTAGCTGTGAAAAAGAAGTCACTGACCTGCTTTATTGCCCCCCCTCCCAAAAAGAACTCACAATTCAAGTCATTGTGAATTATTAAAAGAGAATGTCCCACTCCATAAGAGGGCTAAAAAAAATTCCATTTGATTATTAACATTTAAGGTTGCTCAGTTATCACTGACATTCAGTAATTTACTTCTCATGTTACTGAATATCTAATGTAATCCAGTGTTGCTTGATCAATTGTTTAGACCTTTGGTTTATGAGTTATGGGAAAGAATGTGGAAACTGGTGCTATTTCAATTGATTTCTTTTTATTTGTACATCTGATTAGTGCAATTTGTGTATTCATTGCGTCTACTTTCCTTTGCCCCTGTTGCTATAGACCAGATTCATCTTGGCATGGTCTATCACAAATCTTTTTGGTCCATGCCCCCACCCAGGGTTTCTGCTGAGACACCAAAACAGAACACCAAATAAAAAACAAGTCTTACTGAATCAAACAGGAAGAGCAAAGGACTAGTATCTGAACCCATAAACAAGCACAAGACCTCACTTTCTTCCCAGAACATTTTACAGACATTTTAGAGGGTCACTGGTGCTGAGGCTAATTCATATGTGAATGAAGAACTCAGGATTCTTATCTTCTGGTGGATCCTAACCTCCCTTGAGACTTAGGTAGTTCACATAACTAATAATATAAGCTAAGAGATAGATTTGCATTAATCCTCCACTTCATGCCTCCTTTCTATTTTAATCCTGTTTTCCTTTCTTTTCCATGCAGGCAATATTGCCTGGAAGCTTCTATCCACGTCCTAGGGAGGTGAGGTATTTCTGTCTCCTCTCCAATCTTCTCCAACCCAGAATCTATCTCATTTTCATTTGAAAATGCTTCCTTCAGTCCTTGGGGACCACATGGAGGCACTAGGCTTTTTCTAGGTCCTAGAGTTGTGTCTCTATTGCCAATTCCCCTATTATTTACATCTCTTGAACTGCATGACCCAGGATACTCTAGATATCTGGGCTAGCAGGGACCACAAAAGAATCATTTTGTCTTTGACTTTTTTGGAAATGTAGCATGTCAGCCAATAAGCATTTATGAAGTGCTTACTATGAATCAGGCATTGTGCTAAATGTTGGGAAAACAAATACAAAGAGAAAGAAAGGTAATCCCTGCTCTCTAGGAGCTTATAGTCTAATAAGGGAAGACAATGCATAAAAAGAAGTTAAAAGAGAGTTGGGGAGCAGGATGTAAAAAAGGAGTACAGCCTGTAGAAGAATGAGGCACAGCTAAGCCTGAATCCTCTCAAAGTTCTAGGAAGAGCCCATTTTAGAGGGAAAAGCTTTGGGTTGGAGGGTACTTCCAGTGTGAATTCCAGTGTTGCATTGAAGCTTTAGGATAAAGCCTCTACCATGCTAGGGCATGGGAGATGAAATTATAATTGAGATGACAAGAACATTCGGCCTCAAATCCTCCTTCAGATAGTTTACTAACTTTGTGACTCAGAGCAAGTCAGAAAACAATTTCATACACACACACACACACACGTGTACCTTCAATTTTGAGATAGATTATAAATTTCTTAAGAGCTTAGTATCCCACACAGTACCTAGCATATGCTGGATATAAAAGAGTGAATAAATATTTGAATAATTTGATACCAAACACATGACCTATAGCCCAAATCTGGCTCACTTTAAATTACCACTCAGGACTAATAACAATTTTTTTAAAAACACTTCCTCTAAGAGCTATACTATAATTCAGTGATTCCCAAAGTGGGCGCTACCACCCCCTGGTGGGTGCTGTGGCAATCCAGGGGAGTGGTGATGGCCACAGGTTCATTTATCTTTCCTATTAATTGCTATTAAAATTTTTTAAAATTTAATTTCCAGGGGGCTAAGTAATATTTTTTCTGGAAAGGGGGCAATAGGTCAAAAAAGTTTGGGAACCACTGCCAATTTATACACTTTTGAAAAATCAACCTAGCCTTTTCCAAAGAAAGCTATTTATCCCATTATTAATTTTAATTTGGATTCCTGTCTTTTAATGGTAGGGTAGAAATATAGACACACTTTTTCTTTTGAATGATAAGAATATTTTCTACTTGTTTGGCCCTAATTTTCCTAGCATATGTGTGATATTTAGACAAATGTGTATATGTGTGATTACTGTGTGTCAAGCATTGTGCTAAATGCTGAGAATACAAATACAAGAAGAAAAAAAGATAGTTCCCATCCACAAGGAGCTCATATTTTAACAAGGTAAGACAAAATATAAAAGAAAGAGAATGGGGATGAATAAGAAAGAAATACTGCCTGTAGAGGAATGGCACATAGCTGACAGGAGTATCCTCCTTAAGTAGGTTCCAGGAGGGATCCTCCAATCAGAAGGAGAGGCTCTGGGGCAGAGGGTACTTCCAATGTATGAATTCAAGTACTGCAGTGAGAGTTCAGGATAAAACCTTGGACACACACATATTTGTGTGTGTGTGTGTGTGTGTGTGTGTGTGTGTGTGTGTGTGTGTGTCTGTATATCTCTATCTCTTTGGATATAGCTATACTATCTAATAGTCATTGTGTATTCACTAAGGACTCCATTAGTAAGTCTCTCCTTTCTTACAGTAACAAATGAAGTGCATCCAGGATGACAGCCCCATTGTTTCTAGGAGCAAATCAACATAAATTCCCTCATAACTAAATTCTTTTTCTTGTCAAAGAAAATGAAGATAAAGGAGGCTTAAAATCACTGTCTTCACACTTTCAGAAACCGTCATGGCTTTTAGAATAGGATTTCTTTTCACATTTGCATGGAGACATGAATTAACATTCATGAGAGTATAATATTCTGTTATGTAGAATTAAATTATATTCCATTTAGAAAACTTTTATTGACCACCTACTGTGTGCCAGGCAATGTGCTAAATAGTCCTGGGAATAAAGATATATCACATGCTCCAAGGCTTTGAGGGATGGAAAATATCACTATCCCTTCTCTGAAAGGCACAGATGTTGTCATTGAGTGCCTGCATTTCAAGTGGATCTAGAAAATAAGAGAGACTTGTTTATTTTATGAATGGCAAAAGATACAAAGCCTTTTGTGTAATAGTTTATTGAAGACCTTGAATTTAAATCTATGTCCCTTAAATGTATCAAAGTTACATTCAATCAATCTTGAGGAAATTAAGTACACCAAATTATTATGTAGCCAGTAAAGCACCAATCAGGTCATAGACGGGTTCTTGGATATCATCCAAGATGCTTCATATATGAAACCTTTATATAGACTACCTTTTAATGTGGTCCAGTTGAATTGACCCAGTTACATATATATTACATCACTACTAATGTAGAACCATCATTTTTTGTAAATGCATGGTAGAATATTGATTGCTCTTGTATAAAATACTGCTCTTACTTCTGCCTCCTATGATTTATATAATTTAGGAAAATAACCAATTTCACCCTAAAATTTTTATTATCACTTCAAACTTTTGTTATTGTGCCCACATTTATAATGTAAAGCAGAAAGATTATAAGTAAGATGCCATTCAATTTCAGGTGAAGGTTTCAACAGATTAATAGATATGTAATACAAAAAAGGTAGGGAGTAATTCTTCTATGTTTAACCATTAGTTTTGCCCTTATTTGATTACTCTTCCCAGTTTTGTCTTGAAATTTGGATTGGGAACACAGAGAAATTGTACACCAAAAGAAATAAATGGAAAAAACTCAGTGAAGAAAAATTAGTTAGGGTTATTTTGTCCAAATCAGTGGTTCTCTAATAATTGCTAAATGATCTCTTATAATAATATAATTTTTTAAAAAAGATAGTGGCTACATTTTTGCTTCTGGCCTGCATAATATCCCATATTATTATCACATCAAAAGAAATGTCAACTTTTAAAATTGATTTTGATGTGTTTTCACAATTGATGATTAATAGAGCCTTTTCTGTCTCCTAATTGGTCCATAGACTATAAAACTTGGGAAACCACTAGAATAGTAAATAACCAGTTGAAGAATTCTTTACTGTCTATATAGCTCTTTGAAGGATTAATTATTTGAAAGATCTACTAGGCAGTTTGGTACAGTTGAAGAACAATTAATTAGGACTTAACAGGTCCTTATTTTTCTACCATTAACTTGATATATGAATTTGGAATACCATAAAAATTCTGATACCTTAGTATCAGTATGGAGTTGACACCAAAGTCTTCAAGTATTGGCCCAGTAATAGATTATGTGTTACTGTTCAAAGTCCAATCTAGTTCAGTTGGAGGAAAGGTCCAACACCATCAGGAGTTTAGCCACAAAATGATGAATGGGTCACCAAGTGATCCATGAGATAGGCAAAATTCAAAGTGGTCTTTGATCTTGTACATTCCTCTTCTGCTTACACTGTGACATTGTTGAGTAGAAGGGTTCTAAGACAAAACAGTAATTCTTTGAGTAAATATAAACACTCTTTTAACTGTTGGAACTCAGCATGTGATCTTTGTTACAAACATAGTATATGTAGAAGATAAGAGAAGGAATAGAGGAAGATACACGTTGCTATTGACATCCTCACCAACAAGTAAAATCAAAAGGCATAAAGAAGTTGCAGGCCAATGAAAAAATACCTATAAAGATTCCTCAGAGAGTCAAATAAAGGAATTAGTGAAAATTATTCTTTATATGCCTAAAGGCAATAAGGAAATGTTTCATTTCATAGTGTTCTTAGCTAGCCTTCTCTTTCAATTGTTATTATTACTATATCAAACAAAGGGCTATGAAGAAAGATGTAACCTTCACATCAATATCTGTTGCAGAAAATGAATGAAGTAGAGAAATTCTATGAATAACATGTTAAGATCCTTCAGATGAAATCAAGATAAACTTTTAATTTTGATATACTCACTCCAAAACTGGACACAGAGAAGGATGGCTAAAACTGTATTGGGCAAATTAATAATCAAAAGCAAGCACAAAAGAAGAAATTTTGAATGTTAAAGGAAAAAATAAACAGAATTTAAAGTAAAAATAATTGAACTAATACAGCATTGCTTTTAAAAATCCTAGTAAGATTCATAAAGTGAACTAAAAGGAAAATCAAATTAACAAAATAAAAAATGAAAAATTAGAATTCATAAAAATGGAGAGGAAATAAATAAAATTATCAAAAACCACTATAACTACTTATATGACAACAAAACTGAACAAATAAATGAAATAAATTTATATCTACAAAAATATAAAAGACCAAAATTAACAAAACTGAGCATAAAGTACTTTAATAACCTAATCTGGGGAACAAAATTGAACAAGACAAAAATGAAGTCACATGGGAAAAACTCACATCACAAGAGATTGGTAAATAAATTCCATTAAAAAATGTTAAACCAGTTGCTGTGCTACCAAAAACTATGTTCAAAAATTAAAAAAAGACATTCTGCTAAATTCTTTCTGTGAGATGGTCATGGTCCCAATTCCCAAACCATAGTAGAATAAAGAAGAGAAAGAGAATTGCATGCAAATATCACAAATAATTTTATTGATTCAAAAATATTAAATAAAATATTGATAAAGAGTACAAAAATATATCCAAAATTATTTTTGTTACATACTTATAATCAAGTTAGATGAGCCCAAGAATCAAAATAAAGAAAATAATTAGCTTTAAAAGTCATATTGATATCAAAAACTACACAATTGTGTCAAAGAATATTGAGGGGCATTCAATAAAAAGCATTTATTTATATTGAAAAAGTTTAAAAGCCCAAGAATTAATTATTTCTTTGATATGATGAAAAGCTTTTATACAAATCCTAGAGCTAACATTGCTTACAAGGATACTCTGGAAAATTCTCAAATAGGTTAAAGCAGACATCCTTTCTCTCTATTAACAAACAATGCAGAATGATAGGTAGCATGTAGTGTTCACCATTGATATAGCAAATGGTTGTTGTTAATTGTTCGTTCCCCCTTCCCACCCCAAAAAGTACATGCCTTTGCCCGGAGAATAAGGAAAGAAAGAAAACAAGCATTTATTAAGAGCCTGTTATGTACCAACCACTGTATTATGCACTTCACAAATATTATCTCATTTAATCTTCACAACAACCCCTGTGAGGTAAATGCCATTTTACATTTGAACAAACTGAGGCAGAGTTTAAATGAGTTGCCCAGAATCACACAACTAATAAATGTCTAGGGTTATATTTGAATTCAGTTCTTCCTTGACTCCCAAGTCCAGGGCTGTTACCTGTTTCACTGACTAACTCACTCAATGGCAGTAATAATTATGTGACAAGAAACTCTAATTAAATCAAAGACCTGAGATTAATTTTGTGGGTACCTCATCTACCAAGGTAGACTATAATCTATCTAAAATTTAGTCTTCAAAAATTTCCTGAGGCTCAAAGAGATTAAATAATTTGTCCATGATCACACAGATATCAAAGATTAGAATTCAGCCTAGACTTTCCCAACCAAGTCCGACTCTCTATCCACTTTGCATACTGCCTATATTCTTCACACCCCAGAGGAAATAAATTTAGATATACTAAGAGATATTAAACATGAAGGATATTTCCTAATGATGACAATGATTAAAAGAATAGAAAACAAGAGTTCACATATTTTCCATCCTTGTAAATCTTTAGACATAAATAACAGTCATTATCCTTATATGAATCTGTCAAAGGACTGAATTAAATATTTTCTCATTATTTCCTCCAGCTTTGAAATGCCATAGTTTGATGGAATTTTCCTGGTATATACTGCAGTATTGTCAGGAAATTTTCTTTGCTTATTCCCTTAGAGGGTTCTAGAGATAGCATAAACCTTCCAAGATTTGTTACTCCCCTTGTCTTTTGCCAGAATTAACAAGTGCAGGCAAGTGTTATGTCAATGTTGTATTAAGATAAATTATTTCTCTTAATGATGAGGACTGATTTCTAGGAGATGATTAACCTTTCTGTTTCCATCTTCTTAACCATTGCAATCAGCAACTCTTTCTCCTCATTTGTTTTATAGACTAAGGAGAGATTTGGTCACCATTGATTCAAATGGAATCTTTCTACTATTAGTGTTTTAAATGCACCCTTTTATTAGACACTGCAGTTATACAGATACATCCCTGTAAAGACTATTTGCAGTACCTACATCTCTGACCATGGACCATGCATTAAGCTGTCTTCATTATCTTGGAAGCTGTAGCCACCCAGGAAGCCATGCTGAAGAGGGTGACTAAACAGAGTGTAGGAGCATCCCTGCTGAAATAAAGAGGAAAGAGTAGAAAAGAGCAAAAGAGGGAGGTCTCTGTTTTGCTAGAAGGCTTATCATCCATCTGTCTTCTTGGGCACATACCTCATTTTATTTATATAGTTTCACTTTGCATAGGGCTTTTTGAAAACAAAGTTATTTCACATATATTGTCCCAACTGATTTGTTTCCCAGGACAATAATAATTCATATTTATATTTTAATCTTTCAGGAGATCTGTGATTCTGACAACATGAATACTCTTATTGGTAGCACATATCATAAGCCATTCACACCTTCTCTTCTTATGTGACCCTTCTTTTGCATCTTCCCTTAAATCTTCCCACATGGTGTTTTCTACCCAACATGCTCAGGTCTTCCTCTAGATATTTTGTGGTGTTACCAATGGACCACATAGCATAGTCTATCATTAATTTTTTCATAGTTTTTTCTTAACTTTTTGCATTTTATTTATTAATTTATTTTGTTTAAGCTTGTTTTCACAAAAGGATTAACATGAAAAAATGTTTTACATGATTGCACATGTAAAATCTATATGAAATGGCTTACCATCTCAGGAAGGATTGGGAGGGGAGGGAGAGAATTTGAGACTCATTGGAAATTGTTTTTACATGTAACTGGAGAAAAAATAAAATTAAATTTAGAGTTCTTAAATGTTTGCAAAGGACTTTCTTCACAATAACCCATAAGGTCAATAGTATACGTATTATTTTTCCTATTTTATAGGTTCAGAAACTGAGATGTTGATAACTTACGTGAGTCAAACACAACCACAACTGATAAACAGCATAGCAAAACCATAAAGACCAATTAGGAAACCATTGCAATAGTCTAGCTCTTTTTTTTATCTCTCCCAGGAATGTTAGTTGGATTTATACTTAAGCTGCGTTTTTCTTTCAGGTTTTGTAAGTAGATATTTTGGAGCCATTCTTTTCTAGGTTTGTGTTTTGGATATCTCTGTCACCATAATAGTTCTTTGTGGTGGGATTATTTTTTTTGCTTATTCTCCTAATCTACTATTTCAATTTGGACTTTATGTTATTTCACATTATTCCAGAGTCTAGGGAAAGCTCAGGATAGGGATCCATAAGCTTTTGGTGTTCCCAGAGTGATACTGTCTAGAACAAAGTCCAAATCTCTGCCCTCCTGGTCTTAGCTCAACAAGTTCTTGACCCAAGTTTGGATCTGCACAACACTCCTGTGGGTTTGTCCTTGTTTGGAATTTCCAGTAGACTGTTGCTGGGCTCAGCTAAAATCACCTAGCTGGGATGCTCTGTAGGTTCAAAGTGACAGGATTGTAGGTTCCCCTTTGGTCCAGTGGGATTCTTGCCCTGGTTATTCCACTCCAACTTTCAGACTAGGCTTGGGGCTGGAGTTGAGATCCTCCTCTCTTTATGGGGTCAGAGTGGCATAACTACTGCTTGCTTCTGAATTTGTTCATTGGCACACAGCCTAGGATCTATTGCTCCCTGACCTAGGATGCCACCCTGTTGCAAATATCTTCACTCTGTTCTGGATCTCTGACCCACAGTTGAGTAGTGAGTGATAGAGCTGCCAACTGGCAAATCTTCCAGCTCCCTACATGAAGTCACTCTGCCCTTTTGTAGGTCTGGGATCTTGTCTTGCCCTGGTGCATATCTTTGTCCTCTTTCATCTCTTACATTCTGGAATGTTCTACCCAACATCCTCTTGGCCAGACCTTGTTCCCAGTGTCCACAGATCTCTCTGTCTCCTTAACCCATGACTGGTGTTTTTCTTGCATTTCACAATTAGGACTTGTTTTGATGTGTTTTCTAGATCTGTGGAGATGTATTAGAGAAGTAGAGCTATTCTTTCTACTACTCTGCCATGTGGACTCCAATCCAATGCAATAATATAAATAAGAAAAGAGGAAGGCTAAATTAGGATGGTCACAGTAGAAGTGGAGTTAAAATGTCTAATCTGAGAAATATGAGAAACAATAGGACATAGCAACAACTAATTATATGAGGGAATAGGTAGGTGTGAGGGAGAAAGAAGAATCTAAAATGATTGCAGGATTTTGAGCATAGGTGACTAGGAGGATATTGGAGAGTGGTTCATTAAAACAGAAATAGAAAAATTAGTGGGAAGTGAACATAGAGGGGACAGAGATTCTGTTTTGGGCATGTGTTTCCTAGTCAGTGGACTGTTCAGGAGATAAGAACTTGAATGGGCAAGTGGAGTTAGCTGTTATTTAAAGTGGGCTCTCAGGAGTCCAGAATATTAAAATGGCATAACCTCTACAGTACTTGAGCAAAAGAGAGTATGCAGAACAGTTTTTAATTGGCTCATAGTCTAGTTATTAGTCATGAGACATTAGCCATGCTCACTGCCAGGCTTTCTGCAAAGAACCACAGCTAGGTGCAAAAGTTGGCTGTAGAGGTAAGACTCCCTTGCTTTTGAGTCAGTGGCCAAAGGTCAACTTGTAGATTTGCAGTGAACAATTCTCTAATGAGTCAGAATCTGGATGTTTAGCACCCCAAGAAGTAAGAGGATCAGCACCCTGGCACACAGCTTTCTTAAAGAAAAAGAAAGAAAGGTATTGGCCTTATAAAAATCTAGCAACATTCCAAACTCTTTCCATTCTCCTGGGAGGAAATGGCTGTAGCTGATCTGCCAAGCATGATAGCTATTCAGATACCTGACCAAGCATCAATGACCATTCAAATACCATGCTAATAAGAATTTAACCAGAAACAAGATGGATCTATCAAACTTTAGAAGGAAAGGAAGAGCGCTTATCCAAAGGGAAGTCACAAAAGGAGAAAAGCAATACACACAATTACTGTAACAATGCAAATGGAAGAAACAACCACAAAACAATTAAAACTCAATGGCTTGAAGTTAAAATAATGAAGAGGAGATGATAAGGCACCACCTTTCCCATATTTGTTGAAGTGCAGGACTATCAGTGGGGAATGCTGCCAGTGTCAGACATTTTCAAAAGATTGTTTTGGCTGAGCTGGGTAATTTTTCCTCATATTTTATTTTTTTTACTATAAGTGAATACTTCAGGAAGGGAATATAGAGAGGGATGTTGAAAAATGTATATTGTATAAAAATGTGTTATCAATAGCATTTTTTATTAAAAGGCAAGGAAAGGGGATGAACAAGAAAATAAGGAAATAAATGATGTGAGGGGGGAAAGGGAAGGAAATAAGAAAAGAAAGAAATGAAAGAATAAAGGGGAAGAAAGGAAAAGGAAAAAAGAACAGCCATTAGCATTTTAGTACTTTTTTTTACAAGTTATGAGTTTTTTAGTAGACTCCATTACTTCATTTAGTATTCTATTTTGAGAGGGTAGAGAAATTACAAAGAAGCCAGAGGGAGAAAAAACTATAAAACTATTATGGTTTTGAGAAATATATCCTGGTAAGAAAGGTTAAATAGTTGGGATCATTTAAGTCTGAGGTATAATCAAAAATTTGTGAAAGTGTATTATTAGAAGGAAAGTGATCAACTATTTTTTGCCCGCTGAAAATTGTGTGAGAAAAAATGGATTTGGAATGTACCCAAAATATTCTGTCAAATGCATTTGCTAGACTGGTTATTTTTATTTATCTATTTTTCTTAGTTATAACTTTACAACATTTAATGCTTTTCAGTGGTGGAATCAGCTGTTAAAAGTAGGTTGTTCTATAACACGGATGCTTTGGGGGAATATATATGAAGAAAAGACTATTTTAAAGCACCAATAAAACTTTAATTTTTAAAAGTGCAACAAAAACTATTTAGGTTATACATGAAGAAGCCTTCAGTAATTATTAATGATTAAACCTTGCATCCAATACATGGATGACATCCTTGAAGAACTTTTAACCAAGAAAAGGAATTGGACCATTTCTGGATCACTGAAGGGTAATGAGGGAGAATATAGTGCATCTTTTTTAATGTTCTAGTTACAGTCGTGTGACCTTGATTTCTCTTGACTCAGTTTCCTCACCTATGAAATGGACGGAGAATTGTTGTAAGAATGAAATGAGATCTGGGATATGAAGGCACTTTGCTAAGAGTGATTTTATTATCATAATCATAATTATAATGCACTTTTTTAGTCTTTTATGTAACCTTCTATAACAAGTATAACATTTGAATGTCTAGTGAAAGTTCACATATGAAAAATGATAAAGCATAGGGAAGACATGATCACCACAGAAAGATGCTTATGCTCTGGGTTGAACCAAAAGTACTGATTAAAGGATCCATGTCCATCTGTTAGATCTGTAATAGAAAACTCAGAGGTCCTTCTACGCCATCCTATTGCATTCATTCCTTTTGCAAAGCTCCATCTAATCTGCATCCACAATGTTTGATACATCCTCTTTTCCCACTCATGATTCAGACCTTCAGCAACTTTTACTTGAACTATTGCAACTAGCCTCCTAATAGGCTCCCTGCTCCCTGCATCCCCTCTCCAAACTAGCCTTTAGAATTATCCAAATGATCTTCATAATGCACATGTCTGACTTTGTCACTCAGCATGCATGCCCAAAAAGTTTAGTGACTCCTTATTCCTATCAGATAAAATACAAACTTAGCAGCTTGATATACAAATCTACAATCTGGCTGTAACCTAATTTTCCAGCATTATCTCATATTACTCCCCTTTGCCCACTCAAAAGTTCTAGCCAAATGAGCCTACCAGCTGTTCCCCAAATCTAACACTCCATTGTCTACCTCTTTGCCTTTCCACATGCATTCCTAATGCATGGAATGTACTCCTTTCTCATCTCCAATTCTCAGAATCTTGCCTTCTTCAGACACCATATGACATTAAGAAGCTGGAAAGTGTCCAGAGAATGACAGGTAAGATGATGAAGAGTCTGGAGGCCATAACATATGAGGGAGGATCAGTTTTTTAAATTGGGCATATTTAGCCTGGGAAAAAAAGAAAACTGAGGATCTTGGGGAGGTAGGGTGTAATGTGGAACCGGACATGATAGCTGTATTTAAATATTTGAAAGGCTATCGTATGGAAGAAGGCTTAGATATATTGTTCGGTCTTAGAGGGCAAAACCAGGAGGACTGGGTGGAGGCAAACTCCACTGATGTCAAAGTGATGCCAGGAAAAATTTCCTCCCAATTAGAACTGTTTAGAAGTGGAATGACTTGCCTCATTAGGTAGTGGATTCCCTCTCTTAAAGGTCCTCAAACAGAGACTGAACAACCATTCACCAAATGTGTGATAATGGAGATTCTTTCATGGATAGATGTGACTGCATGACCACTTAAGTCCTTTCTAATTCCAAAACTCTGAGATTCTGGGATCCTTTATGAAAACTTTCTCTAACTATCTCCTGACTTCCCCATCCCCTCCACTTCTACATTCCCAAGTCTCTGTGTTCTCTGTTTCTTCAAATGACCTTGCATTTACCTATCAATGTGCATGCAACATTACTGAATAGGATGTTTCTTGAAGACAAGGATTACTTGTTTTTGTTGTACCTAGAGCAATACCTTGCCCGTTGAAGGCATGTAATGTTTGTTAAAATCAGAGAACTTTGAGGAGTATGACAGTAGCTTTCAAATACTTGAAGAGTTATTTTGTAGGGGAAAAATATGGATCCATTCTTCATCTCCAGATGGTAGAATTCAAATCAAATGCTGAAAGTTACTGGCACTCAGATTTTGGGTCAACATATAATAGCAATTAGAACTATTAGTACAATGGTAGAATGTGCTATCATGGAAAGCAGGGTTCTAAGGGTGCTCTTGGTGACTAGTCCTGAGAGGTAAGTAGTCTCACTGAACCTGGAGTCAGAAAGGTCTCAGTGCAGATTCTACTCAGATACACACTAGCTGTGTGACCATGAACAAGACTGTCTGTCTCAGTCTTCTCATCTACAAAATGGAAATAATAGTAGCATCTACCTTACGGGGCTTTTATAAGGATAAAATAAGATAATTATAAGGCATTTTTCAGTCCTTAAAATGATATAGGTTCTAGCTATAATTGTAATCATCATTATTGTTATTATTACTGCCATATTAGTAAAGACTGAACAACAATTGGTTAGGAAAATATAATAGAAGAAATTCCTTCAGAATTAGACTTAAGTAGATAGTAATATTACAAGTAAATTTACTTATAATAAGTAAGATAAGTAAGATTACAAGTAGATTTGTAAGATTCCTTTTAACTCTAAGGTTTTATGATTATAGATATGGTATGAGTATGACTGTATGATGAAAATTAAAATGAGGTATAGATCTGGCTGCTGTTTTGTTCATCTTTCTAGTGTAGTCCTGTAATATGAGCAATTTATACAGCATGATGGACTTTTGCTGTGCCCCTACTATTTGGTAATAGACTATTAATGGGGACAGCTTGGTGGCTCAGTGGATAGAGCCTCAGGCCTGGAGTTAGGAGAACCTATGTTCATATCTGGCCTCAGAAACTTCCTAGCTGTGTGACCCTGCGCAAGTCACTTAATACCATGTGTCTAGCCCTTTGCCCTTCTGTCTTAGAGTTGTTACTAAGACAGAACATAAAGGTTTAAATAATAAGAAGAAACTATTAATGATAATATCATTTATCCCACAACTTCACTTTGTCTATATTGATCAGATTTACCTGGATAATTTCCAGGACTCCATTTCCCTTAGTGCTGGGTAGATATGCCTAATCCATCAGTAAAAAGCATGTTAACTATTAAGTGCCCAGAAAGCAATAAGAATATAATTCTCTTCAGTGCCTCTTTTCTTGATTCTCAAGTCAGGAGCAAGAAAAACCAGGGTTCAAATCCTGCCTCTGCCTGGCTCAGACCCTGTGACTCTGAGAAAGTCATTTCATCTCTCAGCACTCCAGGGAACTCCCCAAAACTTTAAATTACCAAGAAGGCACTATGTTTCTGGAGGAGAGTTTCTCAAACAGAAATTCCCTAAACCAGTGAAATCACAGGTCCACTCTCTACCCCTTGCCACTAAGAGACCCTTTGCTCTGAGGAAAAAGCTTTACTATCTTTGACACTAGTTTCAGTTTCCTTCAAATCTGCATAACTTCATTGCTTGCTGTGTTATTCCTTCAACACAACATTTTAAATTATTTTCAAATCCCTTAATACTGGGTGGATTCTTAAGTAATGAAGTGAGCTTCGTGTTGTTGTGATTCATACTCAGTCTCATGCCAAACTGAGCTTGGTTTTAAGTGATTGGTTTTTACACAGTTGGAATTTTTTCTGCATTCATGGTAGTGAATTGGCATAGTTTCAAATAGCATTTATGTAGAACTTAGTATGTGCCAGGTACAGTCCTGAGTGATTTCTAAATGTTATTTCATTTGATCATCACAACAACCCTGGGAGACACGTACTATTATTATCCCCATTTTATAATTAGGGAAACTGAGGCAAACAGATTCCATGACTTGTCTGTGATAACACAGCTAGTGACACTGGACTTAAGACTCAGGTCTTCCTAACTCTCGCTCTCTCCACTGAGTCACCTAACTACCCTCAAGTGTAAAGATCACTAATTCTGGTCGGAAGTAGAGGATTAGATTGAAATCTCACTTCTGATGATTACTACTTGGGTGAGCTTGCACACGTCCCTTAACTTCTCTAAGTCTTGGCTTCTTCATCTGTAAAATGAAAATGTTGGACCAGATGGACTTTTTTTGAGTTCCTTTCCTTGACACTGAATATAGTTCTTTGATCATGCATTTCCCTCTTCAGTTGATGGCCAGTAGGCAGTTGGAAATGGGAGTCTGAAGACCAGGAGAGAAGGTAAAGCAGGATAAGTAGATTTAAGAATCATCTGCAAGGGGGAAATGAAGAAGGGTGGGAAACATGAATCATGTAACCATGGGAAAATACTCTTAATTAATAAAAAGAATCATCTTCAAAGAGATGATAGTTGAATCCATGGGAGCTAATATGACTGATCATCAAGCAAAATAAGAGAAAGAGAAGAGGTCATAGAACTTCGAGGGACACTTTTGGTTAACAGGCAGGACTCTCTTTTACATCCAAAATCTAATACAAATACCTATTTAGCTTTTAAATGACTTATAAACTAGCACCTTCCTATCTTTCCAGTCTTACAACTTACTCCTCTCCAGAGAGTCTGTGATCCAGTAACTCCAGCCTCTTCTCTATTCCTCCCATAAGACAGTCCATCTTTTCACTGATTGTGCCTCATGCCCAGAAATTCTCTCATTCCTTGTTTCTGCCTCCTGGGTTCCTTCAAGTCTCAGTTAAAATCCCACCTAATGTGTCAAGCCTTTCCTGACCTCTTGAATCCAATGCCTTCTGAGATTATCTGAAATTTATCTTGTATATATCTTGTTTGAACATAGTTGTTTTCATGTCATCTCCCTTACTAGTTTGTGAGCTCCTTGAGTTCCTTTTTGCTATTCTTTTTATCTCCATAACTTAGCACAGTGCCTGGCATATAGCAGGTACTTAATAAATGCTTGTTAACTTAATAAGAATGATAGCAATAACTTGTGTTTATATAATACTTTAAGGTTTACACAGCACTTTACAAATATTTTCCCCTGTTATCTTACTGACAATCCTGAGAGCTGGGTGCTATTGTTATCCTCAAGATGAGAATGCTGAAGCACAGAAAAATTAAATGACTTGCCCAGGGTCACACAACTAGGAAATGTACTGGATTTGAACTTGGATCTTCCTGGCTCCAAGAACCCTATCTTTCTAATGAAAATTCATATACTTCCCCCAACTCTACATATTGAAACCCTGAGACAAAGCCCCACTTTTTCTGTCCTATTTAAGGCTTTGACAATTATTACTTCCTCCAAATTTCTGGAGCAATTATCTACACCACTCATTTAGCACTTAGCATATATTGCATTTTGTCTTAAGTTATTTTTTTCATGTATATGAATCCTGTCTTCTCAAATAGATTAAGAACTTCCAAAGGGCAGGGATTGGATATACAGTTGTCCCCTCATATCTGCTGATTTGGTATCTGCTGATTCGGTTAACTCATTGTTAACCACAGGAAAAAAAATGAAAAATTTAGAAAATTCCAGAAAATAAAAAATGAGCAGTGCATAAGTTTCAAACTGCCCACCAAGTGAGTACTGGCTGTAAGAAAAGTCTGCCAGCCCAGTATAAGACATCTCCCTTTGTCCACATACCCAGGCTCTCATGTGAAACTTTCCTCCATTCTGCCTTTACTGTTCTCACTCATCACATTCATTGTAGTGTTATCACAATGCCTTTATTTAAGAAAGCTCTTATTTACTATAACAATGGCCCCAAGATGCAAGAGTAGTAGTACTGGAACTGCACTCATATCCACAGATTTGATAATCGGCTGATTCAGTTGCCCAAAATTAACAGCAAGTGTTTGCTTATATCCATAGTTTCAACCATCCAAGGTAGATCTTGGAATGTATCCCCTGCAGCTACTTTGCACATAGTAGGTGATGTTGCTTCTTTCAGTTGGATTTAGTGAGCATTTATTAAGCACCTGCTATATGCAAGACATCCTGTTAAGCCCTGGAACACAAAGACAAAAAAGGAAACAGTCCCTAGCCCTAAATAATTTCTAGCTGGGACAGTTAGGTGGCTCAGTGTATAGAGAAACAATCTTAGAGACAGGAGGTCCTGGATTCAAATCTGGCCTCAGATTCTTCCTAGCTGTGTGACCCTGGGCAGGTCATGGAACTCATTCTTAGTATTAATTCTAAAATGGAAGATTAAAGTTAAAAAAGAAGAAGAAGAATTTATAGCCTACTGATTGTGGTAAATTTTCTCTGAAGGAATTAAAAAATTTCTGTGATTGTTTGGCTTATAAATGCAACTGTACCTCTCACTACCAAGTTACAAGTCCAAACTTACCTACCACATGTTTCAAGAAAGAAACTTCCATCTTACCCTTTTTTTTTTCCATGGTGAGAACTGCAATTTTAGGCACTGTCATTTAAATGGAAAAAAATATGGAACTCTCTTCCCAATCCTCTTTATGTAATACACATAATGTATCTTCTTTCATGGCCCCAGGGGGGTTTGTTTTACATATTTGAATCCATACAGTAACAAATAAACTCTCATAGACAATTTATGGCATTTTAAAAAGTTCTCTGTTATTTTCTTAAAGGATAAGAATTCACTTTTTCTCATACTGATTAAATATTTCTTCCTTTATCTGATATTTTCCCACCCCCTCTTTTATCACCACAAGCCCACAGTCACCATGTTTTACAAATCAAAAATCACATTATATGACAAAGGGATAGCCCTTTCAGAAGGTCTTGTTAAAAATACACTTTCATTTCTTTCTGAACATTTGGTTGCTTTAGATGTGAAGCCTCCTATTACTGTACTTGCTTGTTCTCAGGCCAGATCTTGTCTCCCAAGGGATCCACAGGGGAACCCTCACCCATTTGCCATCTACTCCATCTTCAATCTCTATTTCTTCTGTCTGAGTTTCTCTCCTGAATTCAATGCAAAAACTAAATGTAGGGAGCAGCTGGGTAGCTCAGTGGATTGAGAGCCAGGCCTAGAGACGGGAGGTCCTAGGTTCAAATTTGACCTCAGACACTTCCTAGCTGTGTGACCCTGGGCAAGTCACTTGACCCCCATTGCCTACCCTTACCACTCTTCTGCCTTGGAGCCAATAAACAGTATTGACTCCAAGACGGAAGGTATGGGTTTAAAAAAAAAAAAAAAACTAAATGTAGTTTCACAACTTCTTTCCATGCCCCTATCCCTAAACCAAGTAGGTAGCCCTTATAAGCATTTATGAGAATTTTTGCTTCTGTTAAGTATATAAAATATAGTACTGGGGGAGAGAGGAAAATTTTTTAATTATTTAATATAAATTTTTTAATTTTTAAAATTATATAGTAATAGGTACATTTAATCATAATATGCATGTAAAAAGAGGTAAACCTGATCTTTTTTTCATTTTTATTTTTCATTTTAATTCAGAGAATATCATTCCTTCCTGTCTCCTCTTACCCCAGTAGCCTATGGAGAATTAATCCATTCAGCTTTATACTCTGGAAGGAGGGGTGGTGGTTGTTGCTGAACTCTCCTATTTAGTTAGTATCAAAAATTTACCCAACCTACCCATACAAGGAAACCAAGGTAAGTAGATGATCTGCTATCACTCATGTGGCTCCTCCCTCTTCCCTACTCTTGATTCTTGCTCTGAAAATAGCAATCAAAATGTATGTTATAATCACTACTAGAAAGGATGTGATGATTTCCCTGTGATTACACTTTTATTTCCTGTGACTCTCCTGATCAAAATTCCTTTCCCTGGCCTCCATTGTCCTATTTGTATATATTCTTTATGTAGAACACAAGTCCCTTGAAGCCAAAGACTATATTGCTTTTCTCTCCAATAACAGGTCAGTGATAGATGCTTAAAAATTACTTTTAATCATTCATTCACTGAATACTAAATCTAGCAGGCATTGTGCTAGGCACTGGGGATGCAAAGACCTCCCCATTCAAAACAAAACAAAACCACAAAAAAAAAAAAAAAAGATCTTGCCTTTAAGAAGCTTACATTCTGCTGATAGGATAGATACTAATATTGTAGATCTCATCTTGCTTACCTCCTTTTTTTTCCATTTTATTTTTATTATCATGCAAAGCACACTTCCATTTGGTCACTGTTGTAAGAGCACACTAATGCAAAACCAAACCTTCCAAATAAAACCATAAATACAGTGATATGAAAGATAGTATGCATTCATCTGCATCTATCCAACTTCAGCAATTCTTTCTCTGGAGGTGGATAGCATTCCCCAGCATGTCTTTCAGGATTGTTCCAGACCATCACATTGCTGAGAGTAGCCAATTTTTCACAGTTGGTCATCATACAATATTATTGTTTCTGACGGGGAGGGGGCAGCAGCTGGGTGACTCAGTGGATTGAGAGCCAGGCCTAAAGGTGGAGTATCCCAAGTTAAAATCTGAACTAGACACTTCCTACCTGTGTCACCCTGGGCAAGTCTTTTAACCCCCATTGCCTGGCCCTTATCGCTCTTTTGCCTTGGGACCAATACACAGTATTAATTCTAAGATGGAAGGTAAAGGTTTAAAAATATATATATATTACTGTTACTGTATACAGTGTTCTCCAAGTTCTACTTATTTCACTCAGCATCAGTTCATACAGGTCCTCCCAAGTTTTTCTGAAATTATCTTGCTTATCATTTCTTATAGTACAATAGTATTCTATGACCACAATTTGTTCAGTCATTCCTTGATTGATGGACATTCCCTCAATTTCTAATTCTTTACCTCTACAAAAAGAGCTGCTTATAGGTCCTTTCCCCATTTTTATTATGTTTTTGGGATAGAGATCCACCTACCTTGCCTTTTCAGTGATTTTCTTTGTGTCCAAATATTAAGAATCAGCCAGGCCCAACCTACATGTTCCCTAGTCTAAGCCATTCATTCACTTTTTTCTCTAGTACCTGACCTGATTAGAGAAAACAAAAATGGTCGTGGAGCTTTATTTAACAGATTATATTTCAGAATGCTCATCTAGACCCAAGCATCTTCTCCCTTTATAAGATCATCAATGTAAAACTGGAAAGGAATCTGAAATTCCATCGTCTAACCCTCTCATTTTACAGATGGGGAAAAACTGAGGCACAGAATTTAAATGATTTACCCAGGGTCACAGAACTAGGAAGTATCTGAGATACAGTTCTTTGTAATCCTGAGTCCCATTGCCCTATCCACAATTCCATGTTGCTTCATAGAGTAAAGTCATCTTGGGCCCTTTCCATACGCTCCTGAATTTCTAAAAATACTCACACATGCTCCTCATTCTTTTGCCTCTCCATATAATAGGGTTGAGAATTTTGCTTCCTTCAAAGCTGTGCACAAAAGAGTGGATGATCTTTGCAAAAACACTGTTGTAGATATCATAGGTGTTGGTTTCTGATTTTAGTTAATTAGGACTGCTTTATTCTTTTATCCGATTGTCCATGTTTTGGGGTAAGTTGCTTCACCAGTCTTCAATAAGGTTTCCTAAACTCTAGGTTGAGAATATGACATTATGTGTTGGGCTTTTTTATTTAATTTTTTAAATTAGAGAATAAAACCAAATTAGGTAGAAATATAAGCTGTATGAGTCAGCAGCAGCAGGTGGTGCCTTTGGATGGCTTGAGAGGAGACTAGTAAGAATTAGTTCACTGGAAAACTTGGTTATATGAAACTGCTAGGCTGCTAGGCAATGGGATTTTTTTAATTTTAAGAACAAATTTTCACATAAGTTTTCCAAAGTTATATGATCAATATTGTCTCCCTCCCTTCTTTCCTCCCTACTCCCAGAGCCAACAAGCAATTCAATCTGGGTTATACATGCATTATCACATAAAACATGTTTCCATATTATCATTTTTGTAAGTGAATAATCTTATAAAACCAAAACCCCAAAACATATAACCAAATAAATGACAAATCATATGTTTTCATCTACTTTTCAACTCCAGCAATTCTTTCTCTGGAGGTGGTTAGTATTCTTTATTTTTTTTTAAACCCTTACCTTCCGTCTTGGAGTCAATACTGTGTATTGACTCCAAGGCAGAAGAGTGGTAAGGGTAGACAATGGGGGTCAAGTGACTTGCCCAGGGTCACACAGCTGAGAAGTGGCCGAGGCCAGATTTTAACCTAGGACCTCCCGTCTCTAGGCCTGACTCTCATTCCACTGAGCTACCCAGCTGCCCCCTATTAGTATTCTTTTTCATAAGTCCCTCAGAATTGTCCTAGATCATTGTATTGCTGTTAGTAGCAAAGTCTATCACATGTGATTATTCCACAATATTGCAGTTACTGTGTATAATGATCTCCTGGTTCTGCTCACTTTGTATCAGTTCATGTAGGTATTTGCAGCTCTTTCTAAAATCATCCTGTTCATCATTCCTTATAGCACAATAGCATTCCATCACCATCCTATACCACAATTTGTTCATCCATTCCCCAACTGAGGGATATCTCTTTAGTTTCTATTTCTTTGCCACCACAAAAAAGAACAGCTGTAAATATTTTTGTGCATACAGGTCCTTTCCCATTTTTTATCACTTTGAGATACAGACTTAGAAGTGGTATTATGAGATCCAAAAATGTGCATTCTTTGATAGCCCTTTGGGTATAATTCCAAATTGCCCTCCAGAATGATTGAATCAGTTCACAACTCTATCATCAATGCATTAGTGTTCCAATTTTGCCACATTCCCTCCAACATTTATCATTTTAGGTATGAGGTGGTACCTCAGAGTTGTATTAATTTGTATTTCTCTAATCAAGAGGGATTTAGAACATTTTTTCATATGATTATTGATAACTTTGATTTCTTCATCTGAAAAGTGTTTATTTATATCCTTTGACCATTTACTGATTGGAAAATTACTTGTATTATAAATTTGACTTAGTTCTTTATATATTTGAGAAATGAGACCTATATCAGAGACATTTGTTATAAAATTTCACCCCCCACCCCGGTTTGTTGTTTCCCTTCTAATCTTGGTTGCATTGGTTTTGTTTATTAAGCAATGGAATTTTAAAAAATTAACTTGGATTAATTGATTCTGATTGTATCCACAGCTACTTAGCACAGTTATTTCAGTTGTTGTTTTTTAATTCTGTCCAACTTTTCATGACCCCATTTGGGATTTTATTGGCAGGGATACTAAAGTGGTTTGCCATTTCCTTCTCTACCTCATTTTACCAATGAGGAAACTGAGGCAAATAGGTTTGAGTGATTTGCTCAGGGTAGTGCAGCTAGTAAGTTTAAGAAACTAAATTCAAACTCATGAATGTGAGTCTTTCTGATTCCAAGCCAAGTGCTCTATCCATTGCCCCACCTCATTTGGGAGGTCAAGGACCATCTTTCTTGCCTCAGGGATATAGGCTGAATTCTCTAAGGGACAGACTATGCCTTCTCTATTGTGATTGTTCCCAGGGCAGAGTAACTTCTCCTCTGCTGTTACTTCCCATGTGAGTTTTCCACAGGCACAAAAATTCCCATTTATAGCTCTGCTGGCTGCATCTCTGACTCAGATGCTTGTGCCCTCCTTACCACTTAGTTATGACTCATAACCAGATGCACCTGTTAACACCAACAGGTCTGTCTGAACAGAGGTTCTGCCAAATAGCACCAGCCATATTTCCCACTGCTTCCCAATATCAACCTTCCTTTTCAATCAGGTTAGTTGCCACATTACACCCTTTATAATCTGTGCTCCCCACTGCTTCTGTCACCTAGAAAGGCCTTGCTCTTCTTTTCCGAGGTAAAATCTATTTATGCTTCAAAATCACCTTCTTATGGCTCATCTTTCTCTTGAGCTCTGGTCCCATATTGCCAGTGGCCCACTGGATGTCTCTAGGCATCTTAAGCTCAATATGTCAAAAAGAGAACTCATGGGTGAACGACTTGAATATAAAGAGGGAAACTATAAACATGTTAAGTGAACACAGAATAGTATACTTGTCAGATCTCTGGGAAAGGAAAGACTTTAAAACCAAGCAAGAGTTAGAGAAAATTACAAAATGTAAATTAAATGGT